>NC_140936.1:140464569-140809569 GCF_014529385.1 Adiantum capillus-veneris
GACGACGCGTGGGAATGCTCACATCTCGAGAAATCTTTAAGCTCCATAAAGAAGTACTAGCTTGCGCGACCCGCCTACCGGCGGGTCTCGCTCGCTCTTACTATGACACAACTTAAATTAATGACACACATGTCAGAACTCTGAGTGGCTCTCTCTTTGGATGGGTTTTGTCACACACACACACAGTCCTGTATCCAGTTCTTGTGGGTGGTCCTCTCTCTCTCTCTCTCTCTCTCTCTCTCTCTCTCTCTCTCCATATCAGGTGTGGCCGGATGATCCCGGAGCATATCTGTCTAGCTCTCTGGTTTCTCTCTCATCATTAGAGTCTAATCTCTCTCTCTCTCTCTCTCTCTAGTGTTAAATCACTCGTGCGCCTATGTACTCTCTTCAATTAACATTGCAGAGCAAGAGGACGTGTCACGTCGCGTTCAGTGGCGAAAAAGAACTAAAAATACCTAGTAGTATATTTATAATTGATTTATCACATTTAAACCTGCATTGGCACTAAAACAGGTTGAATTACACATTTTAGAACAATTATCATGTTTTCAATAAGGTGAATGAGTTCACCTTGATGGTTTTCATAGCAATGCAATCCATGTCACCGTGACTGATTTTCCCTAATTCTCTCATGTTTTTACTCGGGCTAGACTTGTAAAGACCATGGATACATTCACTTCTTCGTCCTCCCATGATTTCTAACTATCACGCTTTTGCTTTGCAATTGCTTTTAAATTTTTCTTTTTAAATACATTATCTCATACAGGTGATAAGAGTATAGGTTTCTAGAATTTTTGAATAGATATAATAGCTGGTTGTTAGACAAAGCGCACAAAAAAGGTTTCATAGTCTTTTGTTAATGTGGTTATGTATTTACCCAACTGTGTATGTAGGTGTGTTGGTTATAGAATTACGTGTTTTGCGAGGCCTCTCTGTGTGTGTATCATTAACTTATATAATAATAAACCTAAGGTATGTGATGCCTTCAGAGCAAAAGTTTATGACATGTAGCACTATATGAGAACAATAGGTATCAAGAGTACATCTTCTTACTTTGCAAAAATGGCTAAAATATCATGTAGAACCTCTGCTACTGAGGTGAGGTGAAGCGTCGCCTCTACTGGGGAGGTGACTCCAGGCCGATACACATGGCCAGGCAGTTCGCCCCCTCAGGTCCTTGGCCGAGGCGGGGGAGGAGCTGACTCCAGGCCGATACACATGGCTAGGCAGTTGGCCCCCTCAGGTCCTTGGCCGAGGCGGGGGAGGAGCTGACTCCAGGCCGATACACATGGCTAGGCAGTTGGCCCCCTCAGGTCCTTGGCTCAATCCCTTGAGGAGAGTCTGACGTGTGCATGGGTGCTGGGAAATTAGCAGCCCATTCCATAGAAGGGTCCTTCTGGGACAGTTAAGAGGCTGTTTGCTGCAACAATCTCAGTGGCTAGTGCAAGGGCAGTATATTGGGGGCAATTGTGATCAGACGCTTCTTGACACGGCCAACACAAAAATGCATGTAGTATATTTGATTAGAGACTGCGATGGACCTTCATGGGTACCACGATGAGGATATTGAAAGTAAAACGACTTCCCTAATCAAGCCCAATGAAGGGAATATAAAGGCCACAACGATGGCTCCACCTTGAACCAAATAGCTTGTCGCCATTGTTTCTTGTGCACTGTGTGCGTGTGTGTGTGTGTGAGAACCTCTCTCTCTCTCTCTCTCTCTCTCTCTATATATATATATATATATATATATATATATATATATATATATATATATAGAGAGAGAGAGAGAGAGAGAGAGAGAGAGAGGTTCTCTTGGATTCACTCTATTGGTTGTTATTTGATGTTGCACCCTTGCGTGCCCAGAAGCAGTATAGGGAGAGAGAGAGAGAGAGAGAGAGAGAGAGAGAGAGAGAGAGGTTCTCTTGGATTCACTCTATTGGTTGTTATTTGATGTTGCACCCTTGCGTGCCCAGAAGCAGTATAGGTATGAATCTAATATTATAATTTTCTCTCTCTCTCTCTCTCTCTATATATATATATATATATATATATATATATATATTATTTAATATATACTCTCTCTCTCTCTCTCTATATATATATATTATATATATATATATATATAGAGAGAGAGAGAGAGAGAGTATATATTAAATTAATATATATATATATATATTATATATATATATATATAGAGAGAGAGAGAGAGAGAGAGAGAGAGAGGTTCTCTTGGATTCACTCTATTGGTTGTTATTTGATGTTGCACCCTTGCGTGCCCTGAAGCAGTATAGGTATGAATCTAATATTATAATTTTCTTGCTATTTGAAGTGCTTTTTGTCCCAAAAGAAAAAAGAAAAAAGAAAAAAGAGAGAGAGGTTCAGGCGCAGCCCTAGCTACATTTGATCTTGCTCTTTGCACTCTAAATAGCCTGACTTCATAAACAAATCTAATAGCCATGGTGCAGTTGTGATGCCCGCCTTGAGGTCATGCTAGAAAATGCACTGGAACTATTGCATTGATTCAAGCTTTCCTACTATGCTACTGTTTGAGAGAGAGAGAGAGAGAGAGAGAGAGAGGTGCACATACTCGTGCCAGAGTAGCAGAGCCACCACATCCACCACCATCGACTGCTAAGACTTCATTTACATCCTTAGCGTGTTGCCATCAAAATTAACTCTAGCAGAGCTAACTTTGGTGCTGATTTGCCAGCCAACAGCGTTAGCAACTCAAAAGGTCAGCAACTAGAATCTTCATTTTTTATATCACTTTAAATTTGAGGTGTGTAGATACTCTTTGCCAATGAGAGACTCTCTGATCTCTCCCCCCCCGGCAGACTTTCCTTCTCTTTTTCCCTCTCCGACGGCAGAACCTCTTCCCCGACCCTTCCCAGCTAGGCTTGTGCTTTCCCTAGGAGGTGTGCTCTCATGTTGTGCTTGATGAGTGAGATGTTGCACTCGGGTTAATTGCACCCGATCCTCAAATTCTCTCCACTGTCACTCCATTTTCTGATAGTGTCTTCTGGCCTCAGAGCTGTCGACATCTTGAATGCAAAAGAAGAGGATACGTGATTTTAGATCGCAAATTTGCAGTATCTTCTAAGTTCTCTCTCTATATCTGTCTCACTCTCTCTAACAAATGTGGCTACAATTTATTAAAACGTCTAGTTTGCATGTGCTGAGCTGTATCTCTTTCGCTGCTCCTGACATTAGAAAGATTCTCGAGTTGCAATTCGAGCTTCAAGTGGCCTAGTAGGGCACCCTCTCCTAGCAGGTGGACCCTGCGTTCTGCCTGCTGCTGCTCCTCGACTATGATGGAGGTGATGATGCAGAAGATAATGATGAACTGATTCATCAACAAAATCTCTCTCTCTCCGTGTGTGTGTGTGTGTGTGTGTGTGTGTGTGTCGTTTCGGAATCCTTACAATGAATGCGTTGCACCTCATCTGAGAGAGAGCTGTTCCTGTGTGATCACAACAACGGGGTCGGGTGGGGGGGTGGAGATGCTCCTTGGTCACGACGACAGTGGACACTGCGCGACCTGATGCTCCTCTTTATCTGCTACAATTAGTGGCAGCCAGCCTCTCTCTCTTCTTTGATTAGCTCTCTCTCTCCCACCTACTTGTGTGTGTGTGTGTGTGTGTGAACTTGCTCTACTCACACTCATACGAACGTCTCTTGCCCTTCGATTCGAGCAGCGGCCACGGCTGTAGCACAGTGCACGGGTGCGTGGGCCTTGGTTGCTTAGAAACACATACCAAGTTGCTGTGTGTATGTGTGTATGTGTGTGTGACACACTCAGAGAGAGAGAGAGAGAGAGAGAGAGAGAGAGAGAGAGAGAGAGAGAGAGAGAGAGAGAGAGAGAGAGAGAGAGAGAGGTTCTCTTGGATTCACTCTCTTGGTTGTTATTTGATGTTGCACCCTTGCGTGCCCTGAAGCAGTATAGGTATGAATCTAATATTTTTAATTTGCTTGCTATTTGAAGTGCTTTTTGTCCCAAAAAAAAAAAGAAAAGAGAGAGAGAGAGAGGTTCTAACAGGCGCAACCCTAGCTGCATTTGATCTTGCTCTTTGCACTCTAAATTGCGTGACTTCACGCACAAATCTAATAGCCATGGCGCAGTTGTGATGCCCGCCTTGCGGTCATGCTAGAAAATGCAATGGAACTATTGCATTGATTCAAGCTTTCCTACTATGCTACTGTTTGAGAGAGAGAGAGAGAGAGAGAGAGAGAGAGAGAGAGAGAGAGAGAGAGAGAGAGAGAGAGAGAGAGAGAGAGGTGCATAAACTCGTGCCAGAGTAGCAGAGCCACCACCTCCACCACCATCGACTGCTAAGACTTCATTTACATCCTTAGCGTGTTGCCATCAAAATTAACTCTAGCAGAGCTAACTTTGGTGCTGATTTGCCAGCCAACAGCGTTAGCAACTGTCATAATAATCAATATCTAATTCTCCTAAATGATTTTTTCATATTAAACTGATCATTTAATGTGGGGAAGTGCCAGGGGAGAAAAAGCTAGAATATTGGTTAAGCTAGCAGACCGGCCACAGTAGGGATCCAAAGGAGGGAAAATAGGGATCCAAAGGGGGGGCCATATGCAAAAGAGCCATGTGCAACAATGGGCTAAAAAGACCCTAAGGTTCAGCCCATTAAGATTTCCAAAATGCTAAGGTTCCAAAATTCAAAGGTTGTGTCCAAAGGTCAACCCTAGGGAAAATTGGATGCTTTGTGTGTGCCCTAAAAGTCTTTGCACATCCTTACATGGGAGGGGGCGAGCCCTAAAGGTAGGGGATGACAGAGAAAGCCACACACACACAGAGAAGCTCCCTTTACACAAAGGGAATGAGGGACACATGTCAGCTCCCTAGGCCAGATGCCCACAAGGTGTGCCCAATTTCTATTGGATGACCCTAGAAGTGGACCAATGAGAATTAAGATAGAGTAAATCTAGTTTAATTAATTTAAAAACATTTAATAAAAGAAACCAAGGCAGTCTCCCAAGGGGTCCAATGAGCATTCAGGAGCCCCATGGCTTGCCTGATTCCTATTGGCCAGGACGCAAAGGGGTCCAATGAGAGTTTAGTTTAATTATTTAATTACCTAAAGCTCTCACAAAAGGGGAAAGGGGGACACATGTCAGAAGGCTATCACTTATGCTGCTTAATTGTCATTGTCTTGACTTGGGGAGGGCCAATGAGGCTGCAGGAAGAGCAAATAGCAAGGGGGCTTGCCCAAGAGAGAGAGGGGGCTGATTTTTGCAAGGCATTATATCACACACACACACACACACACTCACACACAGGTTATGTGTGAAGCAAAGAAGACTATCTCATCCCAAGCTTTAATGGAGAGCTCATCACCTACTCCAAGCTTGTGAGATAGAAGCCTACATCGACACTCTCTTGGCATGTGGATGCAAATCCAACCAAGAGCCAAGCTTCAATGCATGCTCATCTCCTCTACCAAGCTAATTACTAAGCTAAGCTATGCTAAAAGGAGTGATTATGTGAGGAGATGTACATCTTTCTCGTAAGATACTCCTTCTTCCTCTCAATCTAGTCTCATACCCTGCTAGCTCTCACCATCTTCGAAGGTGTGTGAGGTCTCGGGTCTGAGAACGGGGATAGTTAAAGTTGTGTTTGTTAAGTGTTTTGCTTAGTGCATGAAGCTTTCATCTTCATTGCACTAGCTAGTCTTGAAGGAACACAAAGAATTGTATTGTACAATGTCTCTCTTGATGGGAGAAACCATAATACAAAGCCTTTTGGAGGGGGGACCGGCTCCATGCAAATCCAGTCCTCAACTGTTGTCAATAGCTTAATTTCTCTCTCTTTTGAAAGTATTTTCAATGCTATCTAACTAGGTGTTATGCTTTTTGTTGCTCTCTCCACCCAAGCACTCTTGTAATTCTCATTAGGAATCTATTCTAATGAAATGCCCACTATGTTCATGCTAATTTCCGCTACACATAAGTTATTAGGCCATTAGATGTTACATTGGTATCAGAGCACAAGGTTTCTCTTTTCTTGCTCAAGAAGGGAGGTCCTCAAGCTAGCTACAAATGGTTGGTATTATTAATTGCCTGTGAGTAATTAGAATAGGGATTTTTTAGCCTTGCAGTGCGCCTGCCTTTGTGCAATTAACGGGGCATCACCGTCGAAAGCTATGGTCTTAATAGTGGAGTCCTTCGAGGCTTGCCTATGGCTTAACGACTATTGAGCTATTAGAAGCTTGACAGGAGCCGGTGCTGTTTTGGTGTTGAAGGACCTCGCTTCTATTCCTTGCAATTAATGGTATTCGAGCCGCGGGTACAGTAGCTTGAGTGCTTTTTCTAAAGGGGTAAAGAGGAGTAGCAACTAGGGCTTGAAGTGCCAAAGTACACCTAAAAAGTTTATACCTAAAAGTTGTTAGAATGGCTGACAATAGTAAAGAGAGTGAAATTAATGTTGATAACTTTGATTTTGCTCATGAGCAAGCTACTAATGATGCTTCAATGCTTGTTAACTATCTTGTTTCTAGGCTTCAACAAGCCATGGGCAATCCATCTCTCCAAAGTGAAGTGCAACGGCAGCTTTGTGCTCACGGGATTCTTCAAGCTAATCACCATGACGAGAGAACACCTAGGAAGCCTCCTTGTGAGACTTCCAAAAAAGGTCTCTCTCCGATTCGGGAAGAAGAAGAGAATCCTTATGAAGGGCTCAAGAATTTACTTCTTGATGATGCATCTCCTTCCCAAAGGAGAACTCAAGAGCCTCCACCAAAGGAATGAGAAAGAAGCGAGTCTCCCGCCACCTCGGCGGAGATGGCTCCACGAAGACGGCGGGCTACACGCTCTCCATCACCACCAAAGCGGAGAAGACCATCACACTCTTCTCCACGCCATAATTCAAAGAGGGATGATAAAAAGCAAGAGAAGAAAAAGGCGAGAAAGAGGACACCCTCTGCTCCATCTTCTTCATCCTCTTCCTCTTATGAAAGATATGGTGAAGATGACAAAGATCAAGACAAGAAAAAGGCGAGAAAGAGGTCACCCTCTTCTCGACCTTCTTCAAATTCTTCACCTTCTGAAGAAAGTGATGGTGCAACCTTTGAACCATCAAAAAGAAGAGGCCATAGGAAATCCTATGCCGCATGGAAGAGGTCGTCCAAGTTGAAGAAATTCAAAGAGGGAGGGAAGAGCATCTCTTTCCTTACCTATGATGGTACCTTTGGTGCTACGAACAAAGTCTTGGCCTTTATCCAACAATTCGATGCGGCGTTTGGAGATGAGGGCTTCACGGAGTCCTCTAAGCTACGCCATATAGCTATGCACTTTCAAAAGTCCGCCAGACAATGGTGGTCTAGCCTACGAGCCAACGGTGAAGCTCCACGAACATGGAAGGATTTAAGAGCTTCCATTATGAAGCAGTTTTTGGCCATCGATGCCAAAGACAAAGTACTCACCGAATGGCGAAGCTTAAAGCTCTCTCCCAATGAATCCATCCACAAATATGTAGACAAGTTTTGGGACTTACAACTCAAAGCCACTGTCTTCAAAAAGTTGGATTTTGGAGAGCAAAAGCAACAGTTTTGTGCGGGCTTAACCGAAGAAATGGCGGAGTATGTCAACTCCCAAAGGCCACGTACCATATCGGCGGTAATACACCACACTATGGTGGCCTCTCGAATCAATTTCCAAACGGGGGCTAAAAGAAATAATAAGCCCCTGGAAAACAAGGGTTCCAATGAGCCTAAGGGGAAGGACAATGTCCAAAAGTCTCCTAAGGGCAACTCCAACAAAGCTAAAGAGAAGGGAGTTTACAAAGGTAAGAACAAACTCTCTTCTGAAGAGCTTGAGCGTTATCGCAAGGATAACCGGTGTTTCAAGTGCGGTGAACAAGGGCATGCGTACCGCGCTTGTCCCCAAAAGAACAACCGCCAAGATCCTCCTAGAGATTCCTTGGTTGAAATCCAAGAGGAGGAGACTCACCAAACAACTCACAAAGGATCTCCTCTATGCCATGCTTGGGGAAAGGTAAGAGAACATGATGCTTTTATTCTCTTTGACCCTGGTTCTACTCACAATTTTATATCTATAGAGTTGGCCACCAAGCTAGGAATACAGTCCTACGAGATGGGAGATGTCCTACCCGCAGACAGTGCCTTCAAGGGGCAAGAAGCTTCAGTCACTCCCTTAATTGGGAAATTGAGGCTTCATGTCCAAGGCTATGTGGACAAAGAGGACTTCTTTATCTCTCCTCTCAAGCATGAGGATGTAATCCTAGGGGCACCATGGTTTGACCGCCTGGCTGCCGATGTTAAATTTCCTGAAAGGAGAATCTCCTTTAAGTTCAGGGAAAAAGCCATTTATATAGATGCTAAGGAAATGGGTAACACCATCCCCATTGTACATACACCAGCTTTCAACAAGTCAATAAAGAGCTCTATTTCCGTGTACATGATTTTTGTTAAAGACTCTCAAAATGAACCTAATGCTTTAGCAAAAGAAAATAAAAGCAACCAAAAGGAATTAGAGTTATCCAATTTTCTCAAGGGGTTTCAAGATGTTTTTATTGACGACATCCCTTGTGAGCTACCTCCTAAACGAGGTAATGATGACCATGCAATTGAACTTCTTCCAGGAAGTTCACCGCCTAACAAACCTCCTTATAGAGTTTCTCAAGCTCAACAAGAGGAGATTATGCGGCAAGTGCATGAGTTAGTTGAGAAGGGCATGGTTAGGCCTAACTCATCTGCATTTTGCTCACCTGTGCTATTAGTGCAAAAGAAAGACGGCATATATCGTATGTGTGTCGACTATAGAGCACTATATAGGATCACTATCAAAAATAGGTTTCCCGTTCCACGGGTAGAAGACCTATTTGATAAGCTACAAGGATCGACATTCTTCAGTAGGATTGAACTAAAAAGTGGCTATCATCAAATAAGGATAGTTGATCAAGACATTGTAAAGACCGCATTTCGCACCACATTTGGTCTTTATGAATACATTGTCATGCCTTTTGGCTTGACCAATGCACCAGCCACATTCAATCACTTGATGGAGAAGCTGTTCAGGCCTCATCGAACCTTCACTGGAGTGTTCTTTGATGATATTATCATCTACTCTAATTCATTGGAGGAACGCAAGCAACATCTCCAGGTAATATTTCAAGTTTTGAGAGAGAATAAACTTTATGTTAATCGAAAGAAAAGTGAATTTTTCTTAGGTCACATTATCTCTCAAGATGGCATCCAAATGGATCCATCCAAGTTAGAGGTAATAAAAGGATGGCCTAAACCAAGGAATCTTCATGAACTAAGAAGCTTTATAGGTATGTGTGCATACTATAGACGCTTCATAGAAAAGTTCTCACAAATTGCGGGACCATTACATGACCTAACAAAGAAAAGCGTTAGGTATACATGGTCTGCTAAGGAGAACAATGCTTTTGAAAAGCTTAAAGAAAAGCTTATTTCTCAACCTGTGCTTACACTACCGGATCTCTCAAAACCATTTGAGGTCCAATGTGATGCTTGTGGTGATTGCCTTGGAGCTGTTTTGCTCCAAGAAGGGCACACCATAGGCTATGAGAGTCGAAGGCTCGATCCTGTTGAGCAAGCTCTAGGCATATACGAAAAGGAACTCCTTGCAGTTCTACATGCCTTAGACTCATGGAAGCACTATTTATTGGGGACTCCTTTCATTCTGCGAACGGATCACCAAAGTCTTAAGTACTTCATGACGCAGACCAAGCTCTCCGACAAACAAATGAGGTGGGCAAATTTCTTTTCACAATTTCATTTTCATATTGCTCACATTGCTGGCAAGCACAATCAAGTAGCCGATGCACTCTCAAGACGGCCGAGAGTGAATGCGGTTTCCATAGCAACTCACAATGATCTATCTTCAATGATAGATGAGTACGCTATTGATCCCGACTTTAGAGATGTGATTTCAGCCCTGGCATTAGGGAAGAAAGAAGAACCATTCACTTTACAAGATGGTTATCTTCTCTATGGCAATAGACTATGCGTTACTAACTCACTACCTGAGAAAGTAATGTATGAATCTCATGCTCCACCTTATGCGGGGCATAGAGGCATTCAGTCTACCTAAAAGGTAATTGAAACATATTTCTATTGGCCTACCATGAAAGTGAACATACAAGAGTATGTTTCCAAATGTGTGGTATGCCAAAAGACAAAATTTGATAGAGGGAAGCAACTTGGATTGCTTCAACCCTTGCCAATCCCTAATTCACCATGGGAGAGCATATCCATGGATTTTATCTTTGGATTGCCTAAGTCTATCCATGGGAATACGGGAATATGGACGATAGTAGACAAGTTTAGTAAACAAGCTCATTTTATACCTGTCAAAAAGACTATCAAAGCCCATCAAATGGCAACCCTCTTCATTTCACAAATCTTCAAGTACCATGGCTTGCCAATGTCCATAGTGTCGGATAGAGATCCTAGAATGAGCAGTAATTTCTGGAAGGGTCTCTTTGAGAATTTAGGGACAAGGCTAAACTTCTCTTCGGCCTATCATCCACAAACGGATGGCCAAAGTCAAATAGATAACCTAACTATTCTCGATCTACTAAAAGTCTATGTAACGGAAGTAGATCAAAGATCCCAATGGGAGAAGTACATACCCTTAGTGGAGTATGCTTACAATAACACTGTACATACTTCCACAGGAAAAGCACCTTTCAAGGTAATTGAGGGAAGATCAAAAAGTCCCTTGCTACTTAAGGTACATGGGAAGATCTTCGCTGCAGATGAGTATAGCCGAGACCTACAAGAATATTTTCAAAAGATTAAGTATGCTATCTCTATCTCACAGCAAAGGCAAAAGGCTGCTGCTGACAAGCATAGAAGAGCCCAAGCCTTTAAAGAAAACGATTGGGTCTTGTTAAAGTTTCCCAAGGCTCGATTAAGGCACACGATGGGCAAGAATCCTACGGGCCACCAAAAGTACTATGCTAAATTAGCAAAAAGGTACTATGGTCCCTTCCAGATTCTTAGGCCAATCAACGAGATGGCCTATCAACTCAAGTTGCCCAATCATTGGCTCATACACCATGCTTTTCATGTGAGCCTATTAAAGCCTTACAAAGGAGAGCCACCTCAAGAACCAACTATTGAAGACCCACCGGAGATCGAGGACCAAGAGGAGGTGCTGCAGCCCGAGTCCATTCTCCGACATGAAGACAAGGTATTAAGAGGCGGTAAGACTATCCGACGATATCTTATTAAGTTTAAGAATTATCCTTTTGAAGATGCTAGATGGATGCAAGGCATACAATTAAAGGATAACCTAAACCTTGTCAATGCTTACAATGCTTCCCAAGAGTAGGCAAATGTACAAAATGTTAAAAATGAACAAAGTTTTTGTCTTATAAGACTCTCTTTTTCTTTATTTGTGCACAAAAATGAAGTAGTATGCATGCTTAGATCAAGTTTGTGGAGACGAGGTCTCCCAAACACCAAGTAGAGCTTGTCACTCTACGACGGAAGACTGATAGGACTGATGTGCAGACATGCTTGCGGCAGCCTCAGGCTCTCAAGCGCCAAATGGACTAGTCATCCATTATGGAATGATGTCGTAGGGTAACATAGGGATCCTCTACCCGCTAAGAAAAGGACTCATGAATATGCTTTATCTTCTCTACACCATAGTCGAGGACGACTATGACTTCAAGAGAGAGGTAATGTCATAATAATCAATATCTAATTATCCTAAATGATTTTCTCATATTAAACTGATCATTTAATGTGGGGAAGTGCCAGGGTAGAAAAAGCTAGAATATTGGTTTAGCTAGCAGACCGGCCACAATAGGGATCCAAAGGGGGGGCCAACTGCAAAAGAGCCATGTGCAACAATGGGCTAAAAAGACCCTAAGGTTCAGCCCATTAAGACTTCCAAAATGCTAAGGTTCCAAAATTCAAAGGTTGTGTCCAAAGGTCAACCCTAGGGAAAATTGGATGCTTCGTGTGTGCCCTAAAAGTCTTTGCACATCCCTACATGGGAGGGGGCGAGCCCTAAAGGTAGGGGATGAGAGAGAAAGCCACACACACACACACAGGCTCCCTTTACACAAAGGGAATGAGGGACACATGTCAGCTCCCTAGGCCAGACCACAAGGTGTGCCCAATTTCTATTGGATGACCCTTGAAGTGGACCAATGAGAATTAAGCTAGAGTAAATCTAGTTTAATTAATTTAAAAACATTTAATAAAAGAAACCAATAAGAATTAATTCTCCTAGAAGACTATAGGGCAGTCTCCCAAGGGGTCCAATGAGCATTCAGGAGCCCCATGGCTTGCCTGATTCCTATTGGCCAGGAGGCAAAGGGGTCCAATGAGAGTTTAGTTTAATTATTTAATTACCTAAAGCTCTCACAAAAGGGGAAAGGGGGACACATGTCAGAAGGCTATCACTTATGCTGCTTAATTGTAATTGGCTTGACTTGGGGAGGGCTAATGAGGCTGCAGGAAGAGCAAATAGCAAGGGGGCTCGCCCAAGAGAGAGAGGGGGCTGATTTTTGCAAGGCATTATCACACACACACACACACACACACTCACACACAGGTTATGTGTGAAGCAAAGAAGACTATCTCATCCCAAGCTTTAATGGAGAGCTCATCACCTACTCCAAGCTTGTGAGATAGAAGCCTACATCGACACTCTCTTGGCATGTGGATGCAAATCCAACCAAGAGCCAAGCTTCAATGCATGCTCATCTCCTCTACCAAGCTAATTACTAAGCTAAGCTATGCTAATACGAGTGATTATGTGAGGAGATGTACATCTTTCTCGTAAGATATTCCTTCTTCCTCTCAATCTACTCTCATACCCTGCTAGCTCTCACCATCTTTGAAGGTGTGTGAGGTCTTGGGTCTGAGAACGGGGATAGTTAAAGTTGTGTTTGTTAAGTGTTTTGCTTAGTGCATGAAGCTTTCATCTTCATTGCACTAGCTAGTCTTGAAGGAACACAAAGAATTGTATTGTACAATGTCTCTCTTGATGGGAGAAACCATAATACAAAGCCTTTTGGAGGGGGGACCGGCTCCATGCAAATCCAGTCCTCAACTGTTGTCAATAGCTTAATTTCTCTCTCTTTTGAAAGTATTGTCGATGCTATCTAACTAGGTGTTATGCTTTTTGTTGCTCTCTCCACCCAAGCACTCTTGTAATTCTCATTAGGAATCTATTCTAATGAAATGCCCACTATGTTCATGCTAATTTCCGCTACACATAAGTTATTAGGCCATTAGATGTTACAACAACTCAAAAGGTCAGCAACTAGAATCTTCATTTTTTATATCACTTTAAATTTGAGGTGTGTAGATACTCTTTGCCAATGAGAGACTCTCTGATCTCTCCCCCCCCGACAGACTTTCCTTGTCTTTTTCACTCTCCGACGGCAAAAGCTCTTCCCCGACCCTTCCCAACTAGGCTTGTGCTTTCCTTAGGAGGTGTGCTCTCATGTTGTGCTTGATGAGTGAGATGTTGCACTCGGGTTAATTGCACCCGGTCGTCAAATTCTCTCCAGTATCACTCCATTTTCTGATAGTGTCTTCTGGCCTCAGAGCTGTCGACATCTTGAATGCAAGAAGAGGATACATGATTTTAGATCGCAAATTTGTAGTATCTTCTAAGTTCTCTCTCTATATCTGTCTCACTCTCTCTTACAAATGTGGCTACAATTGATTAAAACGTCTAGTTTGCATGTGCTGAGCTGTATCTCTTTCGCTGCTCCTGACATGAGAAAGATTCTCGAGTTGCAGTTCGAGCTTCAAGTGGCCTAGTAGGGCACCCTCTCCTAGCAGGTGGACCCTGCGTTCTGCCTGCTGCTCCTCCTCGACTATGATGGAGGTGATGATGCAGAAGATAATGATGAACTGATTCATCAACAAAATCTCTCTGTGTGTGTGTGTGTGTGTGTGTGTGTGTGTGTGTGTGTGTGTGTGTGTGTGTGCCGTTTCCGAATCCTTACAATGAATGCGTTGCACCTCATCTGAGAGAGAGCTGTTCCTGTGTGATCACAACAACGGGGTCGGGTGGGGGGGTGGAGATGCTCCTTGGTCACGACGACAGTGGACACTGCGCGACCTGATGCTCCTCTTTATCTGCTACAATTAGTGGCAGCTAGCCTCTCTCTCTCTTTCTTTGATTAGCTCTCTCTCTCCCACCTACTTCTGTGTGTGTGTGTGTGTGTGTGTGTGTGTGAACTTGCTCTACTCACACTCATACGAACATCTCTTGCCCTTCGATTCGAGCAGCGGCCGCGGCTGTAGCTTAGTGCACGGGTGCGTGGGCCTTGGTTGCTCAGCATCACATATCGAGTTGCTGTATCTATGTGTGTATGTGTGTGTGACACACTCAGAGAGAGAGAGAGAGAGAGAGAGAGAGAGAGAGAGAGAGAGAGAGAGAGAGAGAGAGAGAGAGAGAGAGAGAGAGAGAGAGAGAGAGAGAGAGAGAGAGAGAGAGAGAGAGAGAGAGAGAGAGAGAGAGAGAGAGAGAGAGAGAGAGAGAGAGATAGGTTTTCTTGGATTCACTCTATTGGTTGTTATTTGATGTTGCACCCTTGCGTGCCCTGAAGCAGTATAGGTATGAATCTAATATTATAATTTTCTTGCTATTTGAAGTGCTTTTTGTCCCAAAAGAAAAAAGAAAAAAGAAAAAAGAGAGAGGTTCTAACAGGCGCAGCCCTAGCTGCATTTGATCTTGCTCTTTGCACTCTAAATAGCCTGACTTCACGCACAAATCTAATAGCCATGGCGCAGTTGTGATGCCCGCCTTGAGGTCATGCTAGAAAATGCACTGGAACTATTGCATTGATTCAAGCTTTCGTACTATGCTACTGTTTGAGAGAGAGAGAGAGAGAGAGAGAGAGAGAGAGAGAGAGAGAGAGAGAGAGAGAGAGAGAGAGAGAGAGAGAGAGAGAGAGAGAGAGAGAGAGAGAGAGAGAGAGAGAGAGAGAGAGAGAGAGAGAGAGAGAGAGAGAGAGAGAGAGAGAGAGAGAGAGAGAGAGAGAGAGAGGTGCACATACTCGTGCCAGAGTAGCAGAGCCACCACCTCCACCACCATCGACTGCTAAGACTTCATTTACATCCTTAGCATGTTGCCATCAAAATTAACTCTAGCAGAGCTAACTTTGGTGCTGATTTGCCAGCCAACAACGTTAGCAACTCAAAAGGTCAGCAGCTAGAATCTTGATTTTTTATATCACTTTAAATTTGAGGTGTGTAGATACTCTTTGCCAATGAGAGACTCTTTGATCTCTCTCCCCCCCCCCGACAGACTTTCCATCTCTTTTTCGCTCTCCGACGGCAGAACCTCTTCCCCGACCCTTCCCAGCTAGGCTTGTGCTTTCCCCAGGAGGTGTGCTCTCATGTTGTGATTGATGAGTGAGATGTTGCACTCGGGTTAATTGCACCCGGTCGTCAAATTCTCTCCACTGTCACTCCATTTTCTGATAGTGTCTTCTGGCCTCAGAGCTGTCGACATCTTGAATGCAAGAAGAGGATACGTGATTTTAATCGCAAATTTGCAGTATCTTCTAAGTTCTCTCTCTATATCTGTCTCACTCTCTCTTACAAATGCGGCTACAATTTATTAAAACGTCTATTTGCATGTGCTGAGCTGTATCTCTTTCGCTGCTCCTGACATGAGAAAGATTCTCGAGTTGCAGTTCAAGCTTCAAGTAGCCTAGTAGGCCACCCTCTCCTAGCATGTGGACCCTGCGTTCTGCCTGCTCCTCCTCCTCGACTATGACGAAGGTGATGATGCAGAAGATAATGATGAACTAATTCATCAACAAAATCTCCCTCTCTCTCTCTCTCTCTTTCTGTGCCGTTTCGGAATCCTTACAATGAATGCGTTGCACCTCATCTGAGAGAGAGCTGTTCCCGTGTGATCACGGCAACGGGGTCGGGTGGGGGGGTGGAGATGCTCCTTGGTCACGGCGACAGTGGACACCGCCCGACCTGATGCTCGTCTTGATCTGCTACAATTAGTGGCAGCCAGCCTCTCTCTCTTTCTTTGATTAGCTCTCTCTCTCTCCCACCTACTTGTGTGTGTGTGTGTGAACTTGCTCTACTCACACTCATACGAACGTCTCTTGCTCTTCGATTCGAGAAGCGGCCGCGGTTGTAGCACAGTGCACGGGTGCGCGGGCCTTGGTTGCTCAGCAGCACATACCGAGTTGCTGTGTCTGTGTGTGTATGTGTGTGTGACACACTGAGAGAGAGAGAGAGAGAGAGAGAGAGAGAGAGAGAGAGAGAGAGAGAGAGAGAGAGAGAGAGAGAGAGAGAGAGAGAGAGAGAGAGAGAGAGAGAGAGAGAGAGAGAGAGAGAGAGAGAGAGATTCTGTTTGTGAAGGTTCCTGCTTCAGCTAGAGGGCGAGAGAGAGAGTATGGCAACAGCTTGGTGACTCGTGACAACGGCTACCAGCTCCACTCCCTGCCTCTTCACGTTCCCTCCACTCCCTGTGAGTCACGACCAATCAACTCCGCGTCGGCTGTACAGCCTGAATATGAAGACACGTAGCAGCCGTCCCTCCACTCCCTGTGAGTCGCGACCCATCAACTCCCCGTCGGCTGCAGCCTGGAATTTGATTTGAAGCCACGTAGCAGCCTGAATTTGAGGCTGCTTCATAAAGAGTATAGATAGTATAGACGAGAAACATAAATATACCAATGTGAAGTTGACTACCTTTTTGATATGGACACAAAATGTCTTTTTATTTTTCACTTTTATATGTCTTTTGACTTTTTGCTTTCGTCTTTCTTTTGACTTTATACCTCTATCTGTCTTTTCTGAGATTGGGGAGACCTAAAGGCTCTTACTTATATAAAATATATTACTTTTAAAGATTCCCTAGCCCTAAGGTAGAGAGAGAGAGAGAGAGAGAGAGAGAGAGAGAGAGGATGAACAGAGGCGATGATGGAGGTAATGAACGAGGATGGCATTTGAGGCCTAGGCGAGTGACCAGGCGAGAGATTGAGCAGTACAAAGAAGTGGACGGTGCACGGCTACATGACTTTGGATTCCTAGCGCTACAGCTGTCGCCTCTTTGGGTTTCTTCTCTTCGATAGGCCCGCTCACATCTCATGTCTACCTAGCCTCCGTGGTCAGAGGACATCCTCACTTCCATGGCCTCAGAACCCATCCTTCTTAGATGATGATGATAGAGCTCACGCTCCTATGCCGTTATACATCTTGCTAGGCACTTTCATTAAATAAAATTTATCTAATTTTTTAATTCATTATTTTATGAATTTACGAATCAGTCCGAGCGGGGAGGCACAACCACCGTTTGGGAAACCACTGAGTGCTACGAAATTATAATTGCAATTGCCAGGGCCATTGACGCTTGAAAACATGCATGTGAACAAATAACAGCTCCATGCAATGGTCACAAGCCTGCAAGGGTCAACCTTTTTTTTGTAGAAACGACATCACTAAAATCTTTACTTCGTTAGCGTAGTGGGCCAAAATCGCAAATGTGGAAGCACTTGTCCATGTGCGCTGTTAACCCTCACGGCTCACGGACACCCCATCACTACAGGACGCCGTGTATTATGTATTTGGTAGAGTCAGGTACCGGGCTTGTCGGACCATAGGAAAAGGGTAAGAGTGATCGCCGATGAGAGGCGCACTCTAACTGGGACATTCAAGGGATTAGTTGGCTAAGCATGGGCGCCAAGTGTGAATGGGGTGAGCTCATATAAAAGCCAACTAAACCTAAAATTCACTTATTCTCTCATTTGTGCAATAGAAGAGTGCTCTTGCTCCATCTCCATCTCCATCTTCTTCTTCTTCACCTCCTTGTGTGTGTGTGTGTGTGTGTGTGTGTGTGTGTGTGTGAGAGAGAGAGAGTGGAGAGATGAGAGAGAGAGTGAGAGAGAGAGAGAGAGAGAGAGGGAGAGAGAGAGAGAGAGAGACGAGCATTGCGGCGGCACGACGGCGGTGAAGCGGTTGAGCGCGACGTCGCGCGTCTCCTTCTTCTTCGCGGCGAGGAATCCTCCACGGCAGGAGCATAGAGCGGTGAGTGACACACCATTGCCCTCTTTTGAGCTTACTAGATTAAGCTTGTTGTGTGCTTGGAGCCGTCTATGGCTCGCACACAGTGTTAGGCAAGTCCCTTGCTTCGACAGTGCGGCAAGGAGCGCACATTTTTGGCGCCGTTGCCGGGGAATCGCCCTGCACTAAGCCCAAGAGGCACTTTGTGCTTCTCCTATGAGTTGTTTGTAGTAGGAAAGAAGAGGAAGAGGAAGAGGAATGAGTTGTTTTTCTGCAAGTTGTTAATTTCTGTATTGTCTGCAAGTTCTGTGATTTCTGCATAATGTTGTGTTTTCTGTTTGCACACAGTCTTTGCACAATTAGTAGTCGTTAGCTTGTTTGCAGTGAATGAATAAGTAGGAAGGCAGTTAGCAATTTCTGCTTGCACACAGTCTGTACACAGTTTTCTGTCAAGGTTTGCCTGCACACAGTCTTTGCACAGTAAGGTAGTGAGAGAGGAAGTAGGTGGACAGTTAGCTCACTGTCAGTAAGCAGTTAACAGATTGTTAGTAGATTAGTTAGTGGTTAGCAGCACTGTTAGTAAGTAGATAAGGTAGTGAGCTGTGAGGCTGTTGACTAGGAGGTTAGGTAGGTGACAGTGTGTGTGGCCAAGAAAGGTCACCTAAACCGCGCGCGATCGTCGCCAAAAAAAAAAAAAAAAACCGAATATTTAAGACGTGAGTGACTGGGGGCTACACTAAAATTTTGATCGGGAAGCCAAGCCCAAGCCCAAGCCTCAGTCCTCAGTCTTATGATATATACTAGACTCACTCTTATATATATACCCTACCCCCTCAAGAGGGAATGAGAGCATGTGGGCAAGTCCTCCACTCTCCTCCCTTCTCTTCCCACTTGCACCCTTAGACTTTCTAATTTGGGCCTAGTTCCCTACTAGAAATTGACGGTTTTAGGGATTCCGAGGGCATAAAGTGACCAAACGGAGGGCTGTAAAGCACGGCACGTCCCTCTGACCGAGACGCTCGTTTTGAGCTATCATACGTTCTATTCTATAGCTGGGTCAAAAAAAAAAGGACCAAAAAATCAAAAAAAAAGAGAAAAGACTTGGGTTGCAAAACACCCAAAATTACTAGGTGAGCAGCCTTCACGGGCACTCACTGACACTTCTAGGGATCCAAGTCATATGAACCTACGCTCTGGACGAGTGTTAGAGCACGAGCATATTGGTAGTGCCTCCATTTACGCGGGCACCCATTATTCCTCCACCCTAGGTTCTGGACCTTCGGCCGGGACTCAAGGTAGCGCGACCCAAGATCCTCATATCGCGTCTAGTGATTCTTCCTCTGACTACGAAGTCATGGAGGGGTATCCTACACCAAACCCTGATAGTTCAAGTCAAGACATGCATGCCATGGGCCCACGGCCCGGGTCCAGCGTGTTTAGCCGCTTAAAAGAGACCCTTAGTAGAGCTACTCGCTCCGAACATGCGGTTAATGAAATAAATGAAGGGAGTGGGGAAGTAAATTCGTCATTCATGCCTAAAATAGACCCTATGCTTCTTGAGAGTGTGCATGTGAATGTTCCATCCACTGCACCTCCTGATCCTTTAGGACTATCTCCCTCTGAGGTTTTACTACCCGATGGTAGGAGTCTTGCCGAAGTGCAAGAGATCGAACGCTATATGCAAGCAACAAGGGAGAGGGAAATTGAGAACCTACGAAGGCTAGAACAAAGTCGAGCCCTGAAAGCAAAGGCTCCTATGACAACAATCATGCCAGCCGAGCAACCGAGTGCTCCCAAGGTAGCAGTCACGGAGGGGCAAGCTATGGGGAGCAATAATGCTTCCACTTCAAGGGAAACCTCCAGCACGCCAGGCCTAGATGGGATATTCCTAAACGAAAATTGGGAGTATGACTACAAGCAGAAGCTTTAACTGATCGGTACACAGGACACACCTATCATGTGGGTTGGTTAGATGTTCTACAATCCACATCGGGTGCTACTAGCATAGATGAGCAACAACAGAAAGTCTGTGATGTCCTCCATAGGATTGTCGAGTTAGAAAGACAGAACACAGGGATCAACATGCCTTCAACAGGCCTAATGAGATTCTTGGATACGGGAAAGGCCAACCAACCAACCCTGTCACAAATGGAGACTCCCTCAGTGAGCCCCATTGATCCTCCATATGTTGTTTCGCCAGGAGCCTCAGTACAATCTGAGCCCACAAGTGGCAGCTTTACCTTCCCAGATCTAGCTCATCTTTCTCTTAATGACACTACGGCTACCATGCATATCCCAGTGGTGAGCATGACAAGAAGTACACCATGGAGTTCATTTGTTAACACTGCGCCGATGCCTAGTAGCACAGTGCCCCCAACTATACCTACATGTATGTATCAATCATGTGCACCTGTCGTACCTCAGCCTCATGTAGCTCCTACACCTCTCGATTATTCCAAGAGCTTACAATCCACAATGGAATTATCCAAGCTCTTATACAAGTGGAGCCATGCCATTTAATAATAACATGCCATATCAGGCACCCCCTATGCCTAGGGCCACGCCTGTAAACTTTGGACCACCGTCTGGTACACCACCATACGAAATTTGGGACCCAAGAGCCGCGCGTATGCCAAGGCCAAGGCCAACTCCCATCTCACATGTGGTTCCAGGAGCACATACACCCATTATACCTGCTCAAATAGGAGATTTGGCAGCATTTGCTCAAACTATCGGTCGCTCTATTGCGGAAAACATGCGTAGTGCACCTGATAGAGAGCCTAGGAGCAAGGCAGTTCAAGTAGCTAAGCTCACACAGAAATTCAGTGGAGACGGAGATGCTAGAAAGCATATGGAAGTCTTTGAACATGTGTGCGATTCCTTGGAAGAGCACAATGAGCTACATAAGTGTAAGGCTTTGAGTTTGACCCTAAGCGGAAAGGCTGGAGATTGGTATAGAACCTTAAGAGTAGAAGAGAAACGATCTACTCTACTCTTAGGAGACTGTTCTTAAAAGAATACATACGAGAGGGAGTACTTTGGGGTGTAGCCTCTCAGCTCCAGAAAGCCCAACGAGAAGAAGGTGAATCCGTGAGAGACTTCATTAGTCGCCTAAAGAATTTGAATTCTCGATGCAATCCAAACGAGCGATTCAACAACAACCAATTGCTCGATAGATTCATTAGGGGACTACGACATGAAAGTATCTATAATGGCCTAGTCATTAGAGGTATCACTACTTGGGAAGCAGTCACCATGAATGCAATCCAATTGGAGGATAATTTAATGATTGCAGGAGAAAGAGTGTCTGCCGAGCCGAAGTCTAGTAGCTCGCAAGCATCAGGCATGAGCCAATGAAGATAAAGCCAATCGTGAAAGAGCAAACGATATCTGAGATGACTTTGGCAGATCTCACCAAGGCCATCCAAGAAAGCCTTAGGGGTAATCGTGCTCCACAAAACACTCATATGTATCCAAGAAGGGAGCAACAATGGTGCTCAATTTGCTTGGGCCCACATACTACGAGTGAATGCCCTACTTTCAGAGTAAAGTTTAACGGGACTTGTAACGCGTGTGGTAGGTATGGCCATCAAGCGAAGGATTGCCTAATGCTTAAACGCATCATGGAAAATAGACCGCCTATAGCTTGGGCAGACTCACCTCGAGTTCCTGCATTGATGCCTACCCCACCCATGGAGCAACAGTTGCCATTACAGCACATGGTCCCTAGAACCCAAAATGTGGTCCAAACCACACCGTTGCCACCTCCAGTGCTAGGACCGCAACCCCCTCATCCAAGAGTTACACCTATGAACCAAATAGGTTGCGAGTCATCTAGTACTTATGTAGATTGCGAAGAGGACATAGACTCTAGTATCACCTATGGAGTCGACATGCTTGAGGAGTGTCCCATGTACTATATGGAAGACCATTGGGGACAAATCAAACCGGTATATCAAGCTACTGCGCTAGCAGCAAGAGGCCAAAACATTAATAGTTTTGCCAGGAGACCACCTCTTCAGTGCTACGAATGTGGTGGACCACATCGAGTAGCTGAGTGCCCCATTAGAATGCAAAAGAATGCCGCACTAATGCAAACAAGTCAAGGGAGTGCATTGGCAATGCCAATACTCACTTGTAATCGTTGTGGCATAGATCATTTGATCGCACAGTGTCCTAACAATCCAAACGCACCGAAAATCACACCATTGAACATAATAGAGATTGTTGATGGGACACCACCAACTATAAACATAGCACCAGTGAATGCACTCACACGGTCGATGCTCCAAAAGCAAAATTACATCCTCGAAGAGAGAGAT
Organism: Adiantum capillus-veneris; assembly: GCF_014529385.1. Lineage (NCBI taxonomy): Eukaryota > Viridiplantae > Streptophyta > Polypodiopsida > Polypodiales > Pteridaceae > Adiantum > Adiantum capillus-veneris. Next base: position 140,486,912 of record NC_140936.1, read on the forward strand.
GCTGCATCCATTGGCCGAGCGAGAAAGAAGAAAACACGAAGAAAGAAATCCCTTAATGCTTCTAGCTCAAAACCTAGTTCAAAGACTAACATAGGGACAGGAGAGGATCCCGTGTATATGAATGACCCTGAGGATGACTCAGATTCGATAGAGACCACGGAGACCAAAACTGTTACTACAAAGGAAAAAGCCAGTGAGGAGGATCACGAGAGGGAATTACGACGAACACCAAAAGAGTATTCAAAGTTAAACCACCCAGTTGCGAACCCCCAAGATAAGCCACGAGAGACAAAAAATGAGGATTGCAAGAGAAAGATTGGAACCTATCCAAACCCAACAGTGGAAATTGAACGAGTCCAACAACTGAGGGGTTTGGTGGAAGAAACTCAACGAACATTAGAACCTGAACCCAAACATATCCAGATGTCGGACACAGTGTTTCCCACACAAGTTCAACCTCACAAGAACTACAGGCCGTTAGCTATACCCAGTATCATTCGGGAAGAGAGTGAGGGTAGGACATCTGAAAGTGGACACACACCTTTCCTACTAGAGAGAATGTTTGGTGAGGGAATGCCCGACCCCCTTGAGGAAGTGGAGATTCCATCTTCACCATTCTCTTGTCAGGGTCCTACGTCCCACAAGATGCCATTAAATGTTGCCAAATTGATGGATTTCATGTCTTCAGAAGTTAGAACCACCATCATGTCCAAACTATATAAAGACCCCGAGCTAGTCTCAGCTCTTCGAGCCTTCCTCAATGGAGAATTACAGGCCGGATTACCACAGTTTGCACATATGAACAAACCTGACTCGGTAATGAATGATGAGGAACATTTAGCACCACCATCTGACCTAGCGGGACATGAATCTGTAATTGAAGTACCCGTTAACAAGTTGGGGCAATACTTTGAAGGTGATGAATCTAATGCTACTCTACCAATCACTACTAAAGGATTAACTGTAAAGGGGTCCTTGACGGTGGTGCGGGAGTCAGCATGGTGACAAAGAGTTGTTGGGAGTCTATGGGGCGACCTCACCTTGAAGCCACAAGCGTAGTGGTAAAAATGGCTAATGGATCTATTGTTACGCCTATTGGAATGCTAAAGGATCTCAGAATCAAGGTCTTGGGACACAAGGTAAGGCAAACTTTCATTGTTATGGATTTTTCCAAGCATCCTATGTCATTTGAGATGATCTTAGGGCGTCCATTCATGAGGGAAGCAAAAATGGTGCATGACTGGTCCAAAAACCACGTCTACTTACAGTTCCAAGACTCTGTCATTCGAGTTGATCTTTTAAGTGGTCGAACGCATCCTCTAGGAAATAAATTCATCATTGATAATCGATCAGACACAACAATTCACTCAGCTCCATTACAGTATTGTTACACGTGTAACGAAGACACGGATATTGGGGAGAACTCTCCTTATATGGATATCCTACCCGGAATGGCTGAGTCAGACAATGTCGATTGGGTACACCTAGCGGCAACTATAGATACATGGGGAGCTAGAGGAACAACCTGGGTAACACCAGATGGGGAAGAGATACCACACATTGCACCAGTAAACATGTTAGGTGTAGCGCATGTAACATCCGATGATAAGAAAGAGGCACACCTACCTGAGAGTGAAACCGATGATTCCTCAAAGGCTTCAGGCCAATACACATCAGAAACGGAATCTCAGGGAGAAATGGATTCAGAACCTGAGGAAACATCGAGTGAGCCAAGTATAGAAACTGAACACTCAAGGTCTAGTACGACCATCTATGGTAATTTATATGAGAGTGAAGAAGATACAAGCGAAGACCTATCAAGCGAGTCGAGTTCAAACATTTACCAAAATCAAAACCTTAACAAGAAACAAAGGTCATATAAGAGACGACGATATCGAGCAAATGTGAGAGCTAGGATAAACAAGGAAAGATCTACTGCAGAATGGCTTAGCTATCTAGGGGCATGTGATGCTCATCGAAAGCTAGTAGACAATTGGGGTGAACATCTCCAGAGTGTCATGTGGTGCAGCCCGCGACCCATTGACCTCGCTCAATTGGAGGTTACAGAGCCGAAATTGAGTCGAACTATAAGAAGACGTCAAAACCGAGAGTTAGCACAACAACAAAAGGAGGCAGAACTAAAAGAAAGGTCTCCGTCAGGACAAGAGCCTGCTGACTTACATACGGCTCCTGAACATTTTAAATCTTATACCACGGGGGAGCGAAAGGTTGTGTATGCCAAAGCCCAACGAATACCTACCAATGGAAGCAGTGGAGTCTATGATGGTCCAGCGGTAGTTAAAGAGATAGAATTAGCAGAACCAGGTGAGGAGTCTAAACCAGTCTTTATTGCTCAAGACCTTACCGAAACTGAAGAGGCTGTACTTAAGGAGCTCCTCAAGGAATACAAGGATATCTTTGCTTGGACATATCATGACATGAAGGGCGTTCCACCTTCTGTGGTGCAACATACAATTCCCATGATCAACACTGCTAAACCCGTCCAGCAACGACCCTATCCAATGAATCCTAAGTACGCCAAAATTGTACAAGAGGAGATTGAAAAACTTATCCAATGTGGATTCATATACCCTATTGAGCACTCAGAATGGGTTTCTCCAATAGTCATTGTGCCAAAAAAGAATGGGAAACTAAGAGTGTGCGTGGACCTCAAGAAAGTTAATGCAGCCACTAGGAGAGATCATTATCCCTTGCCATATTCAGAACATGTGCTTGAAAGAGTTGCGGGCAAGGAAGCTTATAGCTTTTTAGATGGGTACTCTGGTTACAATCAAATCACAATTGCATTAGAGGACCAAGCTAAAACTGCTTTTATCACAGAGTTTGGAGTGTTTGCATTTCGTGTTATGGCTTTTGGCTTAACGAATGCCCCTGCTACATTCCAACGATTAATAAACACTGCGTTTAAAGAATTTCTAAGGGAGTTTTGTGAAGCTTTCCTAGACGACCTTTGTGTTTATTCTTCTTGGGAGAAGCATTTGTTATATCTACGAAAAATATTTGAAAGGTGCAGATTTTATCGCATCTCATTGAACCCTTTCAAATGCCAATTTTGGGTTAAGCATGGAGTCATTCTAGGGCATATAGTGTCCAAGAACGGGATATCCACAGATGAGAGTAAGATTAAAGCCATTGCCGATTTGCCACCACCTACGAACTATAAAGGAGTTCAAAGATTTATGGGCCATGTTGGTTATTATCGAAGATTTATTTTAAACTTTGCCGAGATAGCGCGTCCATTGTACAAGCTTCTTATCGAGTTTCACTGGACGGAAGAATGTCATCAATCTTATGAGTTATTAAAGAAGGCCCTAACAAGTGCTCCAATCCTGCGAACACCTGATTGGAATGTACCTTTTCATGTGCATATTGATGCATCAAATTTTGCTATTGGGTGTGTTCTAACTCAACCAGGAGAACATAAATTGGACTACCCTATTAGCTTTGCAAGTCGCCAATTAAATGATGCCGAGATGAACTACACTACTACAGAGCGCGAAGGTCTAGCTATGATTTACGCAGTAAAGAAATTTCGCTATTACCTTCTTGCTACCAAGTTTGTGTTTTATGTTGATCATCAAGCATTGCTATATTTGGTAAACAAGCCGTGTTCCACAGGTCGAATTACACGATGGTTGTTAATTCTTCTTGAGTTTGACTTCACCGTTGTTGTGAGGCCTGGGAGGAAACATGTCATGGCGGATCATTTATCTCGTATCCCTAATGGCGAAGCTCCTACGGGGGTTGATGATGAATTGCCTGATACTCCTTTGTTCATTGTTGAGACAATGCCTGAATGGAGTGAAAAGATTGTTAACTTCTTAGTTAATGGTTTTCCACCCAAAGAACTGCGAAAAGATATAGCTCGAAAATTAATCAAGGAATGCGAACCCTATTGCTTACTGGCTGGAACTCTCTATAAGAGAGGAAAAGATGATGTTCTTAGACGCTGTGCCCGCGAGGATGAGTATTTATATATTCTACAAGAGGCACACATGGGCGTAGCTGGTGGTCACTTTTCAGGAAACTTGACTGCCCGAAAGATCTTACAGTCAGGCTATTGGTGGCCCACTCTGTTTAAGGATGCATCACTTTTTGCAAAGGGATGTGATGAATGCCAACGCTTCAAGAAGCCACAAAGAAGTGATAGGATGCCTCTACATCCCATCAAGGTAACCCAACCATTTGAAAAGTGGGGCTTAGACTTTGTAGGACCGATTAGTCCGGCTGCACGTAACACGCAATCACGATATATCATTGTGGCTACCGACTATGTAACCAAATGGGCTGAAGCAAAAGCAACACGAAGGCGGATGCAAAAACAACAGCTAAGTTCCTCTTTGAGAACATTATCACACGTTTTGGATGCCCCTTTGAACTTGTGAGTGACAATGGAACTCATTTTATAAATGAAGTAATAAAAGAACTCACATCAAACTTCATGATATCTCACCACAAGTCTACACCCTATTATCCCCAAGCAAATGGCCAAGCTGAGAGTACCAACAAAACTCTCATCTCCATTTTGACAAAGACAGTCGAGGCTCATCGCACTGATTGGGACCTAAAGCTTACATCAGCTTTATGGGCTTATCGTACTGCGTATAAAGTTGCTATTAATTGCACACCGTTTAAGATGGTGTATGGCCAAGAAGCAGTTATGCCATGGGAGTTTGTCATTCCTAGTCTTCGAGTAGCTTCTCAAGAAGGTTGGGATGGTAACCCCTTAGTGGAGCGATTATATATCCTGGAAAGGCTAGATGAAGAGAGGCAATTAGCTGTGCGAAATGCTCTAGTGGAGAAGGATAGGAGAAAGAAGTGGTTTGATAGCCATTTAAAGGATAAAGACATCAAGGTTGGTGATAAAGTTCTTATGTACGGGGTACGTAATGAAAAGAAGAAATTGAAATACGCTGGTAAGGGACCATATCGAGTGTGTGAAATTACCCCGCAAGGTACCATTCGTGTGGAGACTCTAGATGGAGTTGAAACCATTGGATTCCTTAATGGGAGTAAATTCAAAAGATATTATGATCCTCTAAGCCAGGAAGAGTTGCAAGCCATCCATCAAAAGAAGGCTGCCAAGGAACAAGCAGAGCTTAAAAAAATCCAAGCAAGAGTTGAGGCTCGAGAACGACAACAACGTCTTAGACGCCAACGAGAGGCTAATCTGGGAATCACGCAAGCATTTTTCGAGGACACAGATGACGACTCATTAGAATCTGAGCCACCCCTACGATACCCAATTGAGCTAAATAGCCCCTATGGGAAAGTACTATACAATGCCTTATTAGATACGAGCTACGCTAATATTAAGATAGGAAAAATACAATTTGTTATCCTATGGAGTTTGGTGTCAATTAGGGAAACCGACCCTATCCCCGAGTACGATGCAAGTCAAGGGCATTAATAAAAAGAAAACTGCTATTCTTGGAGTCCTTCAGACCCCTGTTGTCTATGACAATGGAAGCATAGTGCAGAGGTTTCTAGTCATGCCCGCGGAGCTATGGAAGGCAACGTAAACCTGGGACGCACGTGGATGTTGGCAACCAAATGCACTATTGATTGGGATACTGGTAGTGTCACGACGCGACCACCGACTCTTACCCCTATCATTCAAGCAAAGTCACCTACGTTGCAAACTCTAGCAAAGTTGAAGGATAGCCAACATTCACAAGCCAAGGTGGTTAACTCGTCTTTGCCGGCTACCCATGAACCTAGCACTTCAACACTTGTAGTTGCAGCAAGCAGTAATATTGCAAGTACTCAACCTGCACGACCTAAGAGTACATATCAATGGGTCCCCAAGGCCTTACTTCCAACTACCTCAACCCTCCCATCCATTCCAAGAAAAAATTTCCCCGGAAAACCAAGAGCGCGCTCTAGGAGAGTCAAGACCAAATCACGATGGATTCCAAAACAACTATTAGAAGCCCAAGGCTACTATGATGGAAATGAGCAAATTTGGGTACCTAAACGTAAAATGTGTCCTTCCCTATCGACAACAAACCCATATGAGTCAAACAGTGTAACGCTAAAGCCAATGGCAGACCGTGGGAAGGGAAAGATCACAGAATGCTACACACCTAGTCCAGAGCTAGTTTGGGCTCCAAGGCAAAACCAATTTATTCCACCTAGCTCAGGAAGGGGGGAGTTCCATGAAGCTTCTAGCTCCTCATGTAATACATCCATAGAGGTAAAAGCTTCTACACAGCCTCCATCTATAGTAGTGGACCTCCATGAAGCTACAAAAGAATCCACACCTCCCAGTGTTCAAGAATCACCTGATGAACCACTTCAAGTTCGATCCTGGGAGAGTACCTTACCACCCTTGCAACTTGACGAGGCACCTAGGGTAATAAAAACTACTGGCAAAAATCCTCACCTATTACCAACTGGAACAATTGGTTTCAAAGGGTGACGACATCATTTCAAACGGTATGATCTACCCAAGGAAGGGGGGAGTGTTTGTGGACATCCATTATTCACTTGCTTCCCTCTCAACCTTTCTCCCTGACCTCTTAATCTTCAATCTTAGGGAATGTATATATAAAGCCTTATACTCACAAAAACAAGATAAAAAAGTAAAAGAGCAAGAGCCATAACACAAATCATAAAAACAAATTATGCACAAGAACACGACCCTTGTAATATTTGCACTCTAACCATCATCTATTTGCGTGTACAGATATGGCTAGTACGCTAGAGTCATCCACTCCTGCCTTGGGTGAGAGGTACCCTCGTTACTTTTCACAAATATTTCACATGGTCTTTCCAGTGCTTGCATGTGAATGGGATTTGATAGGTACGCTAGCATGTGAGAGGAATTTTGAGGAGTTAGAATGGCTGATACGTCTCTTGACCACGTCTGATCCATACTTAGTAGAGAGCGTTTCTCCCATTGCACAAGCCTACCCTTTTGACCAAGATGACTATAGGCGTCTAGTGACCTTCTTAGTAAACATGGGCACCTATGATGAAGAAGAAAATTTACACGACTACATGGATGGCACATTTGGTCTCATGGATGATGACTTTGTTTATCTCGACGACGAGGATAGGGGTTTAGCCTTAGGGTTTCCCCCAACCTCTACAATATCCTATTCCCTTGACTCTCTAGGGGGAGTGCAAATAATTAGGTTAGAATTCCTTATGTTTTTTGTTGTGTTCAATAAGTGTTGGTACCTTTTTCCACTAATGTGCCTCCTGGAGGTATTCCTTTTGTTTCCTAGTGTGTACAGGAGCGTGTTGCTATTGGTAGGATTTGGACCTTCATGGAATCTTTATCTCGACTCACTCTTCAAATCAAGCGCGACCATCGACACAAACAGGTGTTTCTTGTCCATTAGCATTGCCCCTTATCTTTTTTGCATCATGATTGTCTGCTTTAATTGTGATTGGTAGCCTAATATTCACCGCATTTGCTTAGTATCAAACATTTAATTCAATGTAATTTTTTGTCATAATCACTTGTCTAGGTTTAAAAATCAAGCAGTCCGACTAAGCTAGTTTGACCAAGTTAGGTGTTAGAAATCTTCTCTTAATACCATGGGGAATGCCTTCCTAATAATTAATGGTTACTTAGGTTCTTAATCCGATTTAGGCAGCATTGTGTGAAATGTACTAGGGCTTTCTAGTGGGCTTGACCCTATTGACCTTTAGCTTAAGTATTATAAAGGGAGTTTACTAGTGTGATGAGCCTGGGGAGGTGTATCAGTGTTATATGACCCCCCAAAGTTACAAAATTAAAATGCTGAAAATGAACAAACAAAAAATCAAAGTGCCACACTGTAAAATCTTAAGCTGGAAGAGAAATCTCAGCTTGATTTGGTACTTCACTCACATGTATTGCCTATGGTACTAGAGCCCTAGAGGTTCCCAGTGTGGGCGCTTTTCCTTGAAAAGCAAAAAACCCAAGGCATACAAAATAAACACACACATCAAATTGAATCAACGTGAAAAGAGTTTGGGGGGTCAAAGAAAAAGTAATCAGTCAGGCGATGATTTCATGAGAAATTCCTTTTATGGTAGATTAACTACAAGGTCTTCTAGATATAGCCTCTAGTCAGCCCTCGAACATGAATACTTGGCTCTCGCGATTAAACAACTTAATTAACCACAGAAAATTAAGAAGCTTACCCATGGTATTAATATTCGATCTCTAGTGCCTTTCGACCGTCAAATTAGTGACCCCAGATTTGTTTAATTTTTTACCTTTACATGTGTTTATGCATTTGATTACATTGCAATTTAATGTTCATTGCTGACAAATTGTTTGAAATTCTTTTACCAATCAATTTGTCTACCTAAAACTGCATATGCTTTTTACTCACTTATGAGAATGCAATTACTGTGCCAATGTTGTTTGATTTTGCAGTGACTGAAGAAGGCTAAGGACATTCATCTCAAATGCTCTTCCACCTCGACGAACGAGCTTCAACTCAATAGCTTCCGAGGACGGAATCTACATCAGGAAGGGGGGCATGTTAATCCTCACGGCTCACGGACACCCCATCACCTACGACGGACGTGTATTATGTATTTGGTAGAGTCAGGTACCGGGCTTGTCGGACCAATAGGAAAAGGGTAAGAGTGATCGCCGATGAGAGGCGCACTCTAACCGGGACATTCAAGGAATTAGTTGGCTAAGCATGGGTTCCCAAGTGTGAATGGGGTGAGCTCATATAAAAGCCAACTAAACCTAAAATTCACTTATTCTCTCATTTGTGCAATAGAAGAGTGCTCTTGCTCCATCTCCATCTCCATCTTCTTCTTCTTTACCTCCTTGTGTGTGTGTGTATATATGTGTGTGTGTGTGTGTGTGTGTGTGTGAGAGAGAGAGAGAGAGAGAGAGAGAGAGAGAGAGAGAGAGAGAGAGAGAGAGAGAGAGAGAGAGAGTGCGATCGAGCATTGCGGCGGCACGTCGGCGGTGAAGCGGTTGAGCGCGACGTAGCGACGTCTCCTTCTTCTTCGCGGCGAGGAATCCTCCACGGCAGGAGCATAGAGCGGTGAGTGACACACCATTGCCCTCTTTTGAGCTTACTAGTTAAGCTAGTTGTGTGCTTGGAGCTGTCTATGGCTCGCACACAGTGTTAGGCAAGGCCCTTGCTTCGACAGTGCGGCAAGGAGCGCACAGTGGCTGATTCTCAAGCTTTTTTTAACGCAGGCAAAAGAAAGCTCTCCCGGAATAACTTGGCCCTCGTGCAGCCTCCGATCAACCTCTCGTTGCTTTCAGGAGCAATTCGATCTTCTCCACAAGGTACCACATGTAGCGAAACGATGGATGAGCTGATCAGCTAATGTCGACACCGTGTTGAGGCCATTGTAGAGCATCTGGGTGAGAAGCTGTCGGCCAGAACGGAGGTCTTTCTTGGTGGCACATCTGTGTACAAGGGGTAGATGGTCTCCCTTAGCGCACTCATGTCGGGCCCTCACATCCCCTGTTCTTGTGAAGCAAAGCCGAAAACCATGGAAACAGAAGCACAGATAGAGTATAGCCTTTGTAGGCTGATGCACACAGAGAAAGTGAGTGAAAATGAGTTCATTGTCGTCACAGAAGCCTGGAAGATGAGAATCCATTGCCACCGTTCTCGGCTCTCAGAGCAGTTGCGCTGCTTCGTTGAAGGTTGCCTGAAGCAAAGAAAGAAACATCTTTGTAGGAGTCGATAGAGGCGGGGACTTGCTTGAGCTTGGGTGCAGGGGGGTTCCCCTGTTCGACCTCATGGACCCCGATCTGGTGATGGAAAGCAATACAAAGAAGTTGGTCCGTGTTCGTTGTTTATTTAATTAAGTGCAGTTTATGCTAGTAATTACAGGTGGAATTTTCTCCTTCCAGAGAAAGTAAAAACGATGATTGAGGTTGTTGGAGAAGAATGTTGTGCTTGGCAATGCGTTGGTATACATGTATGCTAATTGTGGTGTACTTTGGAAAGCACAACAAGTTTTGGAAATCGCATCCCTGGCCTCTCAGTAACCCACGTGGCACACTCAAGAGCAATTCGATCTTCTCCACAAGCAGTTCGCAGGTTACAGAGCTTGTTGGTCAGTATGTATGTTAAGTGCGGTGCACTTGTCAGGGCACAACAAGTTGTTGATGAGCTTCCAGTCCGGGATGTCGTCGATCGGACTGCACTTATTATAGGATATGCCCGACATGGGCAGGGTCACGAAGCTCTGGGCTGTTTTCATCGCTTGCGAAGCGAGGGCCTCTCTCTGGATGCGGTCACCTATGGTTGTGCCTTGAAGGCATGCGGTATTATTCAAGACGTTGATCTGGGTAAACAAATTCATGACGAGATTTCTAGTCAGAGGTTGTTGGAGAAGAATGTCGTGCTTGGCAATGCGTTGGTATACATGTATGCTAATTGTGGTGTATTTTGGAAAGCACAACAAGTTCTGGACGAGCTTCCCAACCGAGATGTCATCTCTTGGACTGCATTAATTGCAGTATATGCCCAACAAGGCCAGGGCCATGAAGCTTTGAATTGTTTCCATTGTATGCGAAGTGAGGGTTTCTCTCTAGATGCAGTCACCTATGCTTGCATTTTGAAGGCACGTGGCATTATGTGAGACATTGTATGGGCAAACAAATTCACGATGAGATTGTCAATCAGGGGCTGTTGTAAAGAACTATCATGCTTGGCAATGATTTGGTTGACATGTATGCCAAGTGTGGTGTACTTTTGAAAGCTCAACAAGTTCTTGACGAGCTTCCTGATCGAGATGCAGTCTCTTGGAATGCATTGATTGCAGGTTATGCCCAACAGGGGCAGGGCCAAGAAGCATTGGGATGTTTCCAGCGGATGCGAAGCGAGGGCTTCTCTCCAGATGCAGTCACCTATGCTTGCATTTTGAAGGCATGTGGCACTTTGAAAGATGTCGACACAGGAAAACAAATTCATGATGAGCTTGTTAGTCGTGGACTGTTCAACAAAAATGTCGTGCTTGGTAATGCTTTGGTTGACATGTATGCCAAGTGTAGTGTACTTTCCGAAGCACAACAAGTTCTTGATGAGCTTTATGTCCAAGATGCAGTCTCTTGGAATGCATTGATTGCAGGATATGCCCAACAAGATCAGGGCCAGGAAGTGCTTGGCTGTTTCATCAGATGCAAAGTGCCTTTCACAGTTGAGCACCATCGTTCTTGCTTCCACCAGATTTGGACGTATGAAGCGACGAGTGAATTTTGATAGGCTTTGAATTGACACAAGCTGAAATATAAAAATTCCCGCTTCTTCCTAAAGTTCCTCCACCCAAATAGTCACAAGCTTATCTCCTTCATCCTCCATTGTCGTCTCTTGCAGCGGCTTAAGAGCAGGAGATGCCCAGCATCGTTGATGCAAGGTGCATCGACGACAAACATTCAATCGCGCGGTGAGTAAGCATTATCATTCTGTCATTTTTGACATTGCGAACGCAGTTAATGAACACACTGAGAATTGCACGCTACCGTGAAAATGGCAGGTTCCCTCGTATCATAAAAATCTGGGAGGACTGTGCAAACTCCCTCGTGCAAGGAAACTTGCATGTTTTTTTTTTTTGAAACTAGAAATTGGAACAACAAACAATTAATAACATTGATATCTTGTATGATTACGAACATTGAGCTTGACAAACCTCTAACCCTCCTCGTGGTTTTCTGCAAGGTACCCCTCTGAAGCACTACGATCGGTATCTCATTCTTTCGAGGTACACCTTTGAACCACGGCAATCGGTGGTCTCTCTCTCTCTCTCTCTCTCTCTCTCTCTCTCTCTCTCTCTCTCTCATCCTTTCATAAATTTTTTTACTTGAGAAATTTTGAAATGTTATATATAGTTTTCAATATTTTGCTCGAGAAAGATTTAGAAGAGTTACGGCAACAAGGAGAGATGCCTCACTGGCATCTGGAGGGGGGCGTATGCATGTGACTATGGATCTCTATGAGGTACCTTGTGATTACCAAATATCGACAGCTGCCTTTTAGTTTGAAACAACTTGCTAAGATTTCAATATGGGTCTTAATGCATCCGTGCAAACACCTTAAGAGCCAAGACAGGATCAATAGGAATTGTTGCTGTTGATTGTTTCACTTTGATTTGGGTCTGCAATGCAGTCTTGAAGAGTTAGTTTTGTTGGGACATTGTGAAATAGAATGACTGGAAATGTCGTAAAAAGAGACTGGGATGCACACGTTCTGGGAGAAGCTCCTCACAAGTTCAAGAGTGGTATAGAAGTTCTTATGCAATTGAAGGCAGATAATCCAAATTCAATGACCAATACTAACTCTCTCTCTCTCTCTCTCCCTGCCCCCCAAGTTTTTGTCTTTTAGAGGTTCTTGTTTTCTCTTACCATCGGACTCTGCGGCTAACGAAGCACTCTAGTTTAAAGATTCTCCTTAAGGATTTTGTTGGAGTCGTGGGCACATACCCCATGGTTCTACAAGTTAAAAGCGAGGACCCGTAAAAACGTTTGCTAAACCTAGGCATGGGTTTTAGTTCCTAAAATAAAAACGTGGAGTTGTAAAACGTGGACTAGGCTCCACCTTACGTTCCACGCTTTTACTTCGCTTAATTAGAGAAGAAGCTCGCAGAGTGATGTGATCCTACTCATCAAGCAAAAAGTAGAGCGTTCCGCAGAGGGCTTTACTGCCATCGTCCAACATGTGGAGAGTAGCAGGCCCTTCCGAGTACCTGGCCATCACAGGTTGGGGCATCTCCGACATTAAGCTTGCCAAGAAGTCATGGGTCCTCCCCGGTCTGCAGAAATGGATTTACATCGACCTCACGCCCATCAACTACGACTTGGATGTGCAAGCCATGAGCGCCGAGAAGCTCCCTTTCGTCCTCCCCGCCGTCTTCACCATCGGCCCCAAGGCCGAGGACTCAGCTGCCCTCATCAAATATGCCCGCCTCCTCCATTTCGGCAAGCGCTCCGATCACTGTAGTCGCCATGTCAGCGACTTTGTCAAGGGCATCATTGAAGGCGAAACGCGCGTACTCGCTGCTGGCATGACCATGGAGGATATTTTCGAAGGCACCAAAGACTTCAAGCATGAAGTGTTTGAGAAGGTGCAGTGCGAGCTCAACGACTTTGGGCTTCTTATTTATAATGCCAATGTCAAGCAGCTTGTAGATGTCCCTGGACATGAGTATTTCTCCTTCCTCGGCCAAAAGATACAGCAAGAGGCCGCCAACACCACGAAAGTCGCCGTTACCGAGGCAAAATACAAGGGAGATATCGGCGCCAAAGAGTGAGAAGGGCTTACTCAGCAAAACGCAGCGCGAGTTGATGCGGAGACCAAGGTATTCTCACTGAAACAGGCACAGATTACCAAGCAGGAAGAGCTTCAGTCGCAAGCGGAGACGTTGATTTTCGAGAACACAAGAAAGGCTGAGATCGCTCAAGCTGATGCAGAGTTGGCCAAGAAATCGGTGTCGTGGTCGCAGGAGGTAGATCTTACCAAGGTACAAAGAACAAATACAGTTGCTATAGAAGAAGTCGAGCTACAGCGAGAGCTTGAAGTTCGTCGTGCACAAGCAGAGCTTGAGTGCCTTCGTGCCAGAGATGTCGTCCCAGCGACCATTCGATATGAGACAACGTTGCAAGGAGCACGGGCTACATTTCTTGAGCGACAACGGGCCGCGGAAGCTAAGCTCTTGGAGCGGCAGCGGGAGGCGGGTGCCATAATCTACCAGAGTGAGCGTGAGACGAATGCGCAGCGCCTAGTGGCCGATGCAGAGGCATATGCAAATATGAAGAGGGCGGACACAAATCTGTACGTGGCACAAAAGGAAGCCGAAGGCATTATGGCAATGGCAGAAGCGAAGAAAGTGCTGTTGGGGAAGCTTCTGAAGGAGATGAATGGGGATTACAAGACTTTGCACAACTTCCTTCTGTTGGATAGGGGCATTTATCAAGAGATGGGACACATAAATGCGGAGGCCATCAAGGGGCTCAATCCGAAGATAAGCATATGGGATACGACATCCAAGAGTGGCTCTAGGAGCTTGTCAAGTGCATATGAGCAATTCTCCAATATATACAAGAGCATCCCCCCTTTGCTAACCACAATTCAGGATCATACCGGAGTAACTCCGGCGCCTTTCCTTGCTACTTTGCCTAACACTAATCAGGACACCAATACTTCCTCTACAAACGAGACAGTGAAGAAACTTTTGGTTCAAGCATGTAGATTAGCTCAAGGGAGTGGAAATACTAGGAGCTCAATGATTGCAAATGTTGTGATGAAAAAGCTTTTGAAGCTCAAGATGTAACCTCGTTGTAACTGTAGGTTGGAAAGTGGTCAAATTTTCAAAATTGTCTTTGATTTTTTCAATGTCATAGGGGACATACTCCCTTCCAAAAAAACTAAATTCAGTGCATACATAGTACAAGTTGGCAATGGGGCCTAAAATTGATTCTTGTTTTTCTGGTCAACGGCTATCTCGCCTGTCAAAACAGGTGTTTTAGAAAAACCTCTTGTCATTTGACATGCTAGAGTCTTGAAATTGCATTGTCATTTTTCATGTTTAGTCCGTGAAATTTATGTTATAAATTGCAAATTATGTAGATTAGTCACTTTCCACACATCCTATGAAAGGAGGCTTGGAAAATTGTATGTCAAATTTTTGTTCTACTATGCCTCTCAATTTTAGGACCGAAACTCTAAGGAGAAAAGACTAGGAAAGGGCCATGCACACGCTGCAACCTCTTTATGTACAGAACATGAATCTTAGCTTTCTAGTATCACGAGTGTCAGCCTCATGCATCTCCTTGGTGGTGCATCACATTCTGCGTTTGCATGAGTATGAATCTTACAAAAAGAAAATTGCCCATGCCAGCATCTTGTATAATGCCACATGCATTGAAGATGTATGGATAGCCTTCAAGATCAAAGCATGGGTGATTTCATATACAGAGATGCCCTCACTTTTGCATCTGCTTAAAACAGCAAGAGCTTCCTGGCCCTTCCCTTGTTCTGCAGATACTGCAATTGGTGCGTTGCACGATTCGACATTCGTACAAGAAGCTCCTCAAGAACTTTTTGTGCTTTCTGAAGTACACCATATTTGGCATACATGTGAACAGGGGCAATGCCAAGCACAACTTCTTTCAGCCCCTGACTAACAATATCATTATGAATTTTGTTCCCCATATCAACATCTTGCGTAGTGCCACATGCATTCAAAACGAAAGCATAGGTGATTGCATCTGGAGAGATTTCCTTGCTTCTCATCTGCTGACAACAGCCCACCGCTTCCTGGCCCTGCCACATTTGGCATACATGTTGACCACGGAAGTGCCAAGCATCACTTTTTTTTTACACAATTTCATCGTGAGTTCTTTTGCCCATCTTAGCGCCTTCCAAGTTTCCACATGCCTTCAAGATGCAAGCATAGCTGATTGCACCTGGCGAGATGCACTTGCTTTGCTTCAGCTGAAAATAGCCCAGAGCTTCCTGGCCCTGCCCCTGTTTACCATACCTTGCTACAAGTGCATTCCTAGACTTCATATTCTGGAAAGGAAGCTCCTCAAGATCTTTTTGAGCTTTCTGAAGTACACCACATCTGGCCAATATGTCAACCAAGGTAGAGCCAAGCACGACATTTTGTTTCAACAGCCCTTGACTAACAATATCATCATGAATTATGTTGCCCAAATTTGTGGGTTGCATAGCGCCACATGCCTTTAAGATGCAAGCAAAGGTGATTGCGTCTGGAGAAATGCCCTCGCTTCGCATACGTTGAAAACAGCCCAGAGCTTTCTGGCCCTGCCTCTGTTGAGCATATCATGCACTCAGTGCATTCCAAGCGATGACATTTATGACAAAAAGCTCCTCAAGCACTTTTTGTGCTTTCTCAAGCACACCACATCTGGCATACATGTCGATCAAGGCAGTGCCAGGCACGCAGCCCGTGCCTAACAATATCGTCATTGCCCAGACTGGAGTCCTGCGTAGTGCCACATGCCTTCAAGATGCAAGCTTAGGTGATTACATCTGAAGAAATACTCTTGCTTCGCATCCGTTGAAAACAGCCCGGAGCTTCCTGGCCCTGCCTTTGTTGGGAATGTCCCGCAATCAATGCGTTCCAAGAGACGACATTCCGGACCGGAAGCTCGTCAAGCACTTTTCTGAGTTTGCTCAAGTATTTGGCATACATGTCAACCAAGTCATTTCGAAGTACGTCTTTTTTCAACAGCCCTTAGACATATAATATCATCATGAATTCCTTCTCATATATTGGCGTCTTGTGTAATGCCTCATGCATTGCTGAAAACAGCCCAGAGCTTCCTTGCCCTGTCTAGTTGGGCATATCCAGCAATCAATGCACTCCGAGAGACGATATTCCATATAGGAAGCTCCTAAAGAAAGTTTTGTGCTTTCTCAAGTACACACATTTGGCATACTCGTCGACCAAAGGAGAGCCCAGCAAGATGTTTTTTTTTTCAATATCATCATGAATCTTTTGGTCCATATCAGCGTTGGTGCAGCCAAAGTTGGTTTAAGCTAGGAAATGGTCTATGCCAGGCGAAGGTTGTAGGCATGTGCACTGCAGAAGGCTAGGGCAGGTACCGAAGTCCTGGGCAGCCAAAGGATAGCAGAAGTGTATGTTTAAAGCAATTTTTTAGGCCAAAAGCGATGCGGGATGGTCTAGATGGGGTGGTAGATGAAGGTGTCCAAAATGACAAGTCAGTGCTCTACAATGTAGTGTTCAGTATGCTCTAGAAGTCGGTCCAGACGGCTCGTCAAACGAAGCCTCGGTGCTCAAGATATTACAGTTCAAAGTTAGAAGATGTTGCAGATCCCCGACGGGCAAGGCAGCTAGGGATAGGTAGCCCAGGCAGGCGTCGGTGGATATATGTGTAGTGCTCAAGTTGTGGAGCATGCCGGTCTTCTCAGATTGCCAATCAGAGCTCTGGTTAGCAAGTTATGGCCATCAGAAGTTTTTTCGGGGGCCAGTTATGGGCCAAGTAAACCGCACTGGAGAATGCACCATCTGGCATCTTTTTGGCCTCACCAAGATTCTCGAAGATGGTATGCATCATGTGGAGCTAGCACAAATCAACAGCCCGTCAATCGAGTTCTTGGTCAGCAAGATATAGCAGGACGAAATCGGGAGCTAGTGTTAATGAAGAGATTGACAGATGTTTTCTGCCTTTTTTTGCGGCCTCGGATAGCAAGCTCAAAAGGGTCCGAAGGCGGTGAGATTTTTATGGCCCAGGACCGACACGGCGAAGATTCGGCACGGCTCGGCAGCATGAGGTTCTGACCATTGAGCAAAATATGGGAACCGGGAGAAGGAAAGCAAAAAAAAGGTATTTTTAAAGTTAAAATGGGGGGGCTTTTGAGACATTGGAGGCCATCCTAAGGGGAGGCGCCTTAGTAGTTGCCACGTGGCAGAGAAAAAATCCCACATGGGGAGCTTCAATTTGTGAGGGAGGGGTATTTGACACAAAGGTAAACCCCCCATTGGACATATGAGGTGTGAAGGGGAAGAGCAAAGCACAAGGCCATTTCAAGGTCGGCCAAGCAAAAGCAAGGGCAAAGGCAACTCAGACTAAAAAAGGGTGAAGGAGGAGCTGACCGGGCGCCCAATTGAAGAAATAAAAAAGAGAGACCAAGCGGACAGTTTCAAAGCCAAGGCAAAAGGCAAGGCCTGGACCAAAGTGAAGGAGGAGAGAGAAATGGAGAGAAAGAAGGTCGGAGGGAATCGGACAAAGGTGGCCAAGGGTCAAAGAGGAGCCAAAAGGGTAGTGCAAAGTTTGCATAGCCCCAAAGGGGTAAAAATGAAAGAGAAAAAAATGAAAAATAATAAAAAAGCCTAGGGGCAATAGTAGGGACCTCGCTATTGCACCCCCCCCCCCCCCCCCCCCCCCCCCCCCCCCCCCCCCCCCCCCCCCCCCCCCCCCCCCCCCCCCCACCCCCCCACCCCCCCAAGTGCAAAAGAGAGAGAAGGAGAAAGCAGATGAAGCAAAGCGCTGCCTCCTTCCCAAAGATACCACATCAAGGTGCCAAATGGATCAATTGAAGTGTAAATTCCAAAATTAAAGGCCCCCCGTATAAAGATTAAATTTTACTCAAATTAGGGCCTTTTTTTGTGCCGTTTTGAAGCCTACAAAGCGGAGTCCACTGATAGATCAACCCCTTTGTAACTTTTTCTTGAAAATGGCCATGGTGATGGCAGTGCAAACCGGTGTACATGCATTTTGAAGTGCAATCAAGCCACTGTTGCCCCCGATTGCTGTTGTTTTCCCTTCCCCCCTTCTCTTTCTCCTGCTTTTATGTTTCCCCTCGGTGTCGGCAGTGTGGATATGTGTGCCTCCCCCGATTGACGGTGTTTTGTGCGAGAGAGTGAGATTGAGTGGCTGTGTGCATGTGTAAAGGTGGAGACAGACCGTGGCAGTAGGTGTGCGTTGTGTGGTGGATTTGTGGAGTGTGTGAGCGTGGAAGTTGGGCAGGAGGTGTTTTGCTACTGTGAAGTGTGTTTTTAAAGGTGTTTTCTGAGAGGATAGGGGTGCTGTGGATACCCAGAGCTATAGAGAGGCCCTTGTGTTTGTGCCGGGTGTGTTCCCCCATTCCCCCTCTCCATCTTCTGGTGCCCCCACGAAGGAGCACGCTAATTGCTCCCAGTTAAATAAAAAAGAAGCAGTTTTTTGCGTTGGAAGTCATGGCAGCAAGAAGTTATGGTCTGATTTTCACAGGCGAAGAGAGCCCTGACGAATGGATGTCAGACTTCGAGCTGTATATGCTATCGTTGTGTATGCCAAACGAGGATAGCAAGATGCAAACTTTTTCTTTGGTGATGCGTGGTAAAGCTAAAGTATGGTATGAAGCGTTGGAAGTTGAGCCGAAGCAAGCATGGACGGCTCTACAGACGAGGTTTCTTCACGACTTTCACAAAGAGGCGTCTCCAATCAAGATGGATGCAAAACTGAAGGCGCTTAAGCAAGATGTAAGTGAAGAATTCAATATGTTTTTAGGTCATTTTGAAGAGTGCTGGGCAGAATTAGCGACGGCCATGCAATTGGCTAACGGAGACTACTTCAAGCTAGATAAGTTCATGGCGTGTCTGCACCCTAAGGTGAGAGAAAAGGTCGATTTTGAGAGCCTAGAGAATTACAATGGTGCGGTAGCCATTGCACGGTCAAAGAGCAGAAAGATAAAGAAGAAGATAGAGCAGGGTGTGTTGGGCTACGAGACGATGGCCCATGTTTAACCACAGAGTCCGAGGGAGGCTACACATGAGGAAAATCATGGAAACCGAGGTGTAGCTGTTGTGCCGCAAAATTGGGTGCACACGGTGAAAGATTTGTCCAAGCAAATGCAGGAGTTGCGGCTCAGCGTGATGGATAGGGGACAGCCAAGAGGAGCAAGGGGCAGGGCAAGGCCGTTGCCAGGTAGGTGTTACAATTGGGGAGAAGACGGGCACTATGCACTCGATTGTCCTCCGCCACACAGAGAGAGAGGAGGTATCTACCTGCTGTTTGGTAGAGGTTGAGGGCAAGGGAAATTCAATGGTCCAAGAGAGCAAGCGGTGGAGAATCCTGTGCAGCCAGCTCCGCCAAACGGAGGCGAAGTCCCAAGAGTGAATATTATCGGGGTGGATAAGCACGATATTGAAGTTTTGGTTAATAAGAGAGCAAGAGTTGAGAGAGAGACAGAGACAGATAAGCAACCATGAGAGAGACGTGAGTCAAAGCAGTAGTCAAGTCGAATGTGCACATGAGGATGGCCAACCATACTAAGGCGAGGTGTCTGGGTGTGTGGCTCAGGATGTGAAGGTCAAGGTGATGGGCATAGAGTGCTTGATAGACTTTTTTGTGATGAAGGCAGGAGAGAATGCTTATCTGATCATTTTGGGTAGGCCATGGATTTTGGCAATAGGTGCTAAGCAAGATTGGGAGAGCAAAGTGTTCACCTTGCCTGGCAAAGAGAGAGGAAGGCAGATTGTGCTTGATTTGAAGACCAAGGAGAGCAATTCTCGTCCCATGGCAGTTAAAGATGAGGGCGACACGACGAGCTACGAGTACGAGACAAAGACGGGATATGATGAAGGCTATACTAGCACAGAGGAAGAGGAGAGCGAGGACAAGATGCTAAAGATAGATGCAGACTTATTTAGACTCACCATATACGACTCCCCACCTAAAGAAGAAGGTATGCAGCCTCAAGCTCATGGTTTAAGCATAGAGGAGGTTTCAAGCATGTTGAGTGAAGATTTAACGAAAGGTAAAAAGGAAGGTTATGTTCAACTGTGTGAGTCCTATTCAAATCTATTTGCGACGGAATACAAGCATTTGTGTGGTGCAAGGGGGGTAGAGCACAAAATTGTTCTCAAGGAGGGGCATAGGCCTAAAGCACAGAAGCTGAGAAGACTAGGGGAAATCCAAAAGGAGGCCCTTTGGCAGGAAATCAATAAGTTGTTGGAGGCAAGCATCATATATCCTGTGAAAGAGTCAGAGTGGGGGTCTCGCCAGTAGTTATAACCCCTAAGAAGAATGGGAAATGGAGAGTGTATGTCAACTACAAGCCACTGAATGCGGCGACCATGAGAAATCACTATCCATTACCATTCCAAGATGAAATCCTAAACCAGGTGGCTGGGCACAAGAGATACTCAATTATGGATGTCTTTTTCAGGGTACTTTCAGATAGGGATTGCACTTGAAGACCAATTTAAAACCACATTCATATCTCCATGGGGTTGTTTCACTTATTGCAGGATTCCGTTCGAATTGGTGAATGCATATGCCACCTTCCAAGATTGGATGAACAGGGTATTTGGTCCATACTTAGGCTGTTTTATGAGGGTCTTTATGGATGATATAGGTTGCTACAGTTCAAGATTGGAGCACCTATAGAAGCTGCAGTTATGCTTTCAAAGGCTTGATGAAGAAGGAGGTCAGCTAAACCCCAAGAAATGCAAGCTAGCACAGCCTTGAGCGCAGCTGTTGGGTCATGTGGTGTCGCAAAACGGTATAGAGGCTGATCTCGAGAAGGTGAAGGCGTTAGTGTTAATGGAGGCACGACTTCGTTTGTTCATAACCTGAATTTCTTTTGGATGTTGTTGCAATATGTGCATCCTCTTCAAAAGAGGGCTCAACAGGTGCATGGTTTTGAATGGGAAGGAGAAGCTTAGGAGGCTTTTGATATGTGTCCTCCCAATCGAGAGGATGACTTCTATGTGTTTATGACAGTGGGCACAGTTGCTATTGGAGCGGTTCTACTGCAAAAAGTAGGGAGAAGCTACAAGTCGATATACTTTGAAAGCAGGGTGATTAGCCCAGGAGAGGCTACCTACACCAAGGCAGAGCAATGGGTAATGGATCTGGTCTTTTCTTGCAGGAAGTTCAAGGTGCATTTGATAATGCGCAAGTTTTTTGTGTTGACAGCTAATAATCTATTGCCAGAGATAGTGCTACATTTGAAGACAAGAAGGAGGATTATGAAGTGGGTGTTGGAGTTGCAAGAGTTTGAGTTTGAGTTCAGGTGGATCACACGAGTCGGTCTCACTTGGCAGACATTCTTGTTAGCAAGGCCATCGATTTGCTGGCCTATCCAAGAGTGGTGCGAGATGAAGCTAAGGAGGAGCAAATTTGGAGGATGCTTTTACAATGTGGTTCGACGGAGCGTATCAAAAGGGTAGTACAGAAAGCAGGAGGTGGTGTGGTGATACACGACCCACATGGTATAGCTATATTTTTAAAGGCGTATGATTTGGAGGATGTCCATACAAATAACAAGGTCGAGTATCTCACTCTGCATCTAGGTTTAAAGCAGTGTTTAGAGTTCGGCATTTCAAGGTTGATGGTGAAGGGAGATGCGTTGCTAGTAATCAAGCAACTGTTAGGCCAATGGAAGGTAAAGCGAGATTCTTTGAAGCATTGATTATTTTCCATCAAGAAGATGCTAAAGTCTTTTGAAGAAGTCCGATTCAAGCATGTGAGAAGAGGGCAGAACCAAGAGGCGAATCAGCTAGCAAGTAGCAAAGTGCAGGTGCATGTTGCAGGTCTATATGTGGCCCCAGCCACTTATGCAGGTAGGGAGACTCTAAAGAAGATTGAAGAATTTTTGAGTACATGGCAATGTTCAGGGGGTTTATCTAAGCTGCAGAAGAAAAGAGTGGTGCAAAAGGCCCGCAAATTCTGATTGGTAGGTGAGGATCTCATGAACTACGGGCAAGACGGAGTGCTTAGAAGGGTGTTGTACAAAAAAGAGATAGGAATGGTGCTGGAACAATGCCACGAAGAAAATGGACATCAAGGCAAAGACTAGGTTCTGTTTTGAGTGCTTAGAGCAGGCTTTTGGTGGCCTTCCATAGTGAAGGACGTACATTACTGGTGCAAGACGTGCAACGAATGTCAGACTATAGGTGAAAGACGACTGGTAGCGGAGTCACATGGTGCCATCATTGCACAAAGTGCTTTCGAGAACTGGGGTCTGGATGCCATAGGCCCTCTCCCAAATTCTACAAGCGGTAAGAATTACGTGGTGGTAGCCATTGACTACCTTACAAGGTGGGTCGAGGCCAAAGTAGTGAAGGAAGTAAATGCTAATGTGGTGGCTCAGTTTGTGTTTGATAACATCTGTTGCCGTTTTGGTGTTCCATGGGTGTTAGTTTCTGATAGGGGTTAGGGGTTTAGAAGCAAGCTTATGAGTGCATTGGTGGAAAAGCTAAAGATTCAACACCGGTTTTCCTCACCCTATCACCCCCAATGCAATGGTCTAGTCGAGAGTGCTAACGGGCAAATTGTCAAGATGCTAACGAAGTACATGTATGAACAGGAAGCTGAGTGGGAAACAAATCTAGAGAAGTATCTGTGGGCGTATAGAACGTCCTATAAAGTAGCTACAAATTTCACTCCATTCGAGCTAGTCTACGGTAAGGAGACTGTATTGCCGGTGCATGCACAGTTAGGTGCTTTGAAGGGTATGTGACGTGTCAGTGCCACTCAACAAGGAGTTCTACAGGATTGGATAGCCAGTTTAGAAGCTTTGCAGATGGATAGAGAAGCAACGGCCGACTACTATGTGAAGCAGAGAGAGAAGCGGGTTGCCAAATTCAATCAGAACCTGCCAGAAAAGAAGATAGAAGAAGGAGACCTGGTCATGAAGTACGAAAGCTACCTGGATTTCACATTCCAGAAGAAGTTCAAGAAGAAGCGGACAAGTCCATATAAAGTGAAAAAGGCCTTTCCGAATGGGACCTATCAGCTGGTAAGAAAAAATGGCAAGCTTCTTAGGAACATGGTAAATGGTGTGCGGCTCAAGCTGTATTTCGAGAGGGATTTAGTGCCCGAGATGCATTAAATTGTATTCAAGGGGGGTGGGAAACCCACCTAAAGCATGCGGTGTGCGAGAGAAAGGAGATGAAGATTTTGTATATAGCTTGTACATACAGTTATGGTTTTGCGAGTGCTTTTAATCGTCAGTTTTGTGTGCAAGTTTTAAAGTTCTGTACATATGCTTTTAGTCAAACATAAATGTTCAACGAGGGGGCTGGGCAATGATGGTGCAGCCAAAGTTGGTCTAAGCTAGGAAATGGTCTATGCCAAGTGAAGGCTCCAGGCAAGTGCAGTGCAGAAGGCCAGGGCAGGTACCAAGGTCCTGGGCAGCCAAAGGATAGCAGAAGTGTATGTTTAAAGCATTTTTTCAGGACAAAAGCGTTGCGGGATGGTCCAGATAGGGTGGAAAATGAAGGTGCCCAAAATGCCAAGTCAGTGCTCTGGAATGTAGTGTTCATTGTGCTCTAGAAGCCGGTCCAGACGGCTTGTCAAAGGGAGCCTCGATGCTCAAGATATTGCAGTTCAAAGTTAGAAGGTGTTGCAAATCCCCGACGGACAGGGCAACTGGGGACAAGTGGCCCAGGTAGACGTTGGTGGATACATGTGTAGTGCTCGAGTTGTGGAGCATGACAGTCTTCTCGGATTGCCAATCGGAGCTCTGGTTAGCAAGTTATGGCCATCATAAGTTTTTCCGAGGGCCAGTTATGGGCCAAGTCAACCGCACTGGAGAATGCGCCATCTGGCATCTTTTTGGTCTCGCCAAGGTTCTCGAAGATGGAGGGGGGAGAAGGATGCGGGGGAGATAAGGCCCGGTTCAGATGGGGGGGGGGGGGGGGGGGGGGGGGAGAAGGACGTGGGGGATATAAGGCCCAGTTCAGATGCTACGATGGAATGCTTCCCATAGGGGCGTGTAAGTTGCGTGGCAAAAGCCTATTTGCTGCAGTAGATATCATCTTCCTCCGAGACTGCCATTTTTCTTCCCCCCCCCTCGGAAGAGCTGCTGGCCTCTCTCCACCTCTCTCTGTTTTTCACTCTTCTTCCTCCAACACCGTTTAGACGAGGCGGCAGTAGACCTGCAGAAAGCCTTTCTTCCTCCAGCCTCGTCTGCACCTAGCCTAAGATTACCCTTGTTTACAACTAAAATAATCATTGTCAATTGATTAAGATAAGTGAGCATATTCTCAAATCTAAAGAGAGGAAGAGGAGGGAGAGAGAGGTGAATGGATTACACGATCAAAAAACTTCATAATTGCAAAATATTTATGAATCATCTTCCAAAAGATCTCTACATGAAGCATTATCCAATTCTAAGCCCATGGCTCCTAAATCAACAAAGAGAGAAACGGAATTGTCGTTTGTGGATGCATTGCCAGCTTCATCATCTTCGAGTTCATCATCCTCCATCTCATCATCTTCATCATCATGAAAATCATCCTCGCTAAGACTTGCTGCCACCGGACTTGATTCATCGACCTCCCTCTCCTCTGTTTCCACCTCATCCAAAGTCGGAGGTGGTAGAGGGTCGAAGATAGTCTCCACTTCATTAGTGGAAAAAATGGTTCTCCCCCGACGTGTTACGGGAATTACGAACCAAAGTTTTGGTTGGTGTATTGCTGGGATATAGATGACCTATAAAATAGAAGCTCAAAGTGAGTAACATTGGTATAACTAACGCTACAACAAGAAAATATGAATAAAAAGGGTACATGTCACTCACCTGCTCACAATTGCGCGGTAAAACTAAATTGTCATACCTCCCTGTGTGCTGCACACTAGAGTCCACCATGTAGAGGCCATTCTCATGTCATCTAGACACATTTGCAAACCACTTGCAACTCGAAGATGAAGCTGGGTGAAAGGTTCTAAAATTAACCTTTAGTATCCTTTCAATAGTTCCACAATACTTGGCTTCATCACGGTCTATGTCAAAGTTGCCCATGATGGTGGTTCTACGCTCGTCAATGTGGCGCGTACGGAAGTGACGACCCTTTGACCACATAGAGTTGAAGGAAAGGCACTGCAAAAATAGAAAAATATATTAATTTATCAAATACATATTAAAGATAATTTCAAGAAATAGCGAGACAATATGGTTTAGGTATATGAGTACTCTACCTTTGGCAGCCTCGTGCATACTCCCATTCTTTGTTGGTGATGTCTTCTCTGCGTGCTTTTGCCTCGGTCATTCTCTCATGAATCCACTTTGCACTAATGAGATCTGGGAAACATGCAAGGTGTCTAGGCACTGGGGGTGCCCTCCTTCCTTTGTGCTTGTTTCCATGCTTCCCTCTCTTGCAACCGCTTGGACTTTGACACTGTCCACAATTCCACCCACTTGGTCATAATCTTTGCATTGAGAATGCAAAAGTTATCGACCACTCAGGATAGATTCATATCCATGTTAAGTAGTTTCCCCTTTTGACTTGTCAAGTGTCAAGTCATCCTTGAATCTTCCTCGTCTGATCACATGCGAGGCATTGAACGATCAACTTGTGCCAAATACTCTAATATGTAAACAAATGCCTCTTGAACAATCCACCCTTCGGCCATACATGCCTCTGGTTGCGATCGTAGGCGCACAAAATCTTTGAGAGTCTTTAAAAACCTCTCTAAGAAGAACATCCATTGTGCGTGCACTACTCCACATATAGCTATCTCCTCCACCATGTGAACCAAGAGGTGAATTTTACTAAGAAGGACCGATCAAGGAAATGCATTTTCAATGGCACACACAGTTTCTGTTGCAAGTGTTTGAGTAGTAGGGATAGCATCTATTTCGATTTCCTTAGAGCTCACAAATCTGCAAGAAAACACACAAGGATACACTAAGTGCTAGTTGAAATTATTGTGTACATAAAAAAGGTGTAGTCGAGTGGAGTCTTGTGGTGTACCTTACTAGCTCTCCTAATTTGAAAATAGCATCCCTGACTTTCTTGTGCCGACATATACACATACTCACTGGTAGAATGAACTATAATGTAAATCAGGAAAAGGGAAAGTGAGTGATAGTCATACACACAAACTATAGATAGAATAGGGAGTATGAATATTACCTGAAGCATCTTGTGCCAATCCTGGGACTTCAACCCATACAATTGAACGCTTCCACCCTTCTTCGATTTTGTAAAAGCTCTCTTTAGCGACATCATGTATCCTGTTGGTGTGCGAATACAGGCAATGGTACCCTTCACCTTGTCCAATTCTTCTTTTGCTAGAATCCATGGTGCTTTAGGAAGCACAATCTTTCCATTTGAGGCACGTCATGGAGTGGCTGAGGTGGGGAGACGTTTTAAAAGCCTCAAATCCTCCCTCGCACTCAAAGAGTCCTTCTTGTCAATAATGTGGTCCCATAGTGTTTGGGTTACATTCTTGAATATGTGCATGGGATCCAAGAGGTGTTGTATTTTTAAGTCCTTCCAATATGGAAGCCTTAAAAATATGGAATACCCTGACATACCTTTTGGTGGAGGACACGGAGCCGCGGATTGTTGTTGTGGTGTTCCTCCCAACCTCCCAAATGGTTGCCCAGTCTGCCATTGTGAGCTTTAGAGGAGCCTTCTTATTTGTTGGAGCCTTGTGCTTGATATGCCCTTGGGGTAAGAAACGATGGTGTTTGGATAGATTACCTTAGGCAAGGAATCTGGCCTCTCCGCCACCAACGATGGCCCGCAAGTAGGACATGCATTGTGGCTTGATGTGGACAACCCTGCATACATATCATATGGTTAGAAAGATGAGTGAACTAAAGTGAGCTAAAGGGAGAGAGGGAATGAGGGAAAGAGAGATAGAGGACAGGGGGTTACCAGAAACCTCTCCAAGCCCAGGATAATCGTGCATAGTCCACATAAGGATTCCCCTCACTTGAGCCTCTCTCCCCCCCTTTGCAAGTGAGACATCGACAACAGGAATGCCTCTCCATAAATCCTCCAACTCCTCGATGAGGGGCTCGAGGTAAATGTCAATATTTGACACTTTGTACTTCCTTGGCACAAGCAAGGAAAGAAGTATATTACCCTTCTTGGTTGTCTCCCATGCTGGAATATTGTCACCACAGGCCAAGTGCTCCATGAAGTAGACTTAGTGTCGAAGGGGTTGACACCATCACTTGCTAAACTAACCCTCAAGTGTCGAGGCTCCAACCCAAACTCTGGCCATTGAGTTTCGATGCGCCTCCATGCAGGTGAAACGGCAGGGACATGCATCATTCCATCATTTGAGCGGTGGTTTGCGTGCCACGCGAGAAGCTCCACAGTAGACCTGCTTTAAACATGTGTTGGATGCGAGGAATTAATGGAAAATGTCTTAATACCTTGCGGGGTAGGCGTGCCCTGCTCACACCTGTCTTGTATCGTGCCTCCCCACACACAGGACATGAGGTAGGATGTGCATGCTCATTGCGGTATAGCATGCAATCGTTGACGCACGCATGGATGCGCTCATACTCCATTCCAAGTGCAGTGACATACGATCTACCTCGTTGACGATCTAGAGGCATGTGGTGATCAGCTGGCAACATTTTGCCCATCAAACTACAACAAACATGCATATTAGTATAATTCCTAAAAGACGATACCATAAAGAGAGAGGGAGAGAGTATATAAAAGGTACATTTCATACTTACAGAAGTAGTGCATTGACACTTGCATTACTCCAACCGAATTTTTCTTGCAAGTTGAGTACTTCCAGCGATGCTCAGAGCACCGAGTACCATGCACCCTCATAAAGAGGTGTTCGGGCACTCATCATCAATCTATCCTCCATTTCGGCAACCCGTTTAGTGTAGGGCTGACAATCCTCTTCACACACGTCATGCTCATGAGCTAGTAACTCATCACACATGTCGAACATGTACTCATCCTCTACCTCAAAGTGTGACGAAGACGCCGTAGGAGATGCCGATGTAGAGCCAACGGCAGGATCACCATGCGGTGTACCCAAATCGCCAGTCACTCTTGCCTCTACCGTTCCTCCTTGCGCACCAGTGCACCACCACCGAACACAGACCAATGGGGCACCTCCTCAAACGACGGGTGAGTCCTGCTATCATCTCTCCGAGCGCTTTTCCGAGGATGCCAAAGCCCTTCGTTCTCCACGTGCTCCAAAGCAATCCGCCTCAAGCGAGGAATTGCCCTTTTGCACTTGGCGCGAGGACAAGGTAGTTTTTCCTTGAGCCAACGATCTCGCTCTAGGCCTCCAAGAGGACCACGATCATCCCATTCGATGTCCTGCACATGCAAAAGGTTGTTTATTTAGTCATGTGTCCTAACAAATAAATAATTAGAAAAACACTTAATTCCATTCGAAAAATTACATATAGTTAAAGTCAAAGGGAATAAATGACAATGAGTGTTAAAGTTATTTTTGAACTAAAAGAGATTTTAAAAATTCAATTAATAAACATTTAAAAGTACTACAAAATAAAGTATCCATAAAAAAGTAAAAATATTCATAAAAAAACTCAAAAGGCTAAAAAATGAAATAATGTATAGCTAAGAGTAGGGGAGGTGGTTTGTACCCCCCCCTCTCCCCCCCTGCAACCTCGGATTCGCATGTATCCGTTTGAAATGACTGGCCGCGGTAATAACTAGTGCCTAAAAAAAGGAAAGAAGGCAGAGTATGCTAAGTTTTTGTAGCATACCTTGCGTCTTGCTCTCTGCCATCGCTCCCAAGCTTCCCTCCCTCCCCTTCCCCACCCCCCATCTCTCTCTCCTTCAACAAGCCTCCCCCCCCACCTCTCCCTTCCCCCTCTCTCCTTCTCCAAGATTCTCAAGTTTCGTCGAAGAGGGTTTCGTCCAAGTATTGGCAAGGGGGTATTCCGCCATCTTCTTTGGACGCTCAGCCTATTCAAAGCTCAACCGCGCTACAAAGAAGAGGTAAACACAAAAGAAAATCCTCCCTCTTCCCCTTTTGTTTTCTACTACACACACACACACATAAATAAAAAAATAGAGAAAATAGAGAATCCATTATAACATACCTCGTTCATTAGGAAATGGTTGTTTCACACGGCTTGTTTGAAATGGTTGTTTTATTAAGCACGTTTGAAAATGGTTGCTTTGCTACGCATGTTTGGAAATGATTGATTTGTCACGCACGTTTTGGAAATGATTGTTTGGATAGTGTTAGATGAAATAGAGAGAGAGAAAGAGATAAATGGAGAGAGAGAGAGAGAGAGAGAGAGAGAGAGAGAGAGAGAGAGAGAGAGAGAGATTTAAAGAGAGTGAGAGAAATAGAGAAAGAGAGTGAGAGAGGGAGAGAAACGTTAGATAAAGAGAGGTAAATGTTAAATAGAGAGAGAGAAATAGATAAAGAGGGAGAGAAATGTTAGATAGGGAGAGAGAGAAATAGATAAAGAGAGTGAGAGAGAAAGAGGGATAGAGGTAGATAAATAGAGAGAGAGAATTAATGAGAGAGAGAGAGAGAAAGAGAGAAAGAGAGAGAGATTTAGAGAGAGGGAGAGAAATGTTAAATAGAGAGAGAGAGATAGATAAAGATGGAGAGAAATAGATAAAGAGAATGAGAGAGAAAGAGGGATAGAGGTAGATAAATAGAGAGAGAGAATTAATGTGTGTGTGTGTGTGTGAGAGAGAGAGAGAGAGAGAGAGAGAGAGAGAGAGAGAGAAAGAGAGATTTAAAGAGAGGGAGAGAAATGAGAGAGAGAGAGTGAGAGAGAAAGAGGGATAGATAAAGAGAGAGAGAGAGAGAGAGAGAGAGAGAGAGAGAGAGAGAGAGAGAGAGAGAGAGAGAGATAGTTCTATTATTGTCCTCGGAGGTCAAATATGACTTATGGGATCAAATGAACATGTCACGTGGTGTGAGTGGAGGTCATAAGTGACTCTCGATGCTAAAAAATGGCTGAAATGAGTGCCGCAATAGAGAGTCCACATCGTGATTGGGAGAGGAAGGTATATAGGGAGAGCTCATGGCTGAATATATGGGGAAAAGAGGACTTAATGTGGTCAAAAGCTGAGCACTCAAGTAGTGTGTGGTACTCACTCTCTCGTACTTGACGAGGGCATAAGGTGCAAAGTCGATGAGACTCCTCGCCAGTGCCCCAACGTCTTGTCTCACAGCATAGAGAATGGGAGCTAAGACGAATGGAGGCAATGGTGCGGATTGCACTCAATGGGATGGGCTCAAGGATGTAGGGATGGGTTCGGTTATCGCGTTCGGAGAAGAAGAGAGAGTTATAGTTTGGGGCAATGTGTGTGGTGTAATGGTTGAAGTGAGAACCTCCGGATTTCTCCCAAGCCATGATACATTGGCATTGTAAGAAGGCCTCATTAACTTGGGAGTCGATCGACGCATCCTTGACCAAGTGACATGCATTCCATCTTACAAACCATTTCTTGATGTCAAGCATCCCCACCCCGAACTTAGTATTTTGCTCTTGCATGTCTTTTGGACCTTTTGACTTGCTTCATATGCGATTCTAGGAAGTCGATACAAAGGGCTATGTTGTGTCTTAAGCATGTACTCCACAACCCTTTGCATGCCCAAGACCTCATGACTCAAGAAGTAAGAGCATGTAGGGTGTTTATGTCTTTACTTGGAGAAAGTTGGTAAGAAAACACTTTTGGACATTCTCAAACTCTTTCCAAGTAGACTTCCCGATGCGACCACCCCACATCTCCACTCCATAAAGAAGCACCGGTGTCACCAATGTGTCCAAGAGGTACTTTTGAAGAGCCCAACACTTAATCTCTCCAGCATTGCACATGTTCTCAAATGCATAATAAGCCCTCTTTCCGGCTTTCAAGCGACGCATTGTGCAATCCTTCCATCTATGATTGGATGGAACCTCAAGGCCAAGGTACTTGAAGATATCTACCACTTCAAGTTGCTCATTGTTGTATACAACATGAATTTTCATCATTGAGGGTCTTTACAAGCATAACCATTCACGATCAGCCCGCTGTGTAGGCAAAAACGTTCACGAGACACTCATAAGCTTTTGTGAATCTTTTAAGGTACGTGCCAAGAGCACTACATCATCGGCATAAAGCAAAAGCATGATCACCTCATTTCCGATCTTAACCTCTTCTATGTCTTCTTGTTGCATAAAATCAAGAACCATGCATTCCAATTCATCAATGAGTAGCCCAAAGAGGGTTGGGGGAAGTGGGTATCTTTGTTTGACACCAATGGTGCTTGCAAAAAATTCTGATATTCCATCTTCCATACGTAGTCGACATATCACTTTTTGGTAGATGCGAAAGACTGCATGCATAAATTCTCTCGGCACTTGAAGGCTTTGCATATGTCTCCAAAGATTTCCTTGCGATAACATGTCAAAAGCTTTCTTGAAATCCACAAAGCAACAATACAACTTTTTCCCTTTCAATCGAGACGCTTCCATAAGAACTCGAAGAGTGACAAGGTGATCAATAGTGCTATAGTGCTTTTGAAAACCTGCTTGGCCTAGCGCACGTTCCCCATTCTTTTCAGCCCATTCACTTATCTTCATCTCCATGATACATCCAAATAACTTTGCCATTAAAGAACCAACCATTATAGTTCAATAGCTGCTCACAGTGATAGCAAAATAGGAAAAGAGAGAGAGAGGGAGAGAGGGAAAGAGATAGGGATAGGGATAAAGGGAGTCCATGTTAGGGAAAGAGGGAGAGATAGAAAAAGGGAGAGAGATAGGGATAGAGGGATAGGGAAAGAGGGATAGGGAAAGAGGGAGAGATAGAAAGAGGGAGAGAGATAGAGATAGGGATAGGGATAGAGGGAAAGAGTGATAGGGAAAGAGGGAGAGATAGAAAGAGGGAGAGAGATAGAGATAGGGATAGGGATAGAGGGAGAGAGTGATAGGGAAAGTGGGAGAGATAGAAAGAGGGAGAGAAAGAGAAAGAAGAGAGAAAAAGAGAGGGAGAAAGAGAGGTAGAGAAAGAAAGAGAGAGAGGTAGAGGGAAAGAGGGAGACATAGAGTGAG
Source organism: Adiantum capillus-veneris (assembly GCF_014529385.1). NCBI lineage: Eukaryota > Viridiplantae > Streptophyta > Polypodiopsida > Polypodiales > Pteridaceae > Adiantum > Adiantum capillus-veneris. The sequence continues at coordinate 140,519,137 of NC_140936.1, forward strand.
ATAGATAGATAGATAGTTCTATTATCGTCCCGAGAGGTCAAATATGACCTATGGGACCAAATGAACATGTCACGTGGTGTGAGTGGAGTTCATAAGTGACTCTCGATGCTCAAAAATGACTGAAATGAGCGTCGCAATAGAGAGTCCACATCGTGGTTGGGAGAGGAAGGTATGTAGGGAGAGCTCATGGCTAAATATATGGGGAAAAGAGGACCTAATGTGGTCAAAAGCTGAGCACTCAAGTAGTGTGTGGTACTCACTCTCTCGCACTTGACGAGGGCATAAGGTGCAAAGTCGATGACACTCCTCGCCAGTGCCCCAACGTCCTGTCTCGCAGCGTAGAGAATGGGAGCTAAGACGAATGGAGGCAATGGTGCGGATCGCACTCAACGGGATGGGCTCAAGGATGTAGGAAGGGGTTCGGTTACCTTGTTCCGAGAAGAAGAGAGATTTGTAGTTTGGGGCAACGTGTGTGGTGTAATGGCTGAAGCAAGAACCTCCAGATTTCTCCCAAGCCATGATACATTGGCGTTGTAAGAAGGCCTCATTAACTTGGGAGTCGATCGACGCATCCTTGACCAAGTGACATGCATCCCATCTTCCAAACCATTTCTTGATATCAAGCATCCACCCCGAACTTAGTATTTTGCTCTTGCATGTCTTTTGAACCTTTTGACTTGCTTCATATGCGATTCTAGGAAGTCGATGCAAAGGGCTACGTTGTGTCTTACGCATGTACTCCACAACCCTTTCCATGCCCAAGACCTCAATGGGAAGCGATCCGGACTCAAGAAGTAAGAGCATGTAGGGTGTTTGTGTCTTGACTTGGAGAAAGTTGGTGAGAAAACGCTTTTGGACATTCTCAAACTCTTTCCAAGTAGACTTCCCGATGCTTCCACCCCACACCTCCACTCCATAAAGAAGCACCGGTGTCACCAATGTGTCAAAGAGGTACTTTTTGAGAGCCCAACACTTGATCTCTCCTGCATTGCACATGTTTTCAAATGCATAATAAGCCCTCTTTCCGGCTTCCAAGCGACGCATTGCACAATCCTTCCATTTATGATTGGATGGAACCTCAAGGCCAAGGTACTTGAAGTGAGAGAGGGAAAGAGGGAGAGAAAGAAAGAGAGAGAGATAGAGTGAGAGAGGGAAAGAGGGAGAGAAAAAGAGAGATAGAGGGAAATAGGGATAGGGAAAGAGAGAGAGTAGATAGAGAGGGAGAGAAAGAGAGGAATATAGATAGAGAGAAAGAGAGGGAGAGAAAGAAAGAGAGATAGAGAGAGAGAGAGAGGGAAAGAGGGAGAGAACGAGAGAGATAGAGAGGGAGAAAGAGAGGTAGAGAAAGAAAGAGGGAGAGAGGGAAAGAGGGAGAGATAGAGTGAGAGAGGGAAATAGGGAGAGAAAGAGAGGTAGAGAAAGAAAGAGAGAGAGATAGAGGGAGAGAGGGAAATAGGGATAGGGAAAGAAGGAGATTAGATAGAGAGGGAGAGAAAGAGAGGAATAGAGATAGAGAGAAAGAAAGAGAGATAGAGAAAGAGAGGGAGAGATAGAAAGAGGGAGAGAAAGAGAGAGATAGAGAGGGAGAAAGAGAGGTAGAGAAAGAAAGAGAGAAAGAGAGAGAGATAGAGAGGGAGAAAGAGAGGTAGAGAAAGAAAGAGAGAGGTGTAGAAGGAGAGATAGAGTGAGAGAGGGAAAGAGGGAGAGAAAGAGAGAGATAGAGGGAAATAGGGATAGGGAAAGAGGTAGAATAGATAGAGAGGGAGAGAAAGAGAGGAATAGAGATAGAGAGAAAGAGAGGGAGAGAAAGAAAGAGAGATAGAGAAAGAGAGGGAGAGAGGGAAAGAGGGAGAGAAAGAGAGAGATAGAGGGAAAGAGGTAGAGAAAGAGAGATAGAGAAAGAGAGAGATAGAAAGAGAGATAGAGAAAGAGAGAGATAGAGAAAGGGAGATAGAGAAAGAGAGAGAAAGAAAGAGAGATAGAGAAAGAGAGAGATAGAGAAAGGGAGAGAAAGAAAGGGGGAGAGATAGAGGAGAGAGGAAAAGATAGAGTGAGAGAGTGAAAGAGGGAGAGAAAGAGAGAGATAGAGGGAAATAGGGATAGGGAAAGAGAGAGAGTAGATAGACAGGGAGAGAAAGAGAGGAATAGAGATAGAGAGAAAGAGAGGGAGAGAAAGAAAGAGAGATAGAGAAAGAGAGGGAGAGAAAGAGAGAGATAGAGGGAAAGAGTTAGAGAAAGAGAGAGAGAAAGAGAGGGAGACAAAGAAAGAGAGATAGAGAAAGAGATGGAGAGAGGGAAAGAGGGAGAGATAGAGGGAAAGAGGTAGAGAAAGTGAGGGAGAAAGAGAGGTAGAGAGAGAGAAAGAGAGGGAAAGAGGGAGAGAAAGAGAGAGAAAGTGAAGGGCAGCCCATCCCCAAGCTTGGAGGGTGTAGGTAGAAGACAATGGGTTCCACTTGTAAAACATGCTGATCTATGTTTTGCAATAACGGGATGAAGCGGCTGCCTCAGTTTGTGATGCCATTCTAGGACATGGTGGATGTCTCTGGGGTCGCTCTTGTGGACGTATGCGAAGCCCAAAAAAGTGGTGTCCAAATCCAAAGCCACCATGGCCTTAGCCGAGACCTCCATGCCTCAGCAGAAGATGTCGTCCATGTTTGGCTTCTCATCTCTAAAAGTGCTTGCTTTACATGGAGGTGCAGACATGACTCTGGGATGGAGAGGGAGAGAGACTTAGTGAGAGAAATAGAATTACTTATTGCATTACATTAGAATTGTAATGTTATGATCAATTGATCACTAGATGTTGAATTTAGGTACATCCAACACAAAACGATGGCTACATTTACAACCTTAACATATATATGTGTGTACATATATATCTGTTTATGCCTGTATGTAGGCACTAAGCACGGGAGCATAGCATCCGAAGATTAGACGCTTCCTCTTGGGTATAGTCCTTTTTTAATCGTGACGTTGGGTTCATTGATCCACTCATGCATGGATTACCGCAATGTACCTTTGGTTTTACCACGTTGAGACTGCGATGATATCTAAAGAGGTGCAGTTGACCTCTGGCACTACTAGCCTCTACTTAGGTCTACTAGTATGTGTATGTATCTACGTGTTTGTGTGCTAATATATATATCCTCTGGGAGAGAATTGTAATGTTATGATCAATTGATCACTTAGACGTTGAATTTAGGTGCAGCCAACACAAAACGATGGCTACATTTACAACCTTAACATATATATGTGTGAACATATATATTTGTTTATGCATGTATGTAGGCACTAAGTACGGGAGCATAGCATCCGAAGGTTAGACGCTTCCTCTTGGGTATAGTCCTTTTTTAATCTTGGCGTTGCGGTCATTGATCCACTCATGCATGTATTGCCGCAACGTAACTTTGGTTTTACCACGGTTGAGAATACGATGATATCTAAAGAGGTGCAGTTGACCTTTGGCACTACTAGCCTATACTTAGGTCTACTAGTATGTATATGTATCTACTTGTTTGTGTGGTAATATACTTGTGTACATATATTTAGATGAGTGAGTAGGGTGGAAAGCTTAATCTTATATTGCTTTTTGTAATGTAGATCTTAGACGACAGACCAACTGGTGAGAAGCAGCCAGCTGGCTCTTCTTTTGGTTGGTTCACATCTCAAGTGGGCTCCCACCCGGGGTGGACATCGCCTCCAGTAGACCCGAGTCTTGAGTCGGTGAGAACAAGCAAAGAAATAAATAATGTTTCTACGTAGTTAACCATAAACCATGAGTGTCATAGGTTTTTTTTTTGTTATTTGCAGGCATGGCCATCTTACACCTACCCTTCTCAGAGAAGACAAGATCTTTACCCAAGGCATCTTTGAAGCTTTTATAATCCCTTCTTGGATGGTTTGGGCTATCACACCAGATGCACCTATTTACAAATCCCTCTCTATTCTGAGGTCTTTGACTTGATGACTGTCCAGATGTTTGCCCCTTTTCTTCAAGCCTTGCTAGCTTTAATTTCAGCTCACGTATGCCCTTCACAAGTTCTTCAAGCATAGACCCATCATCCTTAGAAGCTATAATAGAAGGTTTTGGCTGCTTCTCAGTAATAGCAGGAACTGCAGCACCATTGTTCACCACCATCTTGTCTCTTCTGTGTTGTCTTTTTGCCAACAGTGAGATTGCATCTTGTACATCATTCCAACTTGTCTTCAAACCTTGCTCTGTATCTTTGTCTTCCAAGAGAAGTTCTAACTTTTCTTCAATTTCTTTACTCGCTGCTTGTAGGAAAAGTTCTACCTTCTCCCTATCCAAGGAAGCTTGTTCAGTTTGTGATAGTTGAGCATATCGTAGCTCAAACTCTCTGAGAAGCTCTGTAGCAGAAATACCTTCTTTAGGCTTTGCAACCCAATTTAAGAAATTTCTTTTGGTCACCCTCTCAGAGTCTTCCATAAAGTAGTCTTCTTTTAGAGCAAGCTTGAATTCCTCCCAATTTCTTCCATGAGCATTTTGAATTGCCCTAATACGGTCTCTGATCTCTGGGACACAAACTAGCTCAAAACTTCGAACCATTTCTTCCTCACACACTCGGTTCAACTCCATTCCCTCCATATAATCTCGTATATACTTTGTGATGTCCTTGCCATCAAACTGGTCAATTCTCTTCACAATGGATTGTAGTGCTTTTGTGGTTGAAATCTGGCTTCTTTCCGCTGCTTGTTGTTGCTGCATGTACATGGAAAATGCTTGAAACATCTGCATGACTGCAGGATCAAAGTGCATCCCAGTGCCTCTTGATTTTCATCCATGGCTAACAAAGTGTGTAGATCAATTCACAAACTCCCACCCCAGCAACTTCGCGTCAGGTTCACCAGAAATGTCGGAAAGTATGCGGTCTAGCTGGGAAGGTGCAGAACCTCTGGTTGTGAGAGTTCGTGATGAGAGTCACAAACCCTCTGCAAGAAAGCATTTGTGGAGAATCACCAACCCTCTTTCTAAGGGTGACAGAGAATCTAAGAGCGTTCGTGACAGCAAAGTCACAAACCCTCTTTCCTATCGTGCTTGGAAATTGCTTGTTTTCGTAGTCGAGAGTATGATGAGAGGATCATCAAATCACATTCAATTTCACTTAAAAAGACCATTGAAAAACATTAATGTTTCAGCCATGAAACCATGATGCTCATACAAGCACAATTCTCAATCAAAACCCAAACCTCATTGGTGGTATCATGTAGCCTCGCCCCCAATTACATAGTCGTAGCATCAAACAGTTGAAACAAATACACAAGCTTCCACCTTCACGGCGACCATTTTCTGAGTTTGCAGAGATTTAAGAGCTTCTAAAGTGAAGCCCACACACCATTTTGATAAGGGGAAACCCTAATTCACTTCCTCACTAGCTCAGATACAAGATTTCGAAGAGGCGGGATTGCCCTACACATAGATTGAGCAACCCTGGAAGCCATTACACAGTAGTGATAAATTGCAGATTTTTCCTGTAAAAAGCCCCCTTCATTCTCTTCCCCACGGAATTATGAGCTGATGTGTCAATTTTTGGGCCATTTTGCCACTTTGGACCAAAACTAGGCCATTTTCAGCTCATTTTTGACCCAAAAAATATCATTTTTGATGCAAAAAATCCCAAACACAGTCAGGAAAATCCCTAAATTTGTGGGATCACTCGCATAAGCATAAAAAGCATAGATAAGCATCATTTTTCATCAATATACCATTTTGGGTCACTTTCCATGCAATTTTGCAACGGCGCCTGTTAGCTGCTATTTATGGCAGTTTTTGCCCGCATCAGTCTTTGTAGGCGAGATGAGTGTGCCACCATGAAACACTTGGACTATGTGCATTGTCAAACCAAATTAGGCATCTTATCAAGTGAAAAAGCATGCAAATGAGCCACATCCAGGGCCACGACTCCCCGGATAGGTATGCACATGATAGCGAACGCAGTAGCCGCTTTAGTATATATCATGATATGTACATTATTGTTTTTCTTTCCATGCATCGAGAAGTGTCAAAAGTGAGGTGAATGTTTTTATTTCACACTACGTACGTGCCACGACACGACAATGCTACTGTGCACAGAGGAGAGTCTAGTTTCCTTGAAGTGGATTCAACTAAAAAATGGAATAGATTTTGTCCAAACTTGTTGAAACTTGTCCAAGGACCTTAACAGGTTGTATACTTGGCAAACAAAGCCAAAAAGTGTAAAAAACTGACAAAAGTAAATAATCATGATTATTTATTACTATTATAGATAGATACCATTTTTGACTTTTGAACTTGTACAGTGTTAGACCAGCATAATACAAAGCCACTAGGCAATTTAGGGTTCAATCGGGTCCAAATTGGTACATGTTCACTCAGTTTCCAAGTTGTAGATTAATGCTTTGATTTTTTCCAAAGTGGAGTCTAAAAATCTCAATTGTTGACTAAATTAGCTCGAATTGAATTGATACACATAAACCAATCACAATAGCTAGCAAAAACTACACAGTCCTTGTGAAAGAATAGCTAATTTGATCAAAATTGATACAGGAATCAGGTTGTAGCGAGGAGTCGACAGCTTGACAGAAGTTGCAATCAAGTCAAGTGAAATTGACAACAAGTCAATCTGATGGTAAGTACTCTATCCAGGGCTTCACAAGTCTTTATGAACCTTAGATCTAATTGTATACTAGGAAATCAAGGCATATTTGGAGAAACCTCCAGTAGAGTATCCATTGAAGAGAGTGTGAAGCAAGGCAATTCCTTGCACACTTTCCTTGAAGAAGTCTCAAACACTTTTTCTAATTCAACATCTAAAATTTCTTCCTATTCGACTCACTTAGAAACCGGAACAACCGTGCGCTATAAACATATACTCTCATTTTATAAGATTAATCGCCATGGACCTCAGGTTTATCTGGATCCTAATGAAGAGTATGCTATTTGCATTGATGACCATGGTATTGAGTTTGAAGAAGAGATTAGGGCAAACAAACAAGGAAAAATTTACATGGATAGAAATGAAACTCAGTATTTACAAGTCAAAAACCCTAACGTGATAGACAAAAGGGGATTAGAAGTAAACACCATAATTCCAGATATGGCCGCAAAAGAAGGACCACCAACTTTAGAATTCAAGGAATACGATCAAGTTGATTTGAAGCCTTTGAAATGGCTTAGTATTGATAATCTTAGGATCGGAGTCTATTGTTGGGAGGATAGAAATGTAAAAGATCTTCTATGGACTTTGCATGCCAAATCAGGACAACTAACACTGATGAAGATCATCTATATCTTCAAGATCAAGGATAAGGGATCAACAGATATACCAACCTACTTGATTAGGGATTCTTATAGCAACAAATTTGTTATGATGACTCCTAAGGAGGTAGAAAAAACCAAATATCAAGGGTATTCAATAATGGATTGGATATCGGGCCAAGGTCCTGAAACCATTCGAAGAGATGAACACCGTGAGAGATCTTCTAAGAGTAACGTTAAGAAACCAGAAACTACCTCTTCACGAAGAAAACTGGGTGACACTAAAGCCAGTCCAGGGCTACATGAGTCACTATTTCCAACAAACTGGTTTGAATGACTCAGAACAGGACCAATTGCTAGGAGACTGGGAGTTGAACCAAATAGAAGCGTCAGACCAGCCAATTTTCAAAAATGGGTCAAAAGAAACAGTGAATCTTGGGATCCATACGACCACTTAGGCAGCTTTAAGCAAGTGCTAAGAGCAGAACGCATATTCAATTTCCATACTCATTTCGAGAGGTTTGGAATGACATTAGAAGGAAAAGCATTAACATGGTTCCAAAACATTCCACCAAGGTCAACCATAGACTTGAACACATTAGCTCAAGGATTTGTAGCTTCTTGTTCCAACACGGGGATCAAACACAATACGGTAGCTTAAATCTACAGCTTTAAGCAGAAACAAGGTGAGTTTGTTAGGGATTGTGCAACTCGAATGAAACAATACATTGCCAGATGCCCAGAGCTAGAGATACCTGCAAAAGAACGACTAGTATCATTATTTCTAGAGGGACTGTTAAACAAAGAACTTCATGCTATACTATATAACAAGAAGCATACAACACTAAAAGAGTGTGTGTCAGATGCTGTTGACTTATGAGAAAATTGTGATACTTTCAACGAAGAAGATGTCCCTAATGATAACCAAAGTGAGAAAACAGCATCCATTAAACCAACACTAGTGGAAACGGCTGCTGTAGCACCACTTTCAACCATAGAAGACATGCGCAAACGGATGGATGACATGATGAATAACATGCAAAAAACACCTATGAGAGGATAAGGGCAAGGGATACCTCAGCAGGGACAATCAATTAGACCGCAGATATGGTGTGCAATCGAGGGTAAATGGACCAACCATGAGACCAATGAGTGCTATTACAAGTATGATGGGAATGTTCAGTACGTGCCCATGAGGCAACAAGGACAATCCATGTACAGATACCAACCTAATATAGCACCAACTCAAAGACCATCGATGGGTATGGAAAGACCTCAACCCGTGTTGGGTCAACAACCTCCATATCTGAGACATAATGCAGTGCCTGTAAAGTACATGTATTCAGAAGGAGTCATAGATGAACAAGCACTAGTGCTTGTTACACCCTATGCTGAGCCTAGTCCATCTACAATAATGGTAGAAGGAGATTGGTATAATTCACATCCACCACCAATGGAAGAACCTGTGACTTATACTCCACGAGATCTTGCACCAATGTACTATGTGGCTAATCAAGGTGTTAGACTTCCTATGGTAAGACCCAGGGTTAAGCCAAGAACGGGAAACTGTCATAACTGTGGTGCAGATGATCATTGGAAAAATGAATGCCCAGAGCCTGACAAGAACCTCAAGCCAGTAGAAGCTAATTGCATACGATGTTGCAAAAAGGGAGGACACTTTCCGAAAGATTGTCCAAAAAATCCCTTAAACAATGATAAATTAATAGTAAACATAGTCCAAGTGATACCTAGTAGCTCATCTGAGAGCCAATTGTTCCAATCAAGGTAATCACTAGAGATCAGGCTAAGGAAAAGAAACATAACTCCTCTGATGATTTGGAGAATACAATTTTTTTTTTCTCAAAAGACCAAAAGAAGCAGAAGCAAAAGGTATGAGATGAGAAAACAGAAACAACGGGCTGAAATCGAGGAGAAAGCAAAAAAGCTATTCCAGGAAAAGTGAAAGAAACTGGGAGCGAAATCAAAGAAACCACCGTGAAATCTGGAGGATCAGTTTTTGTTGATAAATTTTTTGAGCCTATTAATGCAGCCTTGGAAGCCTACCAAGCATGCCTTAAAGCTTGCCAAAACATGGAAAACAAAAGGAAAAAGACATGGAAGTAGCTAACCTTGAATCTCATCAAAATTTGGTAAGAATCACGTAAGAAATACTGGAAAAACAAAAACCCAATCTCGAAAGTATGGCAAAATTTGAGAAGCTTGTGGTAAGAGACAATCAAGAAAAATCCGACGTGGTGGTAGAACCCCACCTTGAAACAAAAGAACCAGAACTTATAGTGCCGACAGTGAAGATGCCTTGGACGGAATTCCATTCGCAGAAGAAGACTAGCCAAGACACTTATGGAAAAAAGTTAGAGAGATCAATGATGGGAGCGTAACTCTAAAGTCAGCTCCTATAGAGGAAGTTTGGTTAGACAACCTACCTCCTGATAGGGACATGGATGTACAATCCTTGTATGGGGGTTGCATATCTGAAGCTTCAGGAAGGTCTAAACCTTTGACCTTGGAAACATTACCCTCATACTTGGGAGATAACAAATATGAATCCATAGTGTGTAAGATCACTCATGTAAAAAGAGGAAAACAGGCCCTAGAAGCAGACAACATTCATTTAATTATGTCTACACCCATCCAATGTACTCTTACTTTGGGAGAATTGTTAAAAGCTAGACTATTGTTACGGGGCTGCCCGGGACACTCAAGATGAACACCTTCACCTAGAGGCCAAGGGCCCGCAACTTGAAGCTCGCATGTTGGGAGGCTTGCGTCCACTGACTTGAGTCCCTTTGGCGGCTTGTTGATGGGATCGTCTAGAAAACGGCCAGAGATCACGTTTAGCTCGACGCAGTCAGAGCAAAGGAGTAGAGCCAAGGCTTCTTCACCATCAGGGGGCACAACGAGATGTCACCCTAGCGAGTAGTCCAGTGGGACTCGTCGAGGTCAGGCTAGACATCCCCCTCTCTCAGCAGCATCAGCAGCAGCGAGGTAGGTGCCAAGGATGGCCCTTCTCAGTACCGGCAAAGACAAACCGGCAGGGAAAGGCCGTGCTAGATTAGCGTGAGGTCGAGAGTACCTCTTGAGGAGAATTGAATTGGCAGGTGAAGGCAAGGCAACCAGATCCTAGCCCCTATCTTCAGCGGGTGAGCCAAGCAAGGCAACAATCCCCCAGCTCAATCGAGACGCAAGCAGCAACCAACCAACCAGATCATCAAAAGCTGGACCGAGTGCCTGCGGACTATCAAGCTACATCTAGAGCCTCAAAGCAATGATATGAACTTCAAAAGAAGGATCGAGTGCCTGCCGAACATTAGGCTACACTAGAGCCTCAACATGCAAAGAGACAGGATCTTCACAAGCAGGACCATGTGCCTGAAGACCACCAGGCTATGTAAGGGGCAGTTGGCATCAGCAAATCCGGGGACCCAAATTCGACTCGGGTGGACTATGCCCCTTTCTATATAGCGAAGCTAGGGACCCATAAGTGGTGGACCAAGCCCCTTCAGCCATGCCGGGGACCCAAATCGATTTGGGTGGACCGTGCACTTCTTCTTCGAAGCTGGATGACCCAGAAGTGGTGGAATGAGCACCACAATGAAGTTGGAGGCCTGCGAGCGGGCGGGCCATGCATCTTTTTTCAAGCACACAGATTTGGGGATAGCCCCCAACAAAGATGGCTCAACGCAAGAGCCACATGAGGAAGGCCCCCTCACAAGAAGGCTGGAGGTTGAGTGATGCCTCCCGCAGTGATGGTCTACGAGATAGCACTGCTCATATTCCTAAGCCAACATCAGCCCAATCAGAGTGGACACATCTTCAACAGAAAACATGTGTTGGAGCTATATATGGCTCACTCTACTGAACTTGGTCTCACCTATATATTTGTATCTTGTCCTCAATATGAATCAGTCTTTGGGAGCGAATATGGTGTGTCTCTTGTCTCGTCTCTCTCTCTCTCTCTCTCTCTCTCTCTCTCTCTCTCTCTCTCTCTCTCTCTCTCTTTCTCTCTACATCTCAACATGGTATCAGAGCGGTAACGATCACGCGCCGATTCAATTCATGGTGACAATAGTATGTGTATGCGCTTCGCATGTAAGATTCAAAATTGTTACAAATTTTATTTTTGAGCGTTGATTCTTGTTAACTGTGGTTGTTTTGTGTTAAGAAGAATATGATTAGTGTTTTTTGTGTTAAGAAGAATATGATTAGTGTTTTTTGTGGCGTTTATTTCTAATCAATCTAATCGTTGATTACGTTTTCTTGTTAATGAAACCCTGAACTTCATCTCAATTTTTCTTGCTGTTCATCCAAAACTTGTTCGTCTCCTCGAGCTCTTCGATTTGAGTTCTAGGTTTGCATCAATCGGAGTTCGCAGCAGAAAGTAATGCTGTTTTTACTGCAATTGAGCTTGACGCAGCTTTCTTCGTCCTACTTCTTCCTGAAGCGTCCGCGATCGTTTTTCTTATTTTGGCGTTAACTTTTTCTAGAAGATTTAGCTTTTTGCTATTCGTATTGTGGCTGTCAATCTTGCGTCTCACGCCACTCTATTTTGAGGACTCGTTTATTATTAACGTCTTCTTTACCCTGCCTTTTTTGGGTGACGTCTCTCACATCTTTGGACGTTCCTTGAGCATCCTTCTTACGTTTATCGTTGACAGAACGCAGTACTCATATCTCTCTCATTCTCAATTGCGGCCCTCACCATATATGGTGTGCAAATTCTGCGATCTTATCTTATACATCTTCTCTCAACAAGATATGGCTATGGATATTCTCGTCAACGGCTTTCCTTCTGGCCAGCATTCTGTTCCTCCTTTCCAAGTTCAAGGATTTCCAGGGTGGAAAGCAAAGATGTTGTTAATTCTTGAAGGTGATGAACTCTCCGATGTTGTTCTTGGAAATCGTGTTTGTCTGCCTCAGCCTGTTGATACGGATAATGATAACGTGCTTATCACTGAAGGACCTATATTTGAAGATTGGAATTTTGCCTATACAGATTGGCAACGATGTGATAAAGCAGCTCGTCGGTATATTCTTTCTGCTCTTACTGATTCCCTTTTACTTGATATGTATGAACTGCCTACTTCCCACGACGTATGGAAGTACCTTATTGCAAACTTTCAGAAGAAATCTGTTACAGAAATACTTTATTTGAGAGGGTTGCTTAACAAGTTACAATATGAAGTTGGTACTGTCATGACGGGACATATTGAATCTTTCAAATCTATTATTAATCAACTTGCTGCTACCGGTGATCCTGTTCCACAAAAGCAACTAATTACACTTCTCCTTGATATGGTGAAGGACTCTTCTTATGATAACATTGTTACTATTCTCTCTAATAAAGATGGTTTTGATTTCGACCAAGCTTGCATGTCTTTAATTGAATACTCTCAACGCCAAGAATGTTGGAATGCTGGTCACGATACAACTATGATTTCACAAGAGGAGACTGAGTCACAACAGATGGAACGTGCTTTTTATGCTCGAAGGTGTCCATTTCAATGAAGAAACCGCAGAGGTGACCGTCGCGGTAATATTTTCTCTCGTCTCAAATTTCCTAATAAGCAATGTTCTTATTGCAACAGAAATGGCCATACTGAAGATGATTGTTGGGCACGTCAATATGATGAAGAACACAATATTACCACAAAACAACCACGTTTATCTAGAGACTCTTCTTCTTCTTGTGAATATTGTGGACGATCTGATCATCCCACTCATATGTGCTATAAGCGTCGATTCGACACATATCGGAATAGAGCATATGCTACTGAACATCGAAACAAAATTGTATCAGAAACAAGCTGCGTCCTATGTTCAGTTGCTCTAGACAGAATACTTCATGTACGTGATGGATCACTTTTTATTGTCGATTTTGGTGCTACAGAAAATATGACATATCAGTCTAAGTGGCTCCATAACTATCATCCACTGCCAGTTCAACGTGTTGTTTATCTTGCTGATGATACTACTTGTCAAGTAAAGGGTATTGGAGACTTATATCTTGGCACCTTATCTTCTTCCACTAGAATTTTACGAGGAGTATTACATGTACCAGATCTTAAACGTAATCTTCTTTCAGTTGCTAGACTTGTTGATCTTGGTTTGTTTGTTGGATTTGATCATACCAAATTCCGAATTGAGAAAGATGGACAGACTATAGCCACTGCTCCTCGAAACGGTAATTTGTTTGAACTCTCTCTCAACGATGCTGTAGCAAATATTGTCACTGCTCCAGGTGATCATGATTGCAAAGTATGGCATCACCGTTTTGTTCATGCTGATTTCTCAAAACTCCTTGATCTTCAACGTCGTGATCTTGTTCATGGCATGGATCTTAAAGCTCATCCCCATACGGGAATTTGTGAATTTTGTGCTCTTGGGAAACACAATCGTAAACCCTTTCCTCTTTCAAATACAACTCATTCTCATGACATATTGGATCTAGTTCATACTGATATATGTGGACCTCTACCTTCTTCGAGATCACAATATCGCTACTTCATTACTTTCATTGATGATTTCTCAAGGTATACGACTGTATTTCTACTTAGACAAAAATCTGAAGCCTTATCTGTTTTCAAAAAATTCCACAAGGCTGCAGAACTTCAAACTGGTCGTCGCCTTAAGAAGCTTCGTAGTGATAATGGAGGCGAATATGTTTCTCGAGAGTTTGTGAGTTACTGTGCTGACAGTGGAATTCATCATGAACCCACTATTCCATATTCGCCTCAACAGAATGGTGTTGCTGAACGAAAGAATCGCACTATTCTCAATGCTGTAAGATGTATGTTGATTCATTCTGGCTTATCTCGTGTTTTCTGGGCTGAAGCTACTTTGACAGCAGCATTTATTGAGAATCATCTTCCTACTACTGCACCCTCTGGTAAGATACCCATCACAGCATGGACAAGTGACATTCCTTCTGTATCTCATTTTCGAACCTTTGGATGTATTGCTTATATTCATGTTCCCAAAGAAACACGAACAAAGCTTGATGCTCCTGGTCTTAAAGTTATTTTTATTGGATATTCTGACACTTCCAAAGGCTACAAATTCTATGACCCTTCCTCCAAGAAAGTAATTGTGAATCGTGATGCTACTTTTAACGAACAGCTTATGGGAGGCTCATGGTCCATGGATGATTTTGATGATACTAAATCATTGCTTCAGGCTTTTCCTTTTCTTTCAGAAGATGAAACTCTTCCTATAGAGCAACTTTCCTCTTCACAACCATCCATTCCAAATGTTGCCAATGATGATATTGATATTTTTGTTGATCTGCCTATTGATTTTGAACATGGCTCATGTCATGTTTATGATGACGATATTGCTGATAATGCTTTTTCTACTTTTGAAGATCCCGTTACTTATGATGAAGCTATCTCTTCACCACAAAAGGATCAATGGCAAGAGGCTATGGAAGCAGAGTACGATTCTCTTATCTCTAAAGGTACATGGATACTAACTGAATTACCTCCTGGTCGTACAACTATTAAATGTAAGTGGGTGTATAAGACAAAAGTAAAAGCAGATGGATCTTTTGATAAGTTCAAGGCGCGTTTAGTTGCAAAAGGTTACTCCTAAGTAGCTCGTGTTGATTATCAAGAGACTTTTTCACCAGTTGTTCTCATTACAAGTGTTCGAGTTTTATTGGCATTTGCTGTTCAATTTGATTTAGAAGATCATCAAATGGATGTGCGAACTGCTTTTCTTAATGGTGACTTGGAAGAGGAAATTTATATGGAACAACCAGAAGGGTTTGTTATTCCAAGTAAAGAAGACCTTGTTGCTCAACTCCATAAGGCACTATATGGTCTCAAACAAGCTTCCCGAGCCTGGTATACAAAATTTGATCTTTTTCTCACCTCTAAAGGATTCATCTCTTGCTCGTCAGACCCCAACTTATACATAAAACGCCAAGGTAGCAGTTTTGTGATTCTTGCTCTTTATGTGGATGATACCATCCTTGTTTCCAATGATTTGGGATTTCTTCAGCAAGTGAAAAAGTTATTGTCTTCTGCATTCGATATGGTGGATCTTGGAGAGATTCACTCTTGTCTTGGCATTCAAATCCAACGAAACCGTACAAAAGGTATTTTATTCCTTCGACAGTCAAAGTTTATTGCAGATACTATTGAAAAATTTGGTATGGAATCTTCACATTCAGCCAACACACCTTGTCTTGCGAGCTCTACGAAGAATACTTCTGACAATGGCGGTCAACTTGTCACAAATCAACCTTATGCTAACTTGATTGGATGTCTTCAGTTTGTTGGTATGAACACTCGTCCTGATATTCTGTTTGCTGCTAATTATCTTGGACAACATCTTGCATGTCCTTCTTTTAAGCATTGGTCTGCTGCAAAGCGTGTATTGAAATACTTGAAAGGCACTACAGATTTTGGTTTAGTCTATCGACGACAACTCACATCGGATTCTATGCAATCTCTTTCTCTTTTGGGTTACACAGATGCAGACTGGGCAAGCTCACATTTATCTATACGATCTACTAGTGGAAATTGCTTCTTTATAAATGGTTGTCTTGTTTCTTGGACCAGCAAGAAACAACGTTGTGTTGCAGTTTCTACGACTGAGTCAGAATATGTTGCGGCATCACTTGCAGCTCGTGAGTTGATTTGGCTTCGACAAATGCTGGTTGATATTGGTCACTCTCCTCTTTCTAGCACACCCTTTCGGTGTGACAACCAAAGTGCTATTAGCCTTGCAAAAGACTATGTTCAACATAATAAGTCAAAGCACATTGCTGTCCATTATCATTATGTCAGGTATGAAGCCAGATGATTGCAGACATTTTGACCAAAGGCCTCAATGAGTCACGTTTCATCCTCTTGCGCTCAGAGCTTGGAGTTGCTTCGGCCTCACTCTTTCTAGATTAGCTTCTTTGCTATTGTAATAGCTTTGTACATATGACATTGTAATCTTTTAGGTACCATGCACTATGCACACTCCACATTTGCACCTTGTGATATCTAAGTCACTTGAATATTTGTACATAGATGCACAATTCACTTTCACATCATCATGGCTGGTTCATATTTCACATTGTATAGGGGCTTGGGTTTTTCCCTTGAACTCCCCAAGGGTTTTTTCATCCAAAGCTAGAGACCTTTGTTTGAGTGGGGGTGTTGGAGCTATATATGGCTCACTCTACTGAACTTGGTCTCACCTATATATTTGTATCTTGTCCTCAATATGAATCAGTCTTTGGGAGCGTATATGGTGTGTCTCTTGTCTTGTCTCTCTCTCTCTTTCTCTCTACATCTCAACAACATGCAATCAAGGCTATGTCCACTTAGCGGTGACATAGACCCAACAAGCAAATACACCTACATTTGGGCTCAGACAGGAGCCCCTCCAAGGTAAAGACAATAAGTATGCCTACATTCGACTCACAAGAAGCCCATCCAGGTACCACGCAACGTACACCTATACTTGGCTTAGAGAGGAGCCTCTACAGGTACATATGAAGTCAAGCCCCACATTCAGCTCAAGTTGGAGCCTCACGGGCACACAAGAAAAGGTATGTGGTGCATCCACATCGGGCTCAAGAGGATGAGCTCCACCATGAACCCTCTTCTTTCAAACGCACTATCAACCCTTCATCCAGATCGCAGCGGATCTAAACAAGGGAAAACAAGAAGACCCAAGATGAGTGATTCTCAAGTTTGTTTTTGTCGGCCAACAAAGGCAGGTTTGTTAAGAACAAGTCAAAGTTCTTCCAGATCAAGATAGATATATGTGAGCACTCAGGCTCAACTCAAGCGACAAGCTTCAAGCAGATAGCAAGAAATAGAAGCGGATCGGCCAATCTTCCTCTCTACGAGTTACCTACTTCAAGTCTTGCCCTCAAGTTTGCAAGACTCAGATCAGAACATTCAGGTTCAGTCAAGTCCTGAAGTATGCCAAAGATTCAAGGTATCAATGGGATTGACTCTCCAACAGTCTCAGGAAAATGTTGGTTTGTATGCCAAGGAAGCAATCAGATAGGATTCATCTTTTTGGTTCAGGGACGGACTGGTGCTCTATAAGCCTAAAAGGTATCTTCCGCAACGTACCTTACTTCAACAAGTAGGTAAGCTCATATCAAGACTTCCAGGTCTACTCGAGCACTCAGTAAGTGCTTCAAGAAGGAAAATCCAAAGGCCAAATCTTTAGGAGGTTGTGGAGCCCCTCACCAATCAAGCCTAAGGTCCAATTCGCTAGAGTACCTTAATCTCCATGGAACGTGAAGCGAGAAAACCTTTTCGGTGCACTCAATACAATCTTTTGCACCCATGCAATCAACTCAGCTTAACACGAAGTGGACCTTTATCGCCATTTAGGAAGGAATCAGCACAAATGAGCTTTCAAGAAGCAGTGGGAATCAACGCGACTTGGTTCTCACCCTCAAAAATGAGTGCTGCATCGTCAATGTAGCTTTAGGTATAAAATCTGGAACAGACAGGTTCCTCGGCATGGAGCAACGCAGCACCGTGGTCTATGCCACTCAATGTATATTCTTACCCTCAAGCCCCATCAAAAGTACCAAGCGGACTTGGTAACCACAACTTTTCTACCTTTCATCAAGCACGACTGTTTGAGATAGACACTTCCTTCTCAGTAAGACCACTCATGCAGCCCATTTTGGATTTCGTAGATGCACTAGGTTCTACACCCTCCAAAGCATTAACTAGGGAGTTTCCTGCCCTAACAATGCTACTCTCGGGACGAGAGTTTTCTAAGGGGGGGTGTATGTTGGACTCCGCTCGAGCGGGGGTCTTTGGGAAGACGGTGGAAGGTGACCACCCGATCTTGGCAAACCACGGCTCGGTGCCGCAGTGCACGTGATGGACCCGGTATGGGGATGACGAACGATGGGACATAGTCCTAACCTTGATTTTCTCCTCCCCTCACTGTTTGGGTACTACGGGCGCGTGTGGGGGTTTGAGGGTGCCTATTAATGGGAGTGTCCCCCTCCACTTCATCACGTGGAGGTAATCGGGGGAGTCCGCCATGCATGAGGACTCCATGACCTAGTTTCGGGGCCGTTGGCACATAGGCACATAGTCAGCGGGTCTCATCGGCGAGCGTCGGCAAGGCGCTACACGCAAGACGGGTTGTACGTTTTGGACGTTTGAGTACTCCACGGGGAGGTCTTGACTTCCTCTTCGAGCTCAGCCATGCACATTCATGAACATGTGCCCGAGGGGGTCCTCATTTGCAGCCGATGGCTGTCGGCAGATTCTTAGTCGGTTCACATTGGCGAGGGTTGGCTTGGCGCTACATGCGGATGGCTTGTCCGTTTTGGACGTTTAGGTACTCCACGTGGAGACCTCGGCTTCCTATTTGAGTTCAGCCATGCAAACTCAAGAACGCATGTCCGAGGCACTCCTCATTCACAACCGACAGGTTGCTGGCAGGTTCGGCCCACCCGACCCCAGGCGGTCTGGGGCATTTTTGGAAAGTTTCCAAGTTAGCCCAAAGTGGGCTGAGAGAGTTCTAGGGGGACCTCTTAGATATGCGCTCAAGGCCCGAATAACCTCGTTCTCTCTAAAATTGATCCTAAAGACGCTTTCACACTCAACTAAACTTCATGTACGCGTAGTGCCACGAAGGCTCCCGCGCGCATCGAGCTAGACGTTGTGAGCGGGATGAAAACACACACAGCGCCTCTATAACGACCCGACACACACTCTTGGGAAGATACACACACACACTATGGGGCACCACTCGGCTTACACAACACACCTGGCCGAGACAGGGAACACACCTTTGGAGTGAGAGGAGAGAGACTATCCACTTGCCCACTCCACACAGACACACACACACACACACACACACACACACACACACACACACAAAAACTCAGCTCAAAAGAGAAGAAATTCTGATGTTTAGATACAAATGAGCTTGGGCCAACACCAATGGGGCAAACATCTCACACAATATGGGTAAAAGATACCAGATACAATCACAAATTGGAGAAGAAGCTTCACTCACCGGAGAAGATTACACAGAAAAACAGCAGAAAAAGAGTGAGGAATTTGGCAAAATGGACAGCGCCATCGCGTCCGGAACGGCCCAAAACCCCAGTCTATAATGTCAAAGTGCTCAAATCCGACCTCGGATGAGCAGTTTACGGCCAAAACAGGCTCCAAAATGAGCAAAAACACACCTGCGGCTGTTCCTCCTCTCTTCTCCACGTTTTTTCTGGTCTTCTCTCAGTTTTTTCAGTTCCCACACTTAGCTTTTTTAGTTGGGCACCCTTGGCCTTTTAGATGACCTCAAACGGACCCCGAACAGGCCAAAAACTGACCTCGCAGTGCATAGTTGTCACCTTTTTGCATCCTTCGCACACCTGGCACTCAGCTTTTTTCCAATAATGCACCTCGCCATCACGTGAAGTGGCCCCAAAAAAAGGTCCTCATGATGACCTTTCTGCATAATTCTCACAAGCAAACACCCACGTTGTGTCTGTCCTCATCTGCGTGCAAATATTGACCTCGTTCGCCCTCCTGACGCCACTAGATGCCATCTGACGCACCTGCTAACCTCACGTCGTCGGCCCGCGGATAGCTTCCTCGAGAAGTTTTACGCGCTACCAACTCCTCCTTATTGTAGAAAAACACAATGGTACTAGTAATGATGAAAATCGATGCACTATGTACATGATGTCCTACCTGTACACATGTTGGCCCCACGTAACCACCTGGCTCTGGAAAATGGGCAATACTTTATTTGATGCACCATGCATGGGTATGTACATATGCGCAATCCCTTGCTCCAAAAAACTCCTGACATAATTTGCCCATCCCCTAGCCTGCTAGATCATTCATGATCAGCAGCAGCAAAGAGCGATATGAGACTCGCCGCATCACATGTCTCCTCATCCTTCACCAACATTGCTTGCTCCACAGACAGTTCATCTTGCTCCACCATCATCAATCTAGCATGATACAATTTAAGACGCAATCCATTTACCCTTGACTTATGTAGAACACCATCCAGGTTAGCCAGCTGATATGTGCCATTTGGAAAACACTCTACTATCTTGAAAGGGCCTTCCCACTTAATTTGAAACTTCTTTTGGAAGGTGTTGTCCAGCTTACTGTTGTAGCGCAAAACAAAGTCATGTTTCTTGATACCCTTACTTTTGACCTTTTCATTTATCTTTGTCAAAGCCTTATCCTGCATCTGCCCATAATGCTCCAATGCGCTCATCCTATCCAACTGGACCTCTTGTAACTGCAAGAGCCTCTCTTTGAATGCATCACTAGGCGGCCCAAGCAACTTCTCTAACATCTTGACCGCAGGCAACTCTACCTCCACAGGCAATAGTGCTTCCTTTCCATACACCAAATGAAATGGAGTAAACCCTGTACCTATCTTCACCGAAGTACGGTAAGCCCATAATGCACTAGGCAATTCTAAATCCCAATTCTTTCCTTGGTGCTCTGTCACTTTTGAAAGAATCTGTACCAACTCACCATTGAATCTTTCATTCAAGCCATTACACTGCGGGTAATAAGGAGTGGTATGCTGGTGCCTAATCTTCATCTTTGCACATAAAAAATCTAGCAGTTTAGCTCTAAAGCTAGGCCCCTTATCTGAAAGTAACTCCAGTGGCACCCCAAACTTGCAACATATTTCATCATACACAAATTTTGCCACATCCTTTGCAGTGATCTGTTTTACTGCTATAGCCTCTGCCCATCTAGAGAGATAGTCCACTGCCATCAAAATATAGCTTTTGCCCCTGCTTGTGATAGGTAACGGGCCTATTGCATCAATTCCCCACTTTTCAAACACATCAAACGCCATAATGGTTTTTTGTAGCTCTGGCTTCAACACTCTCTTCCCAAATGCTTGACACCTATTGCAAGACCTACACCAATGGTGAACATCCTTGTGCAAACTAGGCCATACATACCCCTCTTGCAAAATCTTATGCAAGGTGATCTTTAGAGCAAAATGGCCACCACATGCGCCTTCGTGATTCTCTTCCAACACTCTGTAAAGCTCCTCCCGCCAAGGTACACGTCTCAACACGAGATCAGCCCCTTTCATGTATAAGACATCACCAATCAATTTGTACCTGTATGCTCTACGCACAAAGCCATACTTCTTAGACTTCTGAATCTCCTTTGGAATGATTCCTGTTAGCAAAAACTCCTCTTCTTGAGCCAAACTTTCCCGGCCATGATAAAGAGGTAAAGTGGTCCTCAACACAAATAGCTCCCCAATCATGCCTTGAGCTGCTTCATGTGCCTCTCCATTTAGAGCACGTTCAATGTGTCTGATACTCCATGCTTCAAACTTTTTTAACAGGCCTTTAATTCTGAAGCACATTTCCTTCAATGAGGTGTTCTTGCTCTTCCACACACCCAACACTTGCTTCACCACTAACAAGGCATCACCTTTTATGCTCAACCTTCGAACCCCATGCTTCAAACAAATGTGTAATCCGGCTTCCAATGTAGCATATTCAGCCTCATTGTTACTATGAGCATCCAATTTGAACCCTCTCTTGCATACTAGCTTCCCCTCTGGATCATAAAGTGTTATACCCCCTGAAGCTGCATCATGGCTCTTTCTGTATGAACCATCAAAGAACAACACATGTGCATTGCTGATCTGTGGCACTTCTTCAACTACCTTTCTCACCACCTCTTCCTTAACAATAAGGGGATTCTCCTTGTAGGTCAACAAATCAGCTAGGGTAGCCCTTGTACTATCTTCCACTAGAAAAGAGAACTCAAACTCTTGCAGCTCAATTACCCATTTCTTCACCACATTTGACATGTTAATACCATTAATTAACTGTGGCAAAAAGGCATAACTCGTCAAGAAAACAAAAGGCCGTGGTAGCAAGTAATGACGAAATCGTCGACAAGCAAATATTACACTAGCCATCACTAGCTCTACTTCCGATAACTTTCTCTCCGCTACCAACTTCACTCGGCTTGCACAATACACTGGCCTCATATAATGGCTGCCCTTCCCCTTTTGCAATAGCATGGCTCCAATGGCATCATCCCCTACTGATGGATTTACATAAAAAACTTTCTCCCAATCAGGAGCCTGCATGGCTGACAACCCCCCTAACACCTCTTTCACCTCTTGAAACACTTCTTCACACTTGTCATCCCATTGCAATGGATCATGCTTTGCCACTTGCTGTAATGGATAAAGAAGCTGCGAAGACAATGGAATAAACCGTGCCATGTACTTCACTTTGTGTATAAAGGTTGCCAATTGCTTCGTACTCATAGGTGATGGAAGAAGAATAATAGACTTCACCTTATCTGGATCAGCCTCAATGCCATTTTCTGACACCATATGGCCCAATAGCTTCACCCTTGGCTGTGCTAGATGACATTTCTTTGGATTTAGTTGTCCTCCACATTCATCATATCGAGCGAATACCATCTGCAGCTTCTCATGGTGTTCAGCCCTACTGCTATAGACACAGAAGTCATCCATAAAAGCTTTAACACAACTACCAATGAATGGTTCCAACACCCAATTTGCTCTCTCTTGATAGAAGGAAGGTCAATTTGACAACCCAAATGGCAATACTGTGTAGCAATAGCAGCCCCATGGCGTAATGAAAGTTGTCTTTGTGCGGTCTTTAAGAGAAATCTTCAATTGAAAATAGCCTGAAAAACCATCACACACACTGTACCTCTCATAACCTGCCACTGAATCCAAGATCTGATCGATGAATGGAAGAGGATATGGGTTCTTCTTAGTGGCTGCGTTTAAGGGTTTAAAATCCATACAAATTCTCCACTTCCCATCCTTCTTTCGACTGACTACAACTGGACTCACCCATTCTGTGGTCTCCACTGGAACTATGAACCCTGCCTTCAATAACTTGTCCACCTCTACCCGCAAGGCTTCCATTTGCTCTTGACCCATCCTTCTTAGCCTTTGCCGCACTGGCTTAGCACCTTCATTCAGCTCTATATGCATCTCTTCACCCTTGAACCCTCTGATCTCTTCATATGAAGTAATGAACAAATCAGGAAAACTAGCCAGCATATGCAAATATATATCCTTCTCCATAGCTGAGAGGTCTCCACTAATCATTTGCGTCATTAATTCCTGCTTCTTTGACAACTCAACTTTGGTTTGCATCAGCCCTTCAATCACTTCATAAGGCCCTTCACTTTCATCTTCAACTTCCTTCGCAAATGCGACTAAACCAATCTCCTGGATTTCTTTGTCCATCAAAAGAAATGCAACATCAACATCCTCATCACTGCTGGTAGTGCTATCACTATCCTCATCTGTCACCGTGGAAGAGTCTTCATCACTAGACTCATCCTCATCTTCATAAAGCTCCTCTAATCGTTTCCTTGTGTCCATATTATAAAGCTTCTTGGTACCTGTCTTTCCATAGAGGCTAATCGTACCATGTCGCCAATCTTGAACAGCTCCCACTGCACGTAACCATGGTCTGCCCAGTATAATAGGATATGCTCCCAACCCTGCTGGCATCACATGAAAATCAACCACTGCCTTTGCATCATATGCCTCCACTTCTAAGCTCTTTACAACACCCAAGCATTTTACTTTTTGATGGTTTGCCAATCTGATCCGAAAACCTGACACCCCAGCCACTGTGAGACCCATCTTCTCAACGCATGAGTGTGTTATGACGCATATTTGGGCTCCGCCATCCACATAACCTTGTCCCAAATTTTTCCTTTTATGCCACACATCTACTATTGGACAAATGTCTGGTAGCTCGTCCATTGCCAACACCTTCACTGAACCTCTCTCTGGCTCTTTCTCCATTGGGTTAACCATCCTCTTCCACTGTCGCTTTAGCTTAGGCACCATCTCTATAAGCTGCCCAAAAGTAACATCTGCCTTCCTGCTCGTCAGATCCTCCTTCAAGTCATAGCTTAATTGCCCATCCCCTAGTGGAAAATCTGAAACATGAAACTTTCGACGAGCTCTCCTTTTCCTCTTGGCCTTGACATCCTCGCCTTCATGGCTCTTTCCTTTCTTCTTACTAGGACCTGGGGCACTTCTTCCTTCCTTTTCCTCTGTGGTCCTCTTCCCAATAGGCATCACTAATGTATCCTCTAGCTTTGATGCCTTCTCCAAGGTGACTACACTTAGCACTTTTGTCTTCCCTTTTTCCTCCTGGGTCAGTCCACTGGTTCCTTCGTCTCCCTTAATTTCGATGCCATATCATTTGACCTAGTTAGCACCTGTCTTGGCAATGGATACATGTCTCCCCCCATCCTTGGTGGCTTATCACATTGCGGGCTGATGTGGCCCAACTCTCCGCAATTATAACATGTGGGCGTCTGCCTCCAAAACCTACTATTACTTTGTCCAGCACCATTCCTAGGTCTTTCTTCACCTGCTGGCTGATTTGCAAACCGCCCTCGACCTCGATTATTTCCCACTTGACCTAGCATGTTTAGGCTGAGATTCTTCATCAGATCAACCACTTGCCTCATGTCTTGCCTTAGGCCATCATCTTGCACTGCTGTAGTGACCACTGCTGGCATAACCTGAGTAGTAACAGGAACCACTGGTTCATGATGAACCCCTGACATGCGCCCTTGTAAAGACTCTATAGGCTGAAATTCAGACCTCATTGGCAAAGACTCCACCCCTAACTGGCTCATTTTCCTCAGCTTCCACTCTTTGTTCCTTGCTACCTCTAGTGCATCTTCATATGTCCTAGGCTTCTTTAGCTCCACTCTCCAACGTATATTCTCCCAAAGACCAGCCAAGAACCTGTCCTTCTTCATCATGTCAGGCGGGGGTACCTGTGGTGCTAAAGCCTTGCACATTCGCTCCCATGCCAATGAAAACTTACGTATGTACGCATCTACTGGCTCACCTTCCTTTTGCACCAAAGCCTGTACTTCTTGCCACACTTTGTCAGGGTCTTCTATCTTCACAAACTCCACTTCCAATCCATGCCTTAGATTGTCCCAACTCAATCTTATAGGTGGATCAGCCATACGCAACTCCTCTTCAAATGCTTTGGACCAAGCTCGTGCATCACTCTTCAAACAAATTTGGAGAAGGCGTAACATTTGCGTAGGGTCATGAATCTGGTTGCTAATGCAGGCAACCTCCATCTTTTCCAAAAATTCTTCCACATCTTCATCACTTCTTCCATGAAACTCGGGATAAGAGAAAGCCATGGCTACCCAAATTATGATGCTTTGAGAACCCCTTCGAACACACGTGCAAGAACCCAAAACTTTTCACTTCCCAATCCCCAGAAACTTCAATGGAGCTCAACTTTAGATAAGGACAAACACATGCACATCAAATGAGTTTTCATAGTTGATCATCGGAATGACAACAGGCAAAGGACATTCCAGGATCTCTCTCAATCTTCTTGGCCCAAACATAAAGACTATGCGCTGCAGGAAAAAGATCTTCCTGGACACATGAACATTAATCTGAATTCTTTGCGTTAAATGAAAAGGAGTGAACTGAGGGCCATTTTGATCATCCATTAAAGCCAACCATGAAGCTCCCAAGAAGGCACACCTGACTCAACCTCTGATTTTGCCAAAATTTCAGTAGCATAACAGCATAAATGGCTCAAAATACCAAAAAACCAGCCATCATAACTTGGGAAAATTTCGACAGAGTTTCCTCAGAAGTAGAGCAGTAGGAACCCAAAATATAGACTGTCTATGTATGCATAAACTGTCAACAATAGAACCCGAGCATCAAGTAGGACTCACTAGTACATAGCCTATGGAGAGGTCACGAAAAGGGTGCTCCAGCTACCTGTATCACCGAAAGGATCTCCACATTTGAGAATCCCCCAGCTCAATAAAAACCTCACGCTATCGACCCTCACACGAAAGCTAATGCAAATCGCGTATAGTCAAGTCTCAGAAATGACTATCTTCCAGACCAAGTCTCAGAAATGGCTGGGACTGCCAAATAAAACCATATATGGCTCCACAAAGGTGTACAATGGCAGTTTCCACAAGTAACGTACAATCCAGCAGACAATGCGCTCAAATAGGCGCCAAGTGATGCATTCCCACAACAACTGCAAGTGACATCATTGCTAGTATATCACTGTACTCCAGCTACTTGTACCTGTGTGAATCACCTGTACCTACACATATCCCTGTAACCTGTAACCTAGAACCTAGAACCTGTAATCTGCAACCTGCAACCTGTAATCCCGAAGCTCGAAGCTTGAAGCTCGAAGCAGAAGGTACTCGAAGAAGATCCTCAGTGGGGGCACCAAAAGAATGTGAGCGGGATGAAAACACACACAGCGCCTCTATAACGACCCGACACACACTCTTGGGAAGATACACACACACACACTATGGGGCACCACTCGGCTTACACAACACACCTGGCCGAGACAGGGAACACACCTTTGGAGTGAGAGGAGAGAGACTATCCACTTGCCCACTCCACACAGAGACACACACACACACACACACACACACAAAAACTGAGCTCAAAAGAGAAGAAATTCTGATGTTTAGATACAAATGAGCTTGGGCCAACACCAATGGGGCAAACAGCTCACACAATATGGGTAAAAGATACCAGATACAATCACAAATTGGAGAAGAAGCTTCACTCACCGGAGAAGATTACACAGAAAAACAGCAGAAAAAGAGTGAGGAATTTGGCAAAATGGACAGCGCCATCGCGTCCGGAACGGCCCAAAACCCCAGTCTACAATGTCAAAGTGCTCAAATCCGACCTCGGATGAGCAGTTTACGGCCAAAACAGGCTCCAAAATGAGCAAAAACACACCTGCGGCTGTTCCTCCTCTCTTCTCCACGTTTTTTCTGGTCTTCTCTCAGTTTTTTCAGTTCCCACACTTAGCTTTTTTAGTTGGGCACCCTTGGCCTTTTAGATGACCTCAAACGGACCCCGAACAGGCCAAAAACTGACCTCGCAGTGCATAGTTGTCACCTTTTTGCATCATTCGCACACCTGGCACTCAGCTTTTTTCCAATAATGCACCTCGCCATCATGTGAAGTGGCCCCAAAAAAAGGTCCTCATGATGACCTTTCTGCATAATTCTCACAAGCAAACACCCACGTTGTGTCTGTCCTCATCTGCGTGCAAATATTGACCTCGTTCGCCCTCCTGACGCCACTAGATGCCATCTGACGCACCTGCTAACCTTACATCGTCGGCCCGCGGATAGCTTCCTCGAGAAGTTTTACGCGCTACCAACTCCTCCTTATTGTAGAAAAACACAATGGTACTAGTAATGATGAAAATCTATGCACTATGTACATGGTGTCCTACCTGTACACATGTGGGCCCCACGTAACCACCTGGCTCTGGAAAATGGGCAATACTTTATTTGATGCACCATGCATGGGTATGTACATATGCGCAATCCCTTGCTCCAAAAAACTCCTGACAACGTGATCTCGGGCGTGAGCCTCCCAACACACGACCTCTAAGTTGCGGACCCTTGGCCTCTAGGTGAAGGTGTTCATCTTGAGTGTCCCAAGCATATTTATGGAATGATCTACAAAAAACTATAGAGAAGGTGGGGATAACGGGGCTAATCGCAAAAAAAATTAGAAAAATTGAAACACGAAATGGATAACAAAGAGATTCGATCTGTTCAAATGAACAAAGTCGGAGAATACTACGAAGGGGAAGAAGGAAACACCACCCTTCTAGTGAAATATAATGACATAGAAACCATAACAATACTGGATAGTGGGGCAGGCATAGCCATAGCAATGAAAGCAATATGGGAATCCTGGGGCCAACCAGCCATTAGACAAACTTGAATGAAATTGCAATTGGTTGATGGACACATTGAAAGACCCTTAGGATTGCTTGAAAAAGTGACAGTTAATTCCTGTCGGATTGAATATCAACACACTTTTGCCATAGTAGACTTTGGAAAGAAACTCAATTACAAAATCATATTGGGAAGACCTTTCATGCAACACGTACAACTTATCCAAGATCGGGGAAACAATTATTTGTACTTGAAGTAAGTGGGATCAATAACAAGGGTTAATCTAAAAGATCACACTTATAGAGATGTCATGAAAACGCCTATACAAGAGTTTGATTTAGTCTCTTCGGCTGAAACTAAGCTTCCATCTTGGTTGAACAAAGATACTTCTATTTGGATGTGTGGAGCTTCAAAAAACGGGAGCTTAAAAAGAGAAGAATGTATCTTAGAAAGGGATTGCACCGATGAAGCATATGCACCTGAACCCTTTCCAGAGTATTTGTTTGAGCCATTTGAGTGGACTCAAATTTTAGCAACAATGGATGTATGTGTGAATACGTCTATGCCTACTCAATTTTGCAATGAGGACGGCTACAACATAATTCCCATCCAAATGATTTCAACCCTCCACATTGAAGATGAACCCAAGGACTTAATGAAAGCTCAACAAGTATTTTCAGACCTCTACTATGATACAACAGATGAGTTAGAAGAACATTCAGCTACCTCAAATGATTCGGGGTCGGAAAAAGAACATATGAAAGCTAAGCTACTCATGAAAGGAGGCAAGAAAAAGTTTTTTGAGTTTCCAAACTAGAAATCAAGAAGACAAAAATGGTACAAACGAAAAAGAGACACCAAAATGTGGAATTTCTAGTAGAACATAGTTCTTGATGCAGATAGACGCACATGATTGTGTTAAGGATAAAATCAGTGGCAAATATCCTTCAAATGAAAATCCATAAATGTCAAAAACATCGAGAAAAATGAGGAAGGATACTCAAGCAAAGCCAAAAAAACAAGACAAGGAGTCAACCATGACACGAGTTGAGCAGAAAAAGAAGTATCAAGAGTAGAAAAAATCTCTAAAGGAGATATATACGACCAAAATGAAAACTATAGAAGAGGATGGTAAAGATGTAATGAGTGCTCCATCCCATTACAAGAAATATACTCTCCAAGATCAAAAAATTATAGTCAAACAACCTGTTAGAGCTCTAACTAAGAAAATAAGGCGAGTCCTACGAAGAGCCTGAAAACGCAAAAAAGATAGATCTGGCTGAACCAGGAGAAGAACCTAGACTTGCCTACATTGCAAATGACCTAACATAAGAAGAAGAAGAAGAGATTTTGCTAAGCTTACTGAAAGAATACCAATATATCTTTGCTTGGTCTTACAAGGATCTCAAGGATGTTGATCCAAAAATCTGTCATCATACCATACCCATGAGAGATGATGCAAAACCAAGTAGAAAAAGGCCATTCACATACAATGAAACATTTGCTAGAAAGATCAAAGAAGAGATTGAAAAGATAAAGGAAGCCGAATTCATTTATGAAATTGAACACACAGATTGGGTGTCTCCAATTGTGGTAGTACCCAAGAAGAATGGAAAATTACCAGTGTGTCAACCTCAAGAAAGTGAATGCACCTACCATTAGAGACAACTTTCCTCTTCCAATCACTAAGCATGTTTTAGAATGAGTTGCAGGAAAAGAAGCTTACAAATTCTTAGATGGCTTTTCGGGATACAATCAACTTTTGGTTGACCCAAAAGATCAACATAAAATTGCTTTCGCAACGGAATGGGATATTTTTGCCTATCAGGTTATGCCTTTTGGGTTAACGAATGCTCCTTTCAAAGATTGATAAGCCATGCTTTTAAAGAATATCTGAGGAAATTCTTGGAAGTTTATATGGATGATCTATGCGTACATTCATCAATCCGGGCTGATCATTTTGAACACCTCAAAAAGGTATTCGAGAAATGTAGACTTTATAGGATTTGCCTAAATCTTGAAAAGTGCACATTCATGGATAGACAAGGAAAAATTCTTGGATATATAGTGTCTAAAAATGGCATAGCTACTGACATGGATAAAATTCATGTTATTGCTGATTTTCCTAGACCAACAACAGTCAAGGGGATTCAAGCCTTCATGGGACATTGTGGATATTACAGACGGTTCATTTACATGTATGCTATAATTGCAAAACCCATGTATAACTTGATTACACACTTTGAATGAACTGATGAGTGTGAAGAATCCTTCATGAAGCTTAAGCAAGCTCTCACTTCAGCTCCAATATTGAAAGCACTAGATTGGAATAAAATATTCCACATACATGTAGATGATTCCAATTTTTCCATAGGGTGTATACTAGCTCAACCACGAGATATGAAAATTGATTTTCCTATTTCTTATGCTAGCCGACAATTGAACATGGCGGAAAAGAATTATACCACCACCAAAAGGGAAGGATTAGGATGATCTATGCCGTAAAAAAGTATAGACATTACCTATTAGCAAACAAATTTGTGTTCTTTGTGGACCACCAAGCCTTATTGTAATTGGTCAGCAAGCCATGCAGCACAAGAAGAATAGTGAGATGGTTCATCATTCTTCTAGAATTTGATTTCACTGTAGTTATAAAAAAGGGCACTACTCCTCAAAGAGTAGATCATTTGTCTAGGATTGTTTCAGGGGAACACCTAAAGGAGTAGATGATGATCTACTAGATGCCTATCTGTTCTCTGTGGAAATGATACCTGGATGGTCAAAAAATATGGTACCATTGATGACCATAGCTCAAGTGGATTCGCAAATACCACTTCTTATTACAATTGGATTAATTGAGCAATCGCCTATGTATCAATTACTAGCTGGTAGGCTTTACAAAAGAAATCGAGATGGAATATTGCTCTTATGCATTGATTCTGAAGAGAAAACCCAATATCTAAGTCAAGCACATATTACCATAGTAGGACTTTACTTTGAGGAAGACCAAACTATGCAAAGGATTGAGACTTGGAGTATTTTGGCCAACTATGAGGAGTGAAGTTTGCTATTTTGTAAATGATTGTACTCGATGTCAAAAACAAACACCTATACCTCATGTAACGTTGTTCCAAATGTCGCTTTTTCCTAAGTGGAGTAACTATCTAGTTACTTACTTATCGAGCCGAACATTTCCTGAGGATATGAGTAAACACCGTCAAAGAGCAATTGAAACAAAAGCAAGAGACTATGCTCTTATTGAAAACCAATTGTATTGGAGAGGTAAGGATCAACATTTGCGTCTTTGTGCAAATGAAGACGAATATATTCCAATTATAGAACAAGCACATGCTGGATTAGGTGGAGGTCACTTTTCTAGTGAGACCACCGCAAGAGAAATCTTAATGGCAGGATATCCAACACTTTTTACAGATACCAAAGAATATATTCAAAAGTGTGATGCTTGTCAACGAGAAAAAATGCCAACACATGTAGATAGCATGCCCTTAAGATCGATGATGGGAGCTAGAGCTTTCACAAAATGGGGTATAGACTTTGTTGGGCCAATACAGCCACCTGATTATAGAACCCAAGCTCAATATATCATTTAGCGATGGACTATTTGACTAAGTCGCCCGAGGCTAAAGCAACTCAAAAGAATGATGCCAGAACCACTAACGCATTCTTATATGAGTATGTATTCACAAGATATGGACTCCAATAGAAATTGTCAGTGAAAGCATCCTGATGGTACACTCAAGCAAAGAGCACACAAGCTACAAGTATTGCTCTTTGGAAGACAGCATCAGAAAACCTCGACAGTAGAAACCCTTGAGTTAATTACTCAAGACCCAACTCTTGCACATCATAATGGTTTGAACTGCATTGATCTTCAAAGCATCGTAGAGCCAACCAAGGCTATGCATAGACACAATTGTTCAACCCATGCACACAGTCGTCCCGGAGTATGCCATCTAGGAGGGGTGGAAGGAACTAAGTAATTAAGGGCGATGTTTGAAGAGGGAGGAAAAAGTTTGATGTTAACGTGTGATTTTTTACAAAATTACCTAATAATACCCTTATAATTTATCAACACGGGAAATTTAACTGATAATATCTCCCTGATGATTGTAAATAGTGTATATACTATTAGAAATCATAAAAAAATAGTCCTTTTTGGTTACTTTTTATCAATTTTCTTGATATTGAGACTTAAAAATTGAGAAATCCAACAAAAAACAATAAAGATGTGTTTTTCAATGGATTTCCTTAAGGATTGGATTTTCAATTTGCTTTTTTAGCACATTTTGTTATTTTGTTTGATTTTTTCAATAAACAAGTCAAAAATTAATAATAAATAGCAAAGGAGCTCAGATGGAAAAAATGAAGACACAGAGGTGATCAGAAAGACAAGGCGGATAGGCACAAAAAAATTCAATCAAATCGGCATATGGAAGCGAGAAACCTAAATTAGGCGGCCAAACCTACTTTTGCAAAATTCTTGCAGAATGAGCTACAGGAATCCGATTGGGGAAATTTTTGAGTCTAACATAGATTTCACGGCCTAGTAGAACTAACAGGGGAATCTGAGGAAAAATGGTTAGGGAAGTCCGAGTAGAGGTACCATAGGTAGGCTAAAATCACCTCATTTTCACTTGTTGCCTTTGGAGAGTTTTTCGACCCTCTTCGTGCGTATTTTCCGGAGTCCACAATCACCTGTTTTCAGCACCGTCTCACACGAAACATGAGGGGTAAGTTCTATACTTATCAATGATCCATTTTGTACTGTCGATAGCTAGTCTAAACCCCTGGAAAAAACCCTAGAATATATCCGAGCAGTGCACAAAGACCTACGACCAAAAATCAACGATAGTGGCCTGTCAGCTCAACCAAATCGGATGAGATTTGAATTGTAGCATGCCCCAACATAATAGAACACTTCTATATCAACAGTTGACCATTTGACAAGGGTTAAGGGGGTCCCAAGTAGAAAACCTAGGTTTTTGAGAGATGTCAGAATTGGATTCTGACTTCACAGACAACTTATCTATGAGGTCTATACACAATGTATATGATTGGTTTCATAAAATCAATGAAGCTAAGCCCTCAAAAAGCTAAAAATGGCTCAAAGGCTACAGAGCGTCAAATTTAACATACTAGGTCAAAATGACTTCAAATGGGCCAAAATTGGATGAGTTGCTGTACGACTATGTTGCGGACAAGTCCATAGCATCAAAAGTGACTAACCACTCTACACGCCATGTAGTCACAAAAATCGGTGATTTTAGAGTCGACAAAGCACGAAGTGATGTTGGCAAGATGAAATTTTATCAAGGACTTGTTTTAGGTGTATCGAATATGTTTAGGTCAAAATTTTCAAGTTTTGCAAGAAAAAGCTGACTGCTGTAAATTATCGCAATTATTTACTTTTGCAATATTTTGGCTTGAAAATTGTATCATCACCTCACCTATCACTTGTACACACCTATTACATGCCAAATTTCAATTATGAGCCAAAATGATCAATTATAACTTGGAAAATTGTCAAAAAATGCAAGGAAGTCCTTGCAAGCCAAATTCTGAGTTATGAGCCACATTTTTTGATCCAAATCACCTCATATCACATACAAGGTCTACACCATGCCTAGAACCAAGTTGCAGCAAAAAATATTCATTTGGATGAAAAAGTTAATAATCGCAATTTAATTTTTTTACCAAGATGGGGGAAATTTGCAACTTTGCCACATTATAGATCGAAAGTACATGATGTCCTAAGCCCACTAGCCAAGTTTGAACAAATTTGGAGCTCAAAATCTCAAAATTTCTTTACATCCTATTTCAAAGACCTAAAGCCTAAATCTGACACCATTTTCATCTTGTGCACCCAAATGAGCCCATGATTCACTTAGAGTATGTAATTGGTATATACTTCAAGACTATAATGTCAAATCTGCACGAAGTTGAAAAATTACTCAGCTGTAAATAATCACGATTATTTACTGTAGAAGGCAAAGACAGTCTCAGCAGGTAGGAAATGTTTCTTAGAAGCCGAACAGTGGATCAGTCAGTAATTACCACGGTAGTTACCATAGTAACTTCTAGAAGTCTATAAATAGGACCCATTACATTGTAATCGGGCTTCTTATTTCTTGCTTCTTACTTCGGAGTTCTTTTTGGCTTAACCTTTGAGCAATTTCCTAGCAGCAATCTATTCGCCTGTAATCTTATAATCCTTACTACTATAATCATTCGAGCTTCAAACCATTCCATCTTGTACTGATTATCCTGAATATGAATCTGAAATAGCAATCACTTTTCTGGTTTTCCAGTCTATCTATCCTTTTAGTTGGCTAATTCAGTTCAGATAACCATTTCAGTCTAGTTCTGGTCTCTATTCCAGTTTTATTGACTGAACTGACGACTTACCTTAGCTTTAAATTCTAACAATGGAATTAGCTATTTGAAGTTAGCAGCTCCAATTCCATTTCGGCAATCACGGTGGTTAGAGCTGTTGCTCGTTGAACAGAAAAATCTTCTCGCAGTTACGTTTTTCAGCTGAAGAATGGTGCCTTAAACCAGTCATGGCTGGAAACCATCACACCGCGTTGACCCTGTTCCTGAGGAATCCGAACATGACTCTGATCCTAATAAGGACCTGGTGACTAATACTGAGGCTCAAGAGGAGCACAATCATGCTGATGAGGCTAAGGACTCTCAGCACTCCAGTCAGTCCAGAAGGAGAAGAGCTCAGAGGGAAGAACGCAAGGACAAGAGTTCTTGAGCCACAGAGAGGGATGATGGGGCCAAATGCAGCAAGGGTAGTTGCCACAGTTCCGGTAGAAAAGCCAGGGAGGAGACAGAAATAGAGACAGATGAGGAAATTGATTGGGCCGCGGATACACCATTACAAAAAGTCCTCAAGACGGAGTCAGGTTCCGAAGGTCAGGAGAGGCAAAGAAAATGCTGACCGACATGATTATACCTCTTCATTAAAAATTTCTTTTCCAGTGTTTAAGGGTGGGAAGAAGGATGATCCAAATGTTCATATCCAAGCCTTTGAACAGTATGCCGAGTTGAAAAATATTGATGAAGATGAGTGGGGTGAATACTTTCCTCAGACATTAGAGGATGCAGTAAGGAAATGGTACTACCATTACCCATCTTGCCAACTCAGATCATACAATAAATTCCTCAAA
The DNA here is from genome assembly GCF_014529385.1 of Adiantum capillus-veneris. Lineage (NCBI taxonomy): Eukaryota > Viridiplantae > Streptophyta > Polypodiopsida > Polypodiales > Pteridaceae > Adiantum > Adiantum capillus-veneris. The sequence goes on from NC_140936.1 coordinate 140,554,353, forward strand.
TATTTTAGGCTAGAATATTCATACAACAGAGGAGATGAGGATATCCTCTGTGAATAGGACAAGATAAAGCAAGGAAAATTATCACTTAGAAGTTATGTTGAAAAAATCAAGGAGCTAACTAGACAGCTGCAGGAACCACCACTAGAAAAGAGGCTACGTGCATGATTTTTAAATGGGTTCCGTAGAAAAAATCTTAGGGAACAGGAAGTACCTGCACCAACAAAGAAATTCAATGATTTGGTGCAGCGCGCCTTGAAGTTGGAACTTTAGGCAAAGAAAGAGAGGAGTCACAAGAAGAGGAGGTCCAGTAGTAGTAGTTCTTCCACTGAGAATTCTGATTCTAGTAAGACCTCCAGTAGTTTTGAAAGAAGCTCACATGAAAAGAGCAAGGACAAAGCCAAGAAGGGGTCTTGATCCAGGAAGATTGATGAAATGGCCCGACAGATTGCTAAAATTAGCTAGACCAAACAATCAGTTAGAAGAATGGAAATTTGGTGTTCAAAATGTAAATCTAAAGATCATGTTTCCAATGAATGTCCACAATGTACCTACTACAAAGCATATGGTCATTTATGGAATAATTGTGGCATTCAAATCCATCACTTCAAGAAGGGCAAAGATTTGTCTGTCGTAGCGTTCAACAATGCTGAACCGGTCAGAGTGGAAACAACCAGTATACCCCAAGAAGAGAAACCAGGTACCAGTGGTACTGGTACTGGTACTGGGCAAGGCAGGTACAAGGGAGGTATTGGCAGAGGTCGAGGGCGTGGTAGTTTCCAAAACAGAAGTCTGAATTGTACACTTGTGGCAAATATGGGCATTTTGCAGCTCAATGTCCAGAAACACCTACTACTGCGGCTACTGAGGCAAAGGCCCCATAGCCAGTTCCTGTACGAGAAGTAACATAGAGAAAAGGGGTGATCATTGAGGAAATTCCAGAGGAGCCGGCAAAACCAGTAAGTCTTGAAAGTAGCAAATGGGCTCAGCAGAGAGAGGTGTGGAATTAGGCAAAGGGTAAAGAAAAGATAGTTGATGAATGGTAGGAGCAGAGAGAACTGCGATCTAAAATCACAACAGATTTAGCCAAGAATTTGCTAGAGTAGCCAAAAAGTTCTGATGTTCGGGTCATTCAGAAGATACCAGCCCAATCTTCAGCACAACCAGATCAGTCGGGGTCTGGGATTCCTGAGACCATGTTGGCTACAGTTCAAGGACTAGGGAATGATAAATCAAAGCAAAAACCAAAAAAACTAAAGAAAGCGCTATAGGTACCAAAGCAGAGGAATGGCACTGTGCAGATACTGCTGATTTTTCAAGTTTGGACAATAACTCCGACCAAGAGAGAGAGGAAATACATGTCAAAATTTGTGACAAAAATCAGAAACTCACAGTTGAACTCGAAGATATTAGAAAAACTTTACCTGAAGCAGAAAAGTTTATTAGATAGCGAAGGAAGGCTGAAGCCAAGGCCAAAGCAACTGACTTAGCTGCTGTTCGAGATGATGAAGTGCCGATGATCCAGGTGGACTATAAGGTTAGAAAACAATGGGACCCACTTTTTGGTGTCATACTGGATGGGGAGCACGAGTAAATATCCTAGGGGCACATCTTCAGCAAAGAATGGGTATTACAAACCTAAAACTAGCACCTTTCAAGTGCGAATGATGGATCATCAAGTTGTGCAAGCAATTGGGATTCTAGAGGGTATGCAGATAAGAGTAGGTAAGGAAAAGTTCAAGACCAGTTTCCTAGTATTGGATGTGCAAGGCGCATATGGGATGTTACTGGGGTGCCCATGGTTGCGAACGACACAAGCTATTCACGTCTATGCCAATAAGACTCTGAGTATACAAGGTGTCAATAGCAGGATTCAGATTCAGATGAACAACACTAGGACCTGGAGGAAGGAACTACGACTAGAAGAGCTTTTCTAGAAGTATAAGGTGAAGAAAATAGAGAGGATGCTGGCGGCAATGAATATTTTTCCGTTAGCTGAAATAGATCTCAATGTGGTATTATTGGACAAAGATCAGGCTAAAAAGCAAAAGAAGCAGTTTCCAGATCAATTCACTAAACTGAATTCTGGGGAACGACCAGTTCAGTTAACTGGAAGGATGTAAGAACTAGTGGATTGCCGTATGTCAGCAATTTTTGAAGAAGTTACTGGGAGACAGAATAGCAATTTAGAGTCCAGAGGATCGTCTTGGGATTACGCTGAGGAATCAACCAAACGAAAGGGTGGTGGGCCTCATTGGTTGCTTCCAGATGATCAAGAAATAGAGGAATGGAATCTAGGTTCTAAGAAAAATCCTAGAGTGATCAAAGTCAACAAACACCTGAGTCCAATCATGAAAGAGAAAGCCCGACACATGTTCCAACAATATAAAGATGTGTTCGCATGGGAAGAAACTTATCTCAAGGGAGTGGTTCCACAGGTATGTCAACATCGATTACCATTAAAACCAGATGCCAAACCTGTGAGGTTGCAAAGATAGAGAATGAATCCTAACTATGCTAAGAAGGTTAAGGAAGAGATCGATAACCTTCTGAAGGCTGGGTTCATTATACTGAGGTGGACAATAGTGACCGGTTATTTCCTATTGTGGTGGTGCCCAAGAAGAATGGAAATCTTAGAGTCTGTGTGGATTATCAAAAGTTGAATGCTCAGATCACCAAGGATCCCTTTCCATTACCATATACAGACATGTTGCTTGATGAAATTGCAGGTTATGAGATCTATAGCTTTATGTGTGGTGATAGTGGTTATAACCAGTTACAAATTGCTCCTGCGAACCGGAGTAAGACTACTTTTATTACTGAATGGGGAGCATTCATGTATCTGGTTATGCCATTTGGTCTTTGTAATGCCCCAACGACTTTTCAAAGATGTATGATGGAAACATTCAGTGAATATCTACACCGATTCCTTGCCATATTTATGGATGACTTCACTATATATTCAGCAAAGGATAAGCATTTACTTTTTCTAGAAATGGTTTTCTGGATTTTTTTAAATCCATTCAAATATATTTTCTTGGTCTGGAAAGGACATGTAGTGTCCAGAAATGGTATTGAAATGGCCAATGACAAGATTCAGTGTGTCCAACAGGCCAAGGCGCCATGCAATGCATCAGAATTGAGTTCTTTCTTGGGATATATCAATTTTTATAGAAGGTTTGTGCATCAATTTGCTTCTTAGGCATTACCTTTGTATGAGCTCACAAAGAAGAACAACAAACTCATCTAGACTACTGGATGTGATGAGAGCTTTCAGAGTTTGAAGAATGCCATTATCAGTAAACCAGTACTTTGACAACCAAACTGGGATGTCATTTTTTTTGTACATGTAGATGCCTTAGGACTGGCGATGGGGGCAATCTTAGCTCAGCCTGATGGGAAGACTGATTATCTAGTCTATTTTGCCAGTCGAAGATTTAGTCATGCCGAACAAGGATATACCACTACTGAAAGAGAAGCCTTGGGAATGGTTTTCAGTGCTACTAAGATTCAACACTATTTACAGGGCAAGATATTTCATTTTTATGTGGATCATCATGCATTATTATTCCTAATTAACTTAGGTCAATGTTCAAGGGAGATTGATAAGATGGATGATGTTCTTGATGGAATTTGAGTTCTGTATTTTCCATAAGCCTGATAGAACCCACTGTGGTGCTGATTTCCTGTCCAGAAGTACGGATGGATACTCTAAGACATCTTTGAGAGATGAGTTAGTGGATGCAGAACTTTTTCAGATGACAGCTGAGGAAATAAATGATCCAGAATTATATGATGTGTATCGGTTTCTTTTTAAAGGAGGATTCTGAGATAGCTGGACTCAGAATCAGAAGAAGGCCCTGATCATTAAGAGTCTAAAGTTCACCATCATTGGTGGATCACTCTACAGATTGGGAGTGGATGGGGTTCTTTGCAGATGTGTGCCTATGGAAGGCAGAATGCAAGTTATTTTAGAAGCACATGATAGGGATTCTGGAGGACATTTCTCCACTGATATTACTTACAAGAAGATTTTACAGGCCGGTTTACGGTGGCCAACTTTAATAGCTGATGTCAGAAGCTTTTTAAAACGTGTGATATATGCCAGAGGATGGGTAGAACCACATCAACAGATATGACTCCTCTAACTCCAATCCAACCACTGGGAGTGTTTATGAAATGGGGCCTGGATTACATGGGTCCATTCAAGAAAATTACGCCAAGGAAGAATAGGTATATATTGATGGCCACCTGTTATGTCACCAAATGGGTGGAAGCTAAGGCTCTTCCCGCAAAGTCCACTAATGTATTCTTATTTGAAAATATTATATGCCATTATGGATGTCCTGTGGAGATTGTATCTGATCAAGGAACACACTTCATAAATGATACTATGGACATTCTAATGGAAATGCTCTTAATAAAGCATCAAAAATCAACCCCTTATTATCCTAGATGCAATGGGCAAGCATAATGCAGTAACAAAATTGTGAAGAACATTCTCACCAAAATTGTGCAAAATGAACCACACCAGTGGGATCTAAAACTCCAGACTACTCTTTGGGCATATAGGACAGCCTATAAGGTCACCACTGGACTAACACCATTTAGAATGGTGTACTGCACTAAAGCTGTCGTGCCTATGAAGTTTGTTATTCCCAGTCTCAGAATGGAAGTAGAATATGGATTGGATTTTAATCATAATCTTAAACAGAGTCTGGAGGAGTTAACACAACTGGATGAGTTGAAACAGAGGGCTATGTTGGAACAAGAAATGGTTCAGCAAAGAAGGAAACACTGGCACGACAAAGAATATAAATCAGGGAATTCCAGAAAGGAGATTTGGTTGTGCTCTATCAATCTAAACTGGGTCCTAAGAAACAAAACTTAAAAATAGCTTGGGCAGGTCCATATCAGGTAGATTGGGTGTTTTCTAATGGCACAGTAAGACTGAAAGACTTATCTGGATTACAGCTGCCAAGAGTATATAATGGGGCCAAAATCAAGCTCTATTATTCAGAAGACAGAGAGACTTCCAAGGATAAGGGTAATGGTACTCTGGGAACTGAAGACTAGGAAATTCTAGAATCAGCTATTTTAAGCTTTTTTCATGTATAGCGAGTTCCAAAGCCAGTCAAAAGGTCAGAAAAGTCTCAGTACGACAAAACCATGTTAGTACCAAAATCAGTAAAGTGTCAGAACCAATATCAGTTTTGATGGGGAAAAGGGTCAGTTGGACTACCTGTGATAATCATTTCAAAGAACATTGAGGGTATTAGCCAATGCATGTATGCCACATCATTAGTGGTGCACAGAACTCTAGGAACGGTAAGTAGTGGAGATTTTATTGTGCAAACACGTATAACAATAAGGCGAGTAGGCATTTTTCCTCGTAAGTCTCTTGCACGATGTCTGACTACTATTATCTATTCACCATCGTCGAGCTCTAAAGTTTCATCACTACAACCACAAACTTCTTCGTCTGAGGAAACTATTGATTGTTGTCTATCTTTACTAGCCACACTAGGATACAGGTTTGAAGATTCAAGTAAGTCCTCTTCTTCTTCTTCTTCTTCTACTGATTCATCGTCTTCATGGTGTATGGGTAGGAAGAAAATGTCAAAAAAGATAGAGGAAACCCAAGCACTTATTGCTGCTGCAAAAGCTTCTCTTCCACTTATCCCTCATAGTAAGATACAACAATATGTGTTTATTGAGCAAGCCGAGGCATTACTCCGATTGTGGGATTTGCATGTGGTTGTGCAAGCCACAAGAATTGAGTTTGACACAGCTATCTTTAGACAGGTTCTTGATTCCTTCAATGTTGATGAAGGAAGTGCTATGGTATATGGTAAGAAAGTGTTGGTAACTCCGAAAAAAAAATATTTCTTTTGCATTCAAGATGCCAAATCAGCCAAAGCCATCTGTGGCAACCACATAAAAAATTAGTGCAGCTCTGAAAGAAGATGATGCTGCCAAGAGAAACGCAAAGCTAGTGTGCAAGGGGTTCCAATAGCAGGTCTGGACATCCTCGCTGCTTATCGCTTTGTGGCTGAGGCTGTGAGTCTAAAAAACAACCCGACTTATGTGTCAAAAAAATTGTTTGCTATGCTACTGGCAAAGAGATTAGATGCCACAGTTTCAATTAATCCATGTCAGATTCTGTCACATAATGTGCTTCAGCAGACTGCTAAGTTGAAGTCCCAGACTGTTTTCAAAGCCTGGTATGTTTGGTAGTTTCTTTACTGGGCAACTTCTTCGATAGCTCATGACCAGGTAAGGATGGCTTGGAGCTAGAAGCCCTTCCCAGTAACTAACAATGTGGATTTATCATCAGATGAAGAAGCCCCAGATAACTAGTTAGCTCTCACTAGCCAGAAGAGGAAGGCCACGCAGGAGGAAGCTGGTAGTTCTAAGAGGCAGAAAACTACATTGGCCAAGAGCAATGCTTTTCTAAAGCAGCTTGAAAGTCAAGTCAAAACTGTGTCTACTGAAAAATCTCTAGTAGACCAAGCTTCAACTAGCCAGACAGACCAGCCTCCAGTCAGCCTCCAGTCCAGACCACTGGTGGAACCATCCAGCAAGAAGGGTAAAGACCAGCAACCACTAGTGCAAAAGAAGACCAGCCAGATAGGACCAATGCTGAGCAACCAGCGGTTCATATTGATAAGGGAAAAGGACCAACACCTTCTACTCCAATTGGTAAAGGTTCCATACCTTACAGTGAATTCGCTTTGACTTTAACCAAGAAGGAAAGATTACAACATCTGCAGACTCATCCACTCAGAGGACAATTAGTCCTACATAAACCCGATTCTACCACATTACCATATACGGCTCCTGTCACAGTTTATGAGCCAGTTTCCTGTGACCCAACAATGATGAATGATTGTTGTTTAGTACTTATTCAGTCGTCCTGGAACAAAATTGTTAATGCTATAGGACAAATGTTGGATGCCTCAACACCTAATGATGAAGTGACCAAGTTAAAGGTTGAACTAAGGGATAATGAACATCAAGTTGAGAAGTTGAAGCAGGATATACGAGCACAGTCCCTGCCGCACAATATCCTTGAAAATCAATCAGCTAGGACCATTCAGACTTTGGAAAATAAGTTGTCAAAGATGGAGTCTGAGATGAGGGTGCTAAAGAAGAAAAGGTAGAGGCTGAGAGAGCTCCTGACACATTCAAGACCATGCTACGAATGAAGAGAGTTAATTTCAACTCATTGGTGACCAGCCACACTGCATTGAAAGCCATTTTAACTGAAAGATATATCTATAACAATTTGACTGATATGCTGAATCTAGAGGAAAATGTTGTTTTCAATATAGATAATTTGAGGGCGCTCATGGAAACAATGTAGAGTGATTTATAGGAAAAACTCTCTGAATACAATAGTGCTTTGGTAAATCAAGCCATCTTGGACTATATTGAAGAACAGAATAACCTCGATGAGGATGATGATAAAGCAACAGAGGAGGAAGAGAAGGAGGATGAACCAACAAAAAGGCATGATGATGACGACTCTCCTCCATCTCCGCCTTCAGGATTTGGTTATGGTGGATCAGCTACAACATGAGGCAATTACCCCAATACAGACTAACCAGACTAGTATAGGGGTGAGCAGTTGGAAGATCAGCAAGCTGGAGATCAACAACCAAGCAACACTGGAAATTCACGATACACCAGTCATAACATAGTTCGGATGTAAAGGGAAAAGGTAAAGCTATGATTGAGATTCTGAAAGGTGATGAGCAATATTCATTACAGCTCATCACACTGAATAAGATGGTAAGACATCAGCAAGCTCCTATAATTAGGATGTATCTGGAGGATGATGTTTTTCTTTCTGATCTTGAACGATTTCAATGACTATATATCGGCGCCAAAGAAATGATCCAGCATTGGAAATCAGACACTTTTCATGATCAAGAATTGTGCCAGTTACCTGAACATCGTAGAAAAGTTTAGTTGCTAGAGAGAGTACCTAAATGGGCACTAACCGTTGATGATAAACTGGTTAATCCACACTGGAAGTGGCAGTCTACTGTAGATTGTCATTCTCTAGCTATCGAATTAGAGCTCTTGCTGGGGAACATGCCAACCTATAAATGTATGAAAGAGGTCAGAAGTCAATTGAAAGAAGTCTTACTGTAAATGAAAATTTCCAGGGGAGTTCTAGATCAGAGGGTACAAGCTATTAATGAAGATCAGACTTCCACCAATAAGGGGCCTCAAACTCAAATGACAGTAGGAGAATAGGCAACTGCTCTCCGAAGACTGTTTCAGCTGGTTAGAGTTACTAGAAAGATGATGCAACAGGAAAACCAGACTATCCTCAACTTTTTGGAGTTTGTACCCGATTCCCCAGTCCTCCTGTATGCTTTACCGGCTAGAGAAACTGAGCTGTCTAGGTTTTTCCCAGCACTGTATCTCACCATCTAGAACCAGTAGATCAGCTCACATACTATAATATCACTGATGATCTTCAGGATTGGTATGAGCAATCCACCGTAGAATGGAAAACCTGGCAGAGACTGGTCAATGATGCTCTACAATTGGATGACGTATTGGAGCTGCAAGGAGAAATGCAGAGAATCAAGCTATGTATGGGCCAATGGAAGATCCAGCTTAGAAGACTCACCAAGATCACAAATCAACTGCTTCAACTTACTGTGGAGTCCTCTAAGATCCCTGAAAAGGATATTACCGTTAAACCAAGTTTAGGCCCACAGTATAGGGAAATGGCTGAGATACTCTTTGAAGCTAGGATTAAAACAAGTTAGCCTCTTGGATCCATATGGCTTTGCATTGTCATAAGTTGGACAGCTGCCGTCTGACAAAGGGAAGACGTACACTGTATGATCCCGACACAAAAATGTATAATCCTCTCACGCCTTATGAATTGGAGATGTCCATGGGAAGGTGGGATCATCTGGAGTAGGAGGCCATTTATCGACTTATCCAAAAGGATAATGCTGGCACTCGAACTTATGAAGCACCAACACAAATAAGGGCAAGCGAAAGCGGGTTCAGTGGAAGGATAATGGGTAGTTCCATCTTAGACTCAGACGGTGTATTTTTTTTATTAAGGCACTGGAATTTCTTTGGCATGACACCCTTGGAATTACAATTATAGGGATGCCAAGCACTCAACAAGCATGAAATATGGCATAAAGCTAGCAATACCAGGAGAGCTAGCGACTCCAGAGGAGTACTATCATAAGGAACATAGGATTTAGAGTTTGGACCTCAACCACAAATCCAGACGGGTTCCTCAACACTAATTTAGAATCATCTGGTGGTTTTTTTCAAAAAATTTGGAGTCATACAGAAATTCAAGAAATGAGGGAAGGATGTAGCAGGCGAAGAAAGTCTCAACATGCGGGAACTGTCTCCTGGAAGTTGAACAATGGATCAATCAATAATTACCACGACAATTACCATAGTAACTTCTAGAAGTCTATAAATAGGACCCATTACATTGTAATCGGGCTGCTTATTTCTTGCTTCTTACTTCGGAGTTCTTTTTGGCTTAATCCTTGAGCAATTTTCTAGCAGCAATCTATTCGCCTGTAATCTTGTAATCCTTACTACTGTAATCATTCGAGATTCAAACCATTCCATCTTGTACTGATTATCCTGAATATGAATCTGAAATAGCAATCACTTTTCCAATTGTTCAGTCTGTCTATCCTTTTAGTTGGCTAATTCAGTTCAAATAACCATTTCAATCTAGTTCTGGTCTCTATTCCAGTTTTACTGACTGAATTGATGACTTACCATTAGCTTTAAGTTCTAACACTGGAATTAACTAAATGAAGAGATCAGCTCCAATTCCATTTACTTTTGCTGCAATTTTTTGTTTTGACTTTATAATTTTGTTCTCTACATGTTTTTATGCATCTAGGCATGTTCAAAAATTGATTTGAAGAAAATTGGACTCAATTTGTCAGTGTTTCAAATTGAAGGACATTTCAGAGAAGAATTTACCAAATTTGCTAACTTTGACACTCTATTCACTCAACAGGATCCATGCAAGCTGCAGAGAAGGCCAAGAAGAAGCTCTCGCAAAAGGAGAAGCTGCAAGAGCTACCACCATACCAACTGGACCCCAGTTCAATCAAAACTGCCAAAGCGACCTACCTATCGAAAGAACAGCTTGAAGAGCATAGCAGAACAATGTTCATAGGTAGATTCAAGAGCGAAGGAGGACATCAGATATAACTGCAACTTTTACCAAAAGAAGTCTATGATGTCATTGCAAAGCCCAAGATAAAAGAAGCCAACATGGCCTCAGAGAGTTTTACGAACAAGAGCCATGTAGAGTGGATTTCCAAAAAGCTTATGAGATCTTGTCCACAATCAAGGAAGATGGACCTGCCCAAATCTCTGCTCAGCAAGGTAACAAAGTCAAAGTGGTGATTACAAAAGAGAGTGGCAGAAGCTCTCAAACTGCTAATAGAAGGAATGACCATGAGGGCTAGATATAGAAAGACGGCAGGAACCTTCATAAAGAAACTGCTGCTACAAAATTTGCCGATCTCATCCGAGAACAGGTGGAAGAACCTACAAGATTATACCAAAAACACTTCTACTTCCTCACCAAGAGACCGTCAAGGTACACGACACCCAATCATGCAATTGCGACCACTTTTACACAAGTTCTCAAGTCGACAACTAGGCAACCTTTAGACCACGTGCAATACATGTTGTCCACACTGAAAGGGACAAAGAAAGAGGGTAAAATAACATACCTGGGAGTACTAGAGGTTCTCATAGGAATTGCCTACCATGCTATCAGCATGGCAGACAACTTGCCACCTGCCCCAGATTAGAACACTTGGATCGTGTCTGCACAACCTTCCCCTCAAGCCATAAGATCTACCAAGAGAACATACAAGTCTGATGAAGAATCTACTGAGAGCTCACCATAATGGAATAGTAGTGAAAGCTCCGATAATGAGGAAAGAAGAGCACATGTTGAGGAAATGAAAAGAAAAGCCGGGGCAGCACATCAGGAGGAGCCACAAGAGAAGCAGGCCAGGTTTGAAAGAGAAAAGCACTCCTATGAATGCAGCCACCAAGCTCAAGGCAAGGACCCTGCAAAGTGGGTACCCATTGAACTGAAAGGACCAAGAACAAAGCACCATGCTAGGAAACATGCCGAAGACCCCACAAAGTTATTGGAAAGAATGTATGAGGAGGCAGAAGCATTGAAGCTAAAAGAAGCCCAAGAAGCAGAATGAAAAGCTAAAGAGGTGGCAAAGCAACAAAACAAGCAGAAGAAGCAACCGCACAAGGAGAAGCCCAGCATGAACAAGGTGACATGTCTCCCCGACCTTCTTTACCTGCTACAGAACAGCATGATCACCCCATGTCAAGCCCACCACCACCACCAGAAGATAAAGCCACAAAAACTAAGCCCACAAAAGAAACAAAGCGTAAACAAAATGAAAACACTACATAGGAGCAGGCTAAAGCACAAGAACTAGAGCCGGAGAACTAGAGCCGGAAAGGGTAGTGAGTCCTACACCAGAGGAGACCACAAGGTTTGAGCAAACATAGGAACAACAAATAGAGGAATCACCTTCTACCTCCACACAACACGAAACAGCCGAGGCATCCATGAAGCCTCAAGATGACAGAGTAGAAGAAGGCCAAACACCAACCTCAAGGATAAGAACAACCAGTTGCCACAACGCCGCCGAGAGAGACATAAGAGACTGTCGAGACATCTAGGCAGCTCACAAGAAATGAAGATTGGCAATCCACTGATGAGGTAATCCTGCAAGTCAACAAATATGCAGGGCAAATACAGGATATGACGGAAAGACTCCGATCAGCAGTACTTAGCCGCAACCAAAAGGCTAATGAATAGAGATGGTGATTGACGCTCTCCAAGGAGAGTTAGAAGACATATTAAATGTCATCATCGATCTACAAAAACAAGTGTAGGAGTTGAACGCTGAAGTTGAACAACATCAGCTAGCAAAGAGATGGAGGAGTTACATGAAATTATTATGAAGCTCACAGATGCTTGCAAATCCAAATATGAACAGCTGACAAAAGTTACCAACAAACTTCTAACTACAACCGTATCAGTTTAGAAGATTCAAGAAGTGCAGTTAGATGTAGTGAATGCCTCCCTGCAATATTCAAAGCAGAGAATAAATGATCATGCAACTTTTTTGCGGTACGTACGAGAAAATCCCGCAGTAGCCTCCATCAAAGGAACAGATGAAGTCTACAAAGCATTATAGAAAAAGAACAAAGACCTCGAGCTGGAGCTAAAATTGGAACAGTCTCAACATAGAGACCTGGCATTAATGTGGGTGCAATGAGAAGAAGAGCTGCTAAAAGAAATACCCGAGCTTAAAAGAGTCAACCAACTGCTAAAAGATGGACGACCAAAAACGCAAGAAGAAGCAGGAACTTCAGAACATCCTCAAATAGATATTCCCTCAGTTTCTTTCACTGAGATGGAGAGACAGCCTATAGAAGGGCTAGGTGGTGAAGAGGATTTCAGAGTACCATTAATCGAAGCAGATGAAGTGCCAATGGTCCAGCTGTCAAAAGCTACGGAAGATGCACTCAAAGAGAAGATTACCCATGAAGTGGATGAGCAGTGGAAAGCAATGATGGATTGGGAGTTGACACTCTGTCAATGTTACTTAACTCACTCCCAATCAAATCAATGCACAATGGCATCACCAATCCTTGCCATATTCTTTGATAAAGGTGTAGTTGCTCCAAGTCAAAGAGAGGCTTTACAAAGACATGCAAGTAGAAGGCGCAGATGAAGACCACCCCAAGTGGAGGCTGAGCTGGTTGAACAAGAAGTTAAGGTATTTGATTTGGTTCACAAGAGCACCTGCGACACTTCAAAAGGATCCCACTTTTTGTCCTGTACCAAGACTCAAGGGCCTGGCAAGCACATGAGGCAATAACAAAGAAGAGACCAACCTGGCTGAACTACCCAAGATTTCTAGGTCCAGAAAAGGGACTGCCTACAAAAGAATACATGGTGAAAACCCTAACGGGCACCATGTCATTCTTCAAAAGTCTACCTGATCTATCATGTGCAATGCTATATAAAATTTTCCAAATGCTACTCACCTGCCTCGAAGTATTTCATGAGCCAGAGCAAGCAGGAGCCCCATGGATGTCATTCCTTGAGGGCAATAAAGGGTTATGCTACGATCTTAGTTGTCAACCTTTCAAAGAAGTCCGCTATGGCTTCTACGCCCGATGTATGTTCTTACCTTCTCACAATATGTTGGCGTTTGAGAAAGCGTTCTACAGAGGGTTCTTCACTTGGCCAACAAATATTTTTGAGCCAATGATCAACAACCTGACTTCGAGATTTGTAGGCTACTCCGCTGTTGAGCTTAAAAATAGAGTCACTATGTAGTTTTTGCAGGTGCCAGATAAAGAGAGAAAGATCAGATATGAAAAGGCTCTAAATGCCCTTAAAGACCGCCTCACCAGCCGACAACCCGAAGACTATTTCAACCCATAAAGCTGTGTTAGGGGACGCCATAGGCAAGGAGGGGGGGAATGTTAGTAGAAAACTAACTCAGATACCATTTTTCGGAGCTCTCATTGTAAAAACACCTATTATTTTGATAAATTGGGAATATTGTAACTCTTATTTTTTGGATAAACCTTGTAACTGATGAACCAGGGATACAAGCTTCCAGATTGTATCAACCTGTCATTACCCATGTTTAGCTAGAGCTCCCAGATTGACCACCAAAAACCTTGGCTAAGGTATAAAAGCCAATTTTCGTAAGTTAATTGGAAGTTTTGGATAATGAAATACACAGTGTGAGCTAACAACGCTCACTTCTCTTCTTCTTGGGCTCCTACTCCCTCCCGAGTTGTAACAATGCAATCACGTTTGTTGCATTGCAACTGCATGTAAAAGCTCTATGCATTGATGTAAATACTTCACGATATTTTGTAGCTTTTGACGTCGCCGATCCGTGGCCTAATTTCATCATAAGTAGGAAGATACACTTCAAAAGCAAAAACTAAGCATAGGTGGGGTATTCGGGCATCAATGCTAAGCATTTAGGTGCATTCTGGGTCAAAAATGACTAGGTCAAAAATCCACTGCTGTTAATAATCGCGATTTTTGCACTTGACCTAAAGTGGGATTTTAGACCATAATCATGTGTGCTTAGGTCTTATAAACTTGTCCTAGAAGTTTTGTTATGTTTGGATGTCATTTGATGCTATAACGGATGTGATTTGTTTGCCGATGAGCGATTGGCTTTTGGTCATTTCAGTCACTTGAGTGTAGATTGAGTTAGACGCGAGTTCTTTGTTGTTTTCCAAGATATTGACAACCTCTTGTAGCCTCTATGCACTACTCAAGTCAGCTTCATCCCATGGATTGACAATTTAATCGTGGTTCTCGCTAAATCTGCAATAAGGTAGGAGTGAGGTTAGACACCCGTCCCACACTTTGTTAAACAAGGTTTCCTACCATATGGCCCACACATGTGTCCCGCAATGAGCACTTCATTGATACCAAACATGGAATTTTTCCCTGACAAAGTAAGATTCACATCCTCCAACCTAGATAGAAGTTTATCACAATCATTTATGTGATTTTCCACAAACCTCTATCACCCCTTGATATCTAAAGCGTCATCTTTCCCAACTTCTTCGCATCCTTTGATAGAAAAAACATCAATGAAAGGCATTGTGATTTGAGGAATAAAGTCACGCAAGACCTTATTCATCCAATTCATTATATGTGCAACCGAGTTGGTTGCTGCCTACGGGGCAAGGTACATATCCTTACCAAACCTAAAGGTGTCCTCATGGTTGTCAAGTCTCTGCTCTCCATTGCAAGATGAAATTGATCTTACCATGAGTAGAGGTCCCCCATTGAGTAGATTTCCCTCCTTGCAAACGCCTCTGCAAACTTATCTTTAATCGGACCTGTAACTACATTTCTAATTGTCACTTTGTTCACTCTTTGAATATCTTGGATGAAGCATAGAGTACCATTCTTCTTTAGAACTGTTAATCACATGTTTGAGTATGGAGCATAAGAAGGCTCCAAAATCCCCATTTTGATCTTTTCATTCAATAGCTCTACTACTTTGATAAATGAGCCTTTGGAATTGGAATAGGCCGCAGATGCCAAGGCACACGAGGTATTGTAAAAATTACCATAGGAACTACAATAGAAGGATCAACAATAGAAGGATCAACACATCCTATATCATGTGGCTCAAATGAAAAAACCTTCCCATGCTTTGAAATCATTTCTTTAAAGCGCTTTGTCTTCTCCTGTGTCAGAAACCCCTCATAATCAATCTGCAACTTTTGAAAAGACACCTTTGTGAAGGTGTGCCCAATCTTTTTAGGATTCTTTAAACTTGGTTGCAAAGAAGACTACTCAATTAGGCCAAAGTGTTTGCTTAAAACAATGGTTTTCTTTAACACTAGTTTGGTACCAAAAAGGACACTTTAGTGTCCTTTTTTTGCGAATTTAAATAAAATGGTACATGAAATCTAAAACAAATCTCAAGAAATGGTTTTGCAAACTTATAAAATGTTATTCAAAGTACTCATAGAAATTATAATCCCTCACTTTTGATCATAACCTCAATAGTAACTACACTCATGAAAAGAACCTACACAAAACAACATTCAATGTTTCATTAAAACTCGTACTCTAGCCTAATAAAAAAATGAGCAGGGTGCATGCAATAACCCGTGGTAACTACTTATATATATGTATGATATTTTTGTCATGTGAGAAGAAAATTCTTTGTGACTAGAATTAAATATAGAAAGTCCTGTGGGTCAAATATGCAACGTTCACAAATTCAATTAACAATCACAAAAAGCATATAGTTCATCTAAATTTACAATGTACTATGATGCATATATACTAGATCTATGACTCCATTACATTAGGTGATAGTTTTTAATGGTTATGCAAGCTACATTTGGTGATTTATGGCATATCCAAAAAATTGCGCATGTTGTAATTATGATTTGTAACTTATCAAAGATAAACCTTAAAAATAAAGTTCACTTTTAGATTTTTTCGTTCATCTCACTTATTTGTATACAAATACCTCATATGGACACAATTGGGCAATTTATATACACACTTTCATTAGATTTTCATAGCACTGTTGTTTTTGCAAGAAATTACACACTACAAATTTTTTAAAATGAGCTTAAATTATAAGATACCTATGAGTTTGAACCTTTTGAAAATGCTTAGTTGATGGATATTGAACTATAGATACATTATACACCTTAGGTTTTGTCCCATAACCTCATCATATTAATGAAAGAGGCCTTGAAAGACCAAAATTTTCCTCTTTGTCAACATTTTCAAGATTTTGGTCTTTTGATTATGACAAAAATTTAGTCCCATAACTAGGTTATGAAGCTCAATTTCTTGCTAAAATAAGTTTTTTCCTATCCATACACCTTGAAATATATGCAAAATCTTATTTTGATGAGAAGTTATATTCAATTTATGAAAATTTTGTTAAAACTGCTCTAAATGTTTATGATTTTTTCATGTTAAAACTTATCAAAATAATCTTAATTTGGTATTAATTTTGGAAAAATTAAAATTTGGCTATGTTCTTCACCTCATAGTTGACCTAAGATATGAATATTACCTATGAAAATGTTTCCTAGATTCACCAAATAATTATGACAAGTTGCTAGAAAAACAGGACACTTTAGTGTCTCAGGACATTTGAGTGTCCGATTATAGAACTAGTGTTAAAGGCTTCTATAACTTTGATACATTTCCATAGAGCATACTTCAACAACTTCATTTTCAAGATGCAAACTAGACTCCATTATAGCATCAAGCTCACCCATAGTATTTACAAAAGAAACTTGTTCACACAAACCCAAAACATTTTTAGTAGGCTCTAGCAACCCACATTCTATCATGCCTATTTGTACATTATGTACGTATTGCCTCTCACATCTCTTCAAATCTTCAAGTTTTGTAAAACATATTCATCCATTCCTTTTTAATGAGGGCCAATTTTCAAAATTTTCTCCACCTCTCTCTTGGTATGCACTTGATGCATGAAAATCACAAAAAACTCTATGTATTTATTTTGTACATATCTATGGTTTTGACACATTTGGATCTCATAAATAAAGAGAGATAGGAACAAACCCTACGATTTTTTTTCACTGAATGCCGATTCTACCTGACGATCACTACACCTAACGATCACTATAGCTGAAAAGTAAAAGTCAATAGTGAAAGGGAAGAGAATATTATGCATTATGGAGTTGGAGTCAACAAAATATTATCAAATTCAAGCCTCATTCACTTGTGGACACAAGGCTTGCACATGAAGTCAAGAGGGGACCACGTGGAAAACTTTTGGAAGGGAAAAGATGGAAACATATTTTTGTGGCATTTTTCTCTATTTTCTTCATTTCGAATTGGAAAAAGTTTTCAACAGCAAAGCTGTATGGCGTTGGATTGATATTTTGGCCCCTATTTTTTTATAATTTTTGGAGCTAAGGTTTGGGAGATATGGCTAAAATGGTGGAGCCTATCTGTTCATATGGGAAGAAGTCCTGATTATCTAACTCCACACACATAATTTCTTATAGGTTTCTCTCCATTATTGTTATATTTTCTCTTATTTTATCAAGAATCTCTCAAATACTATAAGGGAGCTCTTGGACTCAAGCTATGGAGGTGGCATGGAGACAAAGCTCCTCATGATGAAGGCGATTAGGAGGAAATTGGTCAATAAGCAAGACACACTGAACTCTCTCATTGGGGGAATGCCTCTATCTGAGTTTACTTTGTGATAACTCCTCTTGCCCATAATATCTTTCCTTATCACTCTCTTGGCCTATAAAAGGATGCTTCCTCTTTTGTAAACGGGACACACACTATACACACACATACACTACCCATATGCACACTATCCCATACCCACATACCCACACACTTACACATACACACCCTGTGCTACATGCTAGTAGCATGAACCCTAATCACATAATCACAACATCATCACCATCACCATGCACAAAATGAGCACCATATCTCCACACACTTGTAAATGAAGGATTGAAGGCACGCTTTCAAGAAGAAGAAGAATGATGGCTACACTCATGATAATTCCTTGCCATCAATTCCCATCCCTCCATTATGCATCCTACGGTCTTGTCCCCTTCTCATCTTCTTGCCCTATGCTACCTATCGTATTCATCTTTTGCAAGCAATGAACACACTCCATATTTTGTCGTAATAACTAATATCTAATTCTCCTAAATGATTTTCTCATGTTAAACTGATCATTTAATATGGGGAAGTGCCAGGAGAGAAAAAGCTAGAATATTGGCTAAACTAGCAGACCGACCACAGTAGGGAACCAAAGGAGGAAAAATAGGGATCCAAAGGGGGGGCCATCTGCAAAAGAGAAATGTGCAACAATGGGCTTTAAAGACCCTAAGGTTCAACCCATTCAGACTTCCAAAATGCTAAGGTTCCAAAATTCAAAGGTTGTGTCCAAAGGTCAAACACTAGAGAAATTGGATGCTTTGTGTGTGTGCCAAAAGTCTTCAAACTCCTACAAATTAGGGGGTGATCCTTGCAAGTAGGGGATGAGAGAGACACACACACACACACACACACACACACACACACACACACACACACACACACACACACACACACACACACACACACACTCACAAGGTTCCTTTACCCAAAGGGAATGAGGAACACATGTCAGCTCCCTAGCCCAGATGCCCAAAAGGTGCACTCAAATCCTATTGGATGGCCATGGAGGTGGACCAATGAGAATTAGGCTAGAGTAAATCTAGTTTAATTCATTTAAAAACATTTAATAAAATAATTAATAACAATTAAGCTCTCTAGAAGACTATTGGACAATCTCCCAAGGGGTCCAATGAGCATTCGCAGCCGAATGGCTTGCCTGATTCCTATTGGCAAGGAGACAAAGGGTCCAATGAGAGTTTAGTTGCATTAATTAATTACCTAAAGCTCTCACAAAAGGGGAAAGGGGGACACATGTTAGAAGGCTATTTCTTATGCTACTTAATTCTCATTGGCTAAGCTTGGAGAGGTCCAATGGGGTGTCAGCATGAGTAATTTGCATGAGGGGTCGACCAAGAGAGAGAGGGGACTGAATTTGTCAAGGCATCATTCCACACACAGTCACACTAGTTCATGTGTGAAGTCAGAAGACTCTCTCTCTCTCTCTCTCTCTCTCTCTCTCTCTCTCCTTCTCAAGCTTTAATGGAAAGCTTATCACCTACTCCAATCTTGTGAGAAGGGAGGCCTACACCAACAACTCTTGGCTTTGTGATGCAAATCCAACCAAGAGCCAAGCTTCAATGCATGCTCATATCCTCTACCATGCTAATCACTAAGCTATTCTATGCTAATATGAGTGATTATGTGAGGAGATTTACATCTTTCTTGTAAGACTAATCCTTCCTCCTCTCAATCTACTCTCATACCCCGCTAGCTCTCAGCATCTTCGAAGGTATGTGAGGTCTTGGGTCTGAGACCGTGAGGGAATTGATGTTGTGTTTTTTAAGTGTTTTGCTTAGTGCTTGAAGTTTCCGTCTTCATTGCACTAGCTAGTTATTGAAGGAACACAAAGAATTGTGTTGTAAAATGTCTCCCGTGATGGGGGAAACCTATAATTCAAAGTCTTTTGGAGGGGGGACCGGCTCCATGAAAATCCAGTCCTCAACTGTTGTCAATAGCTTGATTTCTCTCTCTTTTGAAGTATTGTTCATGCCTATCTAACTAGGTGTTATGCTTGTTGTTGGTCTCTCCACCCAAGCACTCTTGCTATGCTCATTAGGAATCTTTTCTAATGAAATGCTTACTATGTCTATGTTATTTTCCGGTACACACAAGTTTTTAGGCTATTAAATGTTGCATTGTATCAGAGCACATGGTTTTTCTTTGCTTACTGAAGAAGGGAGGTCCTCAAGCTAGCTTTAAGTGGTTGTTATTAATAATTGCAATTGAGTAAGTAGAATAAGAGCCTGCCTTCGTGCAGATACCGGGGCATCACCGTCGGGAGCTATAGTCTTAATAGTGGAGTCCTACGGGGCTTGCCTATGGCTTGCCTATGGCTTAACCACTATTGAACTATTAGAAGCTTGACAAGAGCCGGTACTATTTTGGTGTTGAACGACCCTCTCTTCTATTCCTTGAAATTAATTATATTTGAGCTTGAGTGCTTTTCTAAAGGGGTAAAGACGAGCAGAAACTAGAGCTTGAAGTGCCAAAGTACACCTAAAAATTGTTAGAATGGCTGAAAATAGTAAAGAGAGTGAAATTAATGTTGATAACTTTGATTTTGCTAATGAGCAGAGGCTACTAATGATGCACCTATGCTTGTTAACTACCTTATTTCTAGGCTTCAACAAGCCATGGGTAAGGGTGAAGTGCAACGAAAGCTTCGTGCTCATGGGATTATCCAAGCTTCCCACCAGAAGAGAGAGTACCTAGGAAGCCTCCTTGTGAGACTTCCAAAAGAGGCCTCTCTCCGATCCAGGAAGAAGAAAAGGATCCATACGAAGGGTTCAAAATTTGCTTCTTGATGACCCATCTCCTTCACAAAGGAGAACTCAAGATTCTCCACCAAAGGAACGAGAAAGAAGTAAGTCTCTTGCCACCTTGGCCGAGATGGCTCCACGAAGACGGTGGACAAAACACTCTCCATCCCCTCCTAAATAGAGAAGACCATCACCACACCATAACTCAAAGAGGAATGATAAAAAGAAAGAGAAGAAAAAGGCGAGAAAGAGGTCACCCTCTTCTCCATCTTCTTCATCCTCTTCCTCTTATGAAGAAAGTAATGGTGAAGACAAAGAAGACCAAGGCAAGAACGAGGTCACCCTCTTCTCCATCTTCCTCAAATTCTTCATCTTCTGAAGAAAGCGTTGGTGCAACTTTTGAACCATAAAAAAGAAGAGGCCGTAGGAAATCTTATGCCGCGTGGAAGAGGTCGTCCAAGCTCAAGAAGTTCAAAGAGGGAGGAAAGATCATCTCTTTCCTTACCTACGATGTCACCTTTGGTGCTACGGACAAAGTCTTGGCTTTCATTCAACAATTTGATGTGGCGTTTGGAGATGAGGGCTTCACGGAGTCCTATAAGCTAAACCATGTAGCTATGCATTTTCAAAAGTCCGCCCAGCAATGGTGGTCTAGCCTTCGAGCAAACACCGAAGCTCCACAAACATGGAAAGCTTTAAGAGCTTCCATTATGAAGCAGTTTTTGGCCACCGATGCCAAAGACAAAGTACTCACCAAATGGAAAAACTTGAAGCTCTCTCCGTACGAATCCATTCACAAATTTGTAGACAAGTTTTGGGATTTACATCTCAAAGCCAATGTCTTCAAAAAGATGGATTTTGGAGAGAAAAAACAACAATTTTGTGCGGGCTTAACTAGAGAAATGGTAGAGTATGTCAACTCCCAAAGGCCATGCACCATAACTGCATTTATACACCATACTATGGTGTCTTCTCAAATAAATTTCCAAACAGAGGGTAAGAGAGATTCTAAGCCCACGGAAAACAAGGGTTCCAATGAGCCTAAGGGAAGGAAAATGTCCAAAAGTCTCCTAAGAGCAATTCCAATAACAACAAATCTAAGGATAAGGGAGTTTACAAAGGCAACAACAAACTCTCTCCTAAAGAGCTTGAGCATTATTGCAAGGATAACCGTTGTTTTAAGTGAGGCGAGCAAGGGCATGCGTACCATGCTTGTCCCCAAAAGAACACCCGCCATGAGCCTCCTATAGCTACCTTGGTCAAAATCCATTGGTCAAAATCCAAGAAGAGGAAGATCACCACAAAGGATCTCCTCTATGATGTGCTTGGGGAAAGGTAAGAGAACATGATGCTTTTATTCTCTTGACCCTGGTTCTAGTCACAATTTCATATCCGCAGAGTTGGCCACCAAGCTAGGCATCCAAGCCTATGAGATGGGAGATTTTCTACCCGTAGATGGTGCTTTCAAGGGGCAAGAAGCTTCAATCACTCCCTTAATTGGGAAATTGAGGCTCCATGTCCAAAGCTATGTGGACAAAGAGGACTTCTTTATCTCTCCTCTCAAGCATGAGGATGTAATCCTAGGGGCACCATGGTTTTGATCGCATGGCTGCCAATGTTACATTCCTTGAAAGAAAAATCTACTTTTACACGAAAAAAGATATGTACATAGATATCAAAGAGTTGGGTAGCACCATACCCACTCTAGATACGCAAGCTTTCAATAAGTCAATAAAGAGCTCTATTTTTGTGTACATGATTTTTGTTAAAGATTCTCAAAATGAACCTAATGCTTTAGCAAAAGAAAATATAAACAATCACAAAAAAATAGAGTTATCCAATTTTCTCAAGGGGTTTCAAGATGTCTTTATTGACGACATCCCTTGTGAACTACCTCCTAAACAAGGCAATGATGACCATGCAATTGAACTTCTTCTAGGAAGTTCACCGCCTAACAAATCACCTTATAGAGTTTCTCAAGCTCAACAAGAGGAGATTATGCGACAAGTGCATGAGTTAGTTGAGAAGGGCATGGTTAGGCCTTCCTCATCTCCATTTTTCTCGCCCGTGTTACTAGTGCAAAAGAAAGACGGCACATATCGTATGTGTGTCAACTATAGAGCACTAAATAGGATCACTATCAAAAATAGGTTTCCCGTTCCACGGGTAGAAGACCTATTTGATAAGCTTCAAGGGTCCACCTACTTCAGTAGGAGTGACCTAAAAAGTGGCTACCATCAAATAAGGATAGTTGATCAAGATATTGTAAAGACCGCATTTCGCACTACATATGGTCTTTACGAATACATTGTCATGCCTTTTGTCTTGACCAGTGCACCAGCCACATTCAACCGCTTGATGGAGAAGCTGTTCAGGCCTCACCAACTGGAGTGTTCTTTGATAAAATTATCATCTACTCTAACTCACTAGATGAACACAAGAAACACCTCCAGGTAATATTCAAGTCTTAAGAGAGAATAAACTTTATGTTAATTGAAAGAAAAATGAGTTTTTTTTACAAGAGATTTAGTATTTAGGTCACATTACCTCTCAAGATGGCATCCAGATGGATCCATCTAAGCTAGAGGTAATAAAAGGATGGCCTAATCCAAGGAATCTTCATGAACTAAGAAGCTTTATAGGTATGTGTGCATACTATAGACGCTTCATTGAAAAATCTTCACTAATAGGAGGACCATCACATGACCTAACAAAGAAAAATGTTAGGTATACATGGTCTGCCAAGGAGAACAACGCTTTCAAAAATGTTAAAGAAAAGCCTATCTCTCAACCTGTGCTTACACTACCGGATCTCTCAAAGCCATTTGAGGTCCAATGTGACGCTTGTGGTGATTTCCTTGGAGCTGTTTTCCTCCAAGAAGGGCACACCATAGCCTATGAAATTCGAAGGCTTGACCGTGTTGAGCAAGCTCTACTCCTCACAATTGTACATGCCTTCGACTCATGGAAGCACTACTTATTGTGGACTCCTTTCATTCTGCAAACCGATCACCAAAGCCTTAAGTACTTCATGATGCAGACCAAGCTCTCCGACAAACAAATGAGGTGGGCAAATTTACTTTTTCAATTTCATTTTCGTATTGCTCACATTGCTAGCAAGCATAATCAAGTAGCCGATGCACTCTCAAGACGGCCAAGAGTGAACGTGGTTTCCATAGCAACTCACAATGATCTATCTTATATGATAGATGAGTATGCTATTGATCCTGATTTTAAAGATGTGATTTCAGCCCTTGCCCTAGGGAAAAAAGAGGAAATATTTACTTTACAAGATGGTTATCTTCTCTATGGCAATAGACTATGCATTACTAAGTCACTACGTGAGAAAGTAAGGTATGAATCTCATGCTCCTCGTTATGCAGGGCATAGAGGGATTCAGTCTACCCTAAAAGGGATTGAAACATATTTCTATTGGCCTACCATGAAAGCAAACATACAAGAGTATGTTTCTAAATGTGTGGTATGCCAAAAGACAAAGTTTGATAGAGGGAAGCAACTTGGATTGCTCAAACATTGCCAATCCCTAATTCACCATGGGAGAGCATATCCATGGATTTTATCTTTGGATTGCCTAAGTCTATCCATGGGAATACGGGAATATGGACGATAGTAGACAGGTTTAGTAAACATGCTCATTTTATACCTACCAAAAAGACTATTAAAAGCCCATCAAATGGAAACCCTCTTCATTTCACAAATCTTCAAGTACCATGGCTTGCCAATGTCCATAGTGTCGGATAGAGGTCCCAGAATGACCAGTAATTTCTGGAAGGGTCTCTTTGAGAATTTAGAGACAAGGCTAAACTTCTCTTCGGCCTATCACCTGCAAACCGATGGCCAAAGTGAAATAGCTAACCTAGCAACTATTGATTTACTAAAAGCCTACGTAATGGAAGTAGATCAAAGGTCCCAATGGAAGAAGTACTTGCACCTTTCTAGGTAATTGAGGGAAGAACCAAAAGTCCCTTGCTACTTAAGTTATACGAGAAGATCTTTGGTGCAGATGAGTATAGTCGCGACCTACAAGAATCTTTCCAAAAGATTAAGGATGCTATCTCTATCTCACAACAAAGGCAAAAGGCTACTGCTGATAAGCACAAAAGAGCCCAAGCCTTTAAAGAAAATGATCCCAAGGCTCGACTAAGGCACACTGCGGGCAAGAATCCTACAGGACACCAAAAGTACTATGTTAAGTTAGCAAAAAGGTACTATGGTCCCTTCCAGATTCTTTGACCAATCAATGAAATGGCGTATCAACTCAAGGGTCCCAACCATTGGCTCATACACAATGCTTTTCATGTGAGCCTACTAAAGCCTTACAAAGGAGAGCCACCTCAAGAACCAACTATTGAAGACCCACTGAAGATATAGGACCAAGAAGAGGTGATGCAGCCTGATTCCATTCTCCGACATGAAGACAAGGTATTAAGAGGCAGTATGATTATCCGAGGGTATCTTATTAAGTTTAAAAATTATCCTTTTGAAGATGCTAGATGGATGCAAGGCATACAATTAAAGGATAACCTAAACCTTGTCAATGCTTACAATGCTTCCCTAGAGTAAGCAAATGTACAAATGTTTAAAATGAACAAAGTTTTTGTCTTATAAGACTCTCGTTTTCTTTATTGTGCACAAATGTAAAGTAGAATGCATACTTAGAATCAAGTTTGCGGAGACGACGTCTCCCAAACACCAAGTAGAGATTCTCACTCTACTATGGAGGATTGATATGCTTGCGACAGCTTAATCTCTCAAGCACCAAATGGATTAGTCATCCATTCTAGAACGATGTCGTAGGGTAACATAGGGATCCTCTACCCGCTAGAAAAAGGACTAATGAATAGGCTTTATCTTCTCTACCCCATAGTCAAGGATGACTATGATTTCTAAGAGAGAGGTAATGTCATAATAACTAATATCTAATTCTCGTACATGTTTTCTCATGTTAAACTGATCATTTAATATGGGGAAGCGCCAGGGGAGAAAAAGCTAAAATATTGGCTAAGCTGGCATACTAGCCACAATAGGGATCCAAAGGAGGAAAAATAGAGATCCAAAAGGGGGGCCATCTTGAAAAAGAGAAATGTGCAACAATGGGCTTTAAAGACCCTAAGGTTCAGCCCATTAAGACTTCCAAAATGCTAAGGTTCCAAAATTCAAAGGTTGTGTCCAAAGGTCAAACACTAGGGAAATTGGATGCTTTGTGTGTGTACCAAAAGTCTTCAAAACTCCTACAAAGGAGGGGGCGAGCCTTGCAAGTAGGGGATGAGAGACAAACACACACACACACACACACACACTCACAAGCTTCATTTACCCAAAGGGAATGAGGAACACATGTCCGCTCCCTAGCCCAGATGCCCACAAGGTGCACTCAAATCCTATTGGATGGCCATGGAGGTGGACCAATGAGAATTAGGCTAGCGTAAGTCTAGTTTAATTCATTTAAAAAAATTTAATAAAATAATTAATAAGAATTAATCTCTCTAGAAGACTATTGGACAGTCTCCCAAGGGGTCCAATGAGCATTTAGCAGCCCAATGGCTTGCCTGATTCCTATTGGCCAAGAGACAAAGGGGTCCTATGAGAGTTTAATTGCATTAATTAATTACCTAAAACTCTCACAAAAGGGGAAAGGGGGACACATGCCATAAGGCTATCACTTATGCTACTTAATTCTCATTGGCTAAGCTTGGAGAGGTCCAATGGGGTGTCAACATGAGTAATTTGCATGAGGGGTCGACCAAGAGAGAGAGGGGGATGAATTATTCAAGGCATTATTCCACACACACTCACACTTGTTCATGTGTGAAGTAAGAAGACTCTCTCTCTCTCTTTCTCAAGATTTAATTGGAAAGCTTATCACCTAATCCAAGCTTGTGAGAAGGGAGGCCTACACCAACAACTCTTGGCTTTGTGATGCAAATCCAACCAAGAGCCAAGCTTCAATGCATGCTCATCTCCTCTACCATGCTAATTACTAAGCTATGCTATGCTAATATGAGTGATTATGTGAGGAGATGTACATCTTTCTTGTAAGACTACTCCTTCCTTTGAATCTACTCTCATACCTCGCTAACTCTCATCATCTTTGAAGGTGTGTGAGGTCTTGGGTCTGTGACCGTGAGGGAAATGATGTTGTGTTTTTTAAGTGTTTTGCTTAGTGCTTGAAGTTTCCATCTTCATTGCACTAGCTAGTTATTGAAGTAACACAAAGAATTGTATTGTAAAATGTCTCCCTTGATGGGGGAAACCTATAATACAAAGCCTTTTGGAGGGGAGACCGGCTCCATGAAAATCCGGTCCTCAATTGTTGTCAATAGATTAATTTCTCTCTCTTTTGAAGTATTGTTCATGCCTATCTAGCTAGGTGTTATGCTTTTTGTTGCTCTCTCCACCCGAGCACTCTTGCTATGCTCATTAGGACTCTATTCTAATGAAATGCTCACTATGTCTATGCTATTTTCCACTACACACAAGTTTCTAGGCCATGAAATGTTACAATCTTGGTGCCATACCTTGTGTCATTTGGGATACACTTCATTGTAAGTATGGTTTATGCTTGTTGTTTCCATTTTGCTTATGTTGAGGTGTGTGGATTTTTCACCATACACACACTCTCTTTATCCCTCTCATATTCCTATCATCTTGCTACTTGCACCTTAAGGTATGAGGATTTTCCACCTCTGGTATGAGAAATGAGCATACTTTTATGTTTCCTTTACCTCATTATCTTCCTTACTACATGCACAAGTAGGAAGCCCATTCTCACTCACTCACCATTCCTCTCGACTTGTTTTTCGACCACCACATCCCACACTTGGGCATGGATCTTGAAATTTTTTTCCATGGCATGTTTGATTGTGTACATGTATGCGTCCTAGCCGCATATCTTGCTAGGTTGTGCCCCTATTGTGTACTTCCCATGATGAGGCCATCGTGCATAGACTTGGTGTAGAGGCCACCCAATCTGTTTTGCACTTCCGCCTCTCATTTTGTGCCCCCACTGAGGAGGGCTTTGCAAAGACCTACAGCCAACAAAGAGTAGCGATGCATGCCATCGATCATGGACAAGTGGCTACAAGATTTTTCAAATTGGAGGACTGAAGAAGAGATGACTATAGAAGCACTAAAGGCCTTCATCAAAATTCTACTCCCAAGTTGTAGCATCGTCGATATCCAAGAGGTAAGCTTCCCATCTTGCATTGCTCGTGCTAATTTCAAATCAAGATCATTAAGAGGGAGGGCTACAAAATGTTATCATTGCTGTCAACCAAAGCATTCTGTCAATGAGTGCCAATAGAGGAGGTAAGAAAGAACAATGAGTTTTACTTTTGAGAAACGCATCAACACTCTCACATCAGTCAGATTTTGTGTAGCACCAAGTTTTTTCTCTCCTAACGGTTAGAGAAGAGTCGTCAACTACATCAACCACAAAGTCCAAGCCACAAAGCCTAAAGCATTTGGTGAAAGCAAGTGGGACTACCATTAGGAAAGAAATAGACTCATTTTCGGGCCTTTTAGCTCTAGTGAGAGAATGCTCCTTAGCCAATACGAAGAAGGCTAACGTTACGTTGAAAAGCCTTTTGTCTCATTTTTGAAAATATCCATGAAAAACGTTTTGGTGAAATTATCACTGTCATGAGAAAAGTGAGGCGCTTGATAGTGACATCTTGCACAAGTACCGAGAGCCTTTTTATGACTAGTTGTTGCTATCTTGCACAAGCATCAATCACCTTTTTATGAGGTACTCGCAATTCAAATTCAAACGGGTTGTACTTGATAGTGACGGGAGCAAAGCGAACCCCGAACCCCGACGGCCTCTAAAACACCGGAAACCGAATGGCGCGCCTCGAGCCTGTCATGGTAAAGCAAACAGGGGGCACCACCTAGCTTCAGCGGCTAGGACGCAAACAACACACCACCATAACAAAGTTTTCATCCAAGAGAGATGGATGCTTGGGAGTAATGATGAAAAGGAAAGGGAATGAGATCGAGAGAGAGAGAGAGAGAGAGAGAGAGAGAGAGAGAGAGAGAGAGAGAGAGTGAGGGAGGGGGTATAGCGGCTTAGTACTTAGGCATCACAAAAGGATGGCGAATCCGCACACCCTTTACACATACACAAGCTCACTCCAAAACACAAGACTAGGTGGCGATTCCGCACACCTCACAAGGGCAAAACATTGCAAGAAAACATACTCACAAAACCTCAAGCTTTATTTAGAGAATTAGGCGATGAAATGGGGAGCATAGGGTAGGGGAATGAGAAGGGAGAGAGTGGTAGAGCACATGGCGGATAGGTGGGAGTTGATGGCGAAGACTCGCACGAGGATTATGGCCATCATCCTTCATTTAGTTGCCCTTCATCTTCCATAGACAAGGGTGTAGAGGTCATGCTCAAGACAAGCATGGTGATTGCGGTGATGGTGTGGGTGTGTGTGTGTGCACTAGGCACACACAGTGCATAGTGTGTTCTTTGGTGATGTTGTGTCCTTAGTGTGATGGTGACCCCTCTTTATATAGGGGAGGAGGGGGGAGAAATTCTAGAATTTAGAAATGAAGAAATCATTATCTACATAGGCCATGTGACTATGGGCCCCACTTGTCTGGCTGTGTGTATATGTGCCAGAACAGCAGTCTCATGAGAGAGAGACTAAGAGAGAGAGATGGGTTGATGAAAAAAAGTGAGAGGTGACATGGAGAATAAAGTAATTACAAGAGGGGAGTGTGTTCAGAGGTGAATCTGTGTGCAGATGTGTGTGGACACAAGAAAAATCAGGTAACCACCGGGTGGGGATGGGTCTGTGGGCACCTTTTTCAGTGAAACTGAGTGTGTGTGAGTGTGGGGGAGGTTATTTAGCTACAAGACAAGAGACATGGCGCCCTTTAGAGAGAGAGAGGGGTATTTGGGTCATGGGATATGATAGGAGAGAGAAAGAGGGGGTGGGGTATACTATTTTGGAAGATAGGGTAAGTTGCATGTGAGTTAGGGTGCATTATTGGTGAGTTATAATGCATTATTGGTGAGAGGTGGGGTAGCTTGAGGGGAGAGAGAAAGGAGAAAGGACAAGGGGAAGAGAGAGGGGGTTGACCTTTTGAGTGGAGGAGAGAAAAAGGGACACCCGGCGGGGCAACAGTGAAGAAAAAGGAGGCAAGGTGGGGATGGGCTACCCCGCAGGCATGAGGTGGCCTATTTTACCTTTCTTATATATTTACATAATCATACTTTATTTTTTTCTTACTTTTTTCCAATGTCTTTTATCACTCCCTCCCTAAGAGGGGGTTTTCATGGGGTGGGGACGAGAGAAGAGGGGTATGGGAGCTTGGCTTGTGAAAAGCCCCCATCATTAGCCCTCCCCTTTTGGCTAGAGGCATTCATGTCTCTAGCTTATCTGTTTGATCATTATCGTCGGAGGTGGTGGCTGATGGTGTGTTCTCATCTGGAATGTCAATTGGTGGAGCCTGGTCAAATCGAAGAAAATAAGGTTTAAGTCGCCAACCATTTACCCTGGTTTTATGAAGTTTTCCATCAGCCTCCATAAGCTGGTAGCTTCCATTGGCATACTTTTTCCTGATGATGAAAGGGCCTTCCCATCGGAGTAGGATT
Organism: Adiantum capillus-veneris; assembly: GCF_014529385.1. NCBI lineage: Eukaryota > Viridiplantae > Streptophyta > Polypodiopsida > Polypodiales > Pteridaceae > Adiantum > Adiantum capillus-veneris. The sequence goes on from NC_140936.1 coordinate 140,584,558, forward strand.
TTCTTATCCTTGCGCGTGTCGAAGCGATTGTCGTAGCGGAGCACCAACATTCCTTTCTTCAATTATTTTTTCCAGAGATGCTCGTTAAAGCTAAGCCGTCTATGCTCTGCTTGTGCTGCATAATAATTTATTGCTTCTTCTCTGTCTAGCTGCAGTCTTTCCAAGTTGATGATGTGATCTCTCAAATGCATGTTGGGCTGTTGAAGCTGGCTTGCCATTACTCTGAGACTTTGTAGTTGCACTTCAATGGGCAAGATTGCTTCCTTACCAAATACTAGATGATACGGTGTAAATCCCAAGGATGTACGAAATGAAGTTTTGAGGCCCATAAAGCTGGTAGTAGATACTTATCCCAGTCTCCAGGATGATTGTTTACCTGCTTGGTAATAATTTTAGAAACCATTCCATTTACCTTTTCAACTAGGCCATTACATTGAGGGTAATATGGTGAAGAGTGCCTCCTTGTAATGCCCAATTTTTGCATTAATTCTCCTACCAAGTCTGCTCTGAAACCAGGCCCTCTATCAGAGATGATCTCTAAAGGTGTGCCAAACCTACAGCATATGTGCTCGTAGAAAAATTTAGCTACCTCTACCGCTGTGATTCTAGTGGTGGCTGTAGCCTCTGCCCATCTAGTCATGTAGTCGACCCCCATGATAATGTAGAATTTTCCTGAGTTGGCCCTAGGTAATGGCCCAATGGCATCGATACCCCATTTTTCAAATGGGCCATATGAGAGAATATGTGTCTGTGGTTCAGGCATAAGTGACCTAGTGCCGGCCTTTTGACACAACTTACACGTTTTGCACCAACGGTGTACATCACGGTTGAGGCTAGGCCATATGAAGCCTGCCAGCAAGATTTTCCTACTTGTTATGTCTAGGGCAAAGTGACCACCACAAACCCCGTCGTGACAGCTAGCAATTACTCCCGTGATTTTGTGAGAGAGAGGGACCTTCTTGAGTATTTGGTCCTTACCCTTACAGTACAAACCATCATTGACGAGTCGATACCTTGTGGCCTTCCGCGTCAGCCATTGCTTCTGTCCCTTTGTTAAATCTGATGGGCATTCCCCTGTTTCCAAAAAATGCATGATGTCAGGCAAGGCATCACTGCCTTGAAATAGAGGGAGCTTTAGTTTTATTGCTCCAACCACCACTTCCTGTAGTCTTTCACTTGCTAGGGCATCTGCTTCTTGGTTTTGAGCCCTTGGGATATGGTGTATTTGAACTTCTTCAAACTTACCCAACAGGGTTTTTACACCACTTAAGTGAGTCCTTAAACTAGGATTCTTGCATGTCCATGCTCCATTTACTTGCCTTACCAGAAGTAGAGCATCCCCAAATACATTAAGGCGTTGTACACCTTGCGAGACGCACCATTGTAGACCCTTGGTTAGTGCCGCATACTCAGCTTCATTGTTAGAATGTGAATCTAACAATTGGCCCAACGAAGATACCTTTGTCCCTTTGTCATCAAAGACCATTATGCCTGCAGCTGCTTTGTCGGATGCTCCCTTGTAGGCTCCATCAAAGTAGAGAGAGTATGCTCCTTCTACCATCGGTGGTACTGGAGGTAATCGGACTTCTCCTTCCTTAGATTGCTTCTCCTTCCTTTCAAAGACTTGGTAGGTCATGAGTCCCCCCAAACTTGCCCTTGTCGTGCTTTCTACCTGTACCGTGTAGTCAAACTCTTGCAGACAAACTAGCCATTTAGTAATTCTAGCAGACACATCCATGTGTTGTACAACATAGGGAAATATTTCATCCGTGGTTAGAATCACAAATTGCTTAGGCAACAAATATGACCTAAACTTTGTAGTTGCAAATCTAAGAGCTAGGACTAAGTGTTCCACATGGGTGAAACCTTTCTCTCCTTCTGTCATCATTCGATTAGAGAAGTAGATTGGCCTCATGAAAGATGTCGTCGTATCCTTTTGGAGTAGCACAGCCCCCAATGAGTCATCACCTACACTTGAGGTGACATAGAATTTTTCATCCCACTTAGGTGGTGAGATAGTTGGCAGAGTGGCTAAGACCTCCTTTACCTTGTTGTAGTGATGTTCGCTTTCCTCGTCCCAAGTGAAAGTTGACATTTGAGTGAGTTGTTGCAGTGGTAGAACAAGTTGTGATAGTAGATGTATGAATCTACTTAAGTACCTCACCTTCTGTAGAAAAGAGACCAGTTGGCGTGCGGTCGTTGGTGAAGGTAGGGCTATGAGTGCGGACACCTTACTTGGGTCGGCGTTGATACCTTTTGCTGAAATTTCATGGCCTAGTAGAATGACTTTACTCTCCCCAATGTGGCATTTATCCACATTTAATTGCCCACCTAGGCTCTGCAACCTGGCCAAACCTTCAGTTACCTTTTCTAAATGTGAAATACGGGAGCTATATATACAAAAATCATCAATGAACACTCTTATGGATGTTCCAAAGAACGGTTGAAAAACATATGTGACATATCTCTGGAATGTGGCAGGTGCATTTGTGAGACCAAATGGCATAACCCTGTATGCAAAACAACCCCATGGCGTGATAAAAGTGGTTTTTAGCTGATCTTCCAAGGTTATGCGTATTTGAAAGTATCCAGAATAACCATCACAGACGGTATAGCATTCAAAACCCGCTACTTCATTCAGAATTTCATCCAAGAAAGGGAGAGGAAAGTGGTCTCTCTTTGTAGCTGCATTTAGTGGTTTGTAGTCAACACAGACCCTCCACTTACCATTCTTTTTAGGCGTCACCACTACAGGTGACACCCATTCTGAGTTTTCTACAGGATAGATGAATCCCGCATCCAGCAGTTTCCTTACCTCGGCCAAGAGTGCCTTTTCTTGTATGACCCCCAATCGTCGTAGCTTTTGGACAACTGGTTTTACCCCTTCCTTCAGCTTAATATGATGTTCCACCACTGTAATGCCTGTGATTCTTTCATAGTTGTCAATGAACAGGTTAGGAAATCCCATCAACATTTGCAAAAAACTATCTTTCTCCTCAAGTGTTAATTCCGTAGACAACATACCCTTCAACCTAATTCCTCCTAGGCCAGGTGATTTGCTCTCCTCTTCATTGGGTTGCCCTTTTGGTGATGGATCACCAGTTGTGCTTACCCTTTGTGGATCTTTCATAATGATACCCATCACATCAATGGAACTGTCACTTTCGTCGGTGGATGTGGTCTCCTCATCAGAACTGGAAGATTCGCTAGTGGTTTCATCTGCCGATGTTTCCAGATTCATTTGCTTCTGCTTGCCAATCCTCATGTCGTAGTAGATTGTCTCCCCTTTCTTACCGGTCATGCGTAGAAGGCCAGTACCCCAGTCCTGTTTTGCCTTCATGGCCATCAACCATGGCCTTCCCAAAATTAGTGGATAGCCCTCCCCCTTAGTAGGCATTACAAAAACATCTACCTCTACCTCAGTGTTGAAAGCTTTGATTTTCACGGCACTTACCACACCCACACACTTTACTTTTGCGTTGTTTGCCATCTTTGCCTTGCATGGAGAAGGCCTGTCAACCTGGAGCCCTAATCGAAGCATCATAGCTTCGCTCATTACACAGGTTTGTGCACCTCCATCAATGTAGGTGTTTCCAACCCTCTTTCCTTTTATGTTTACGTTGACAATTGGAAGGATGTCATCCATGTTGCATCCCTAAATTGCTCCGGCTACCTTTGTTTTGGAGCGTCTTGTACTTACCATTTTAGACCATTGTCGCCTTACTTTAGGTACAAGATGTAGCAGCTGTGGCCATGTAATCTTCGGTCCTTGCTCTGCCACATCCAATGTTAGATCATAGGGATTTGAACTTTTCCCTAGCTGGAAGTCGGTGATGCCCAATTTCCGTCGTGGCCTGGATGGCCTCTTGCTAGTTTCTCCTCTCATGCTTCTCTCATCATCTGATTGTGTAGCTTTCTCCCTCCTAGCTCTTTTCACAGTCATGGCTTCAAGTGGTTCTAAAAATGTTACCTTCTCCTTACCCTTGTCCCTCTCCTTTGCTCTGGGTGGATCCACTACTACGTCTTTTCCTTTCTCTTCTAGCCTTATGATGTTTTAAGGGCGATCAGGTGGTGGGGCTGGTGGAAGAGGTGGGATGGATGCTTGTAGTGGTGTCTGGGGTGGACGTAGAATTTGTGTTGGTGGGGGTGGTGCTCGGGGTGGGGGTGTTCTTTCTCTAGGGGGTGACAATTGGTTCCTCCTACCTCCTCTATTATAGTTTTGTCGTGGTTTGGGACAATAGTACATACCGTGACCGTCTTCTCCGCAGTTGTAGCAATGATACTCCCTGTTTTGTCGTCGTGCTCTTCCAGGGTCTTGATCTCTTTCTTGACTCCTCCCTTGTTGTATTAAGTGGATAGAAAAATTCTGTAGTTGGTCAGTAATATGGGCCAACATATCTTGTTGGTCATCTCTTACCCCAAGAGCCGGTGGTGGTGGTATGGTGGTTGTCGTAGTTGCTGGTCGACGCGATGTTCCTGCTTTTGTTGACTCGGTTTCTTTGGCTTTCATTCGAAGCTTCTTGTCCTTAAGGCGAACAATCTCAACGGCTAACTCGTACGTAGCCGGGAATCTACCTTTCACCTTCTCCTTGAGAAGCGGCCATAAGCCATGCGTGAACCGATCTTTTTTTAGGAAATCGGGTGCAGCTTCCCCCCTTGCCAGTGACTCAACCCACCGTTCCCACAAATCCACAAATTTGGAATCATAGGTGGCATATTCTAAAAGACCCTCCTGCTTCAAGTCTCTCAACTTGTCCCACAACTTTTCTGAAGTGGTACCTCCCCCAAAGCGCCTCTTAAAAGCGGTTTTTAAGGGTTCCCAGTCATCCTTGGTTGCTTGTGGAAGTGCATTGTACCATGATCTAGCTTCTAGCTTCATGAGATGCTTAAAGATTCTAACCCGGGATTCATCCGTATCTTTGTTGCTCACTACACATGCTACTTCAAAGTCATCTAGGAAGTCTGTTACCAAATCCTCCCCCTTCTTTCCTTTAAATGTTGGAAATGCTACACTTGCCATGATTACTGAGAGAGAGCTAGAAAGACACACTGCTTAACTTGCAAAATTTTTCTTCTTCTTTACAAGGAGGCGTGTATACCCTCTTATACTAGGACATAGATTAAAACTTCAAACGGTACATTGCCTTGTACCAAAGGTAAGACAAATGGTTGATCTGATGCCAGAACCTCAAAAATCGCTCCCCACCCAGCATGGTGTCAATGACGTGCTGGTAGTGAGCCTTCAAATCCAGTATTACCTTGATTGAGCGTACACGTGTTGGTATGTGTGATCTGTCTTGAGGTAGGTTGTACTGATTCATGTGAAGCTTAGAGGTGCTTAGTCACTGTCCAAGCTTGTGGGAGGGGGTGGTGTTCTTTCCTGAAACAAACTCAGTAGATCCCTAGTTTCTCTAGTGAGAGTGTGAGCCAATGATTCTGTTATCTGTGCTGCAGCATCAGGTGCGACTTGAAAACTGACTGTGATAATTACCTCGGTGACTTGAGTTACCCGATTCTCAAAGTAGAATAGTGTTGATTCTCTATTGTGTAGAGCTCCTTCCATTTTGTTGTTGTGGGTTCGTTGTAGGTTGCGGACATGGTTTCGACCTTCTCCTTCTTCTTCTTGGCACTTGGCCTATGTAAATCGATTACCGTTGGTTGACTCTCCCACTGCAAATCGATTACCGTTACGCCTGGCACTCGAGCTTCGATGGAGATGCGGAGTTCGTCTAGTTGTGCTTGGAGCTCTTCTTCTTCTGTCGTCCAATTAGCAAATCCTGCTAGCCATTCATCCATTCACAATAGTTTAAGGGTTTCAGTCTTGTAAACTGAAGGGTTTCATGAAAAGATCCTCAGTGGGGGCACCAAATGACGGGAGCAAAGCGAACCCCGAACCCCGACGGCCTCTAAAACACCGAATGGCGCGCCTCGAGCCTGTCATGGTAAAGCAAACAGGCACCACCTAGCTTCAACGGCTAGGACGCAAACAACACACCACCATAACAAAGTTTTCATCCAAGAGAGATGGATGCTTGGGAGTAATGATGAAAAGGAAAGGGAATGAGATCAAGTGAGAGAGAGTGAGAGAGAGAGAGAGAGAGAGAGAGAGAGAGAGAGAGAGGGAGGGGGTATAGCGGCTTAGTACTTAGGCATCACAAAAGGATGGCGAATCCGCACACCCTTCACACATACACAAGCTCACTCCAAAACACAAGACTAGGTGGCGATTCCGCACACCTCACATGGGCAAAACATTGCAAGAAAACATACTCACAAAACCTCAAGCTTTATTTAGAGAATTAGGCGATGAAATGGGGAGCATAGGGTAGGGGAATGAGAAGGGAGAGAGTGGTAGAGCACATGGCGGATAGGTGGGAGTTGATGGCGAAGACTCGCACGAGGATTATGGCCATCATCCTTCATTTAGTTGCCCTTCATCTTCCATAGCCAAGGGTGTAGAGGTCATGCTCAAGACAAGCATGGTGATTGCGGTGATGGTGATGGTGTGGGTGTGTGTGTGTGCACTAGGCACACACAGTGCATAGTGTGTTCTTTGGTGATGTTGTGTCCTTAGTGTGATGGTGACCCCTCTTTATATAGGGGAGGAGGGGGGAGAAATTCTAGAATTTAGAAATGAAGAAATCATTATCTACATAGGCCATGTGACTGTGGGCCCCACTTGTCTGGCTGTGTGTATATGTGCCAGAACAGCAGTCTCATGAGAGAGAGACTAAGAGAGAGAGATGGGTTGATGAAAAAAAGTGAGAGGTGACATGGAGAATAAAGTAATTACAAGAGGGGAGAGAGGGGAGTGTGTTCAGAGGTGAATCTGTGTGCAGATGTGTGTGAACACAAGAAAAATCAGGTAACCACCGGGTGGGGATGGGTCTGTGGGCACCTTTTTCAGTGAAACTGAGTGTGTGTGAGTGTGGGGGAGGTTATTTAGCTACAAGACAAGAGACATGGCGCCCTTTAGAGAGAGAGGGGGGTATTTGGGTCATGGGATATGATAGGAGAGAGAAAGAGGGGGTGGGGTATACTATTTTGGAAGATAGGGTAAGTTGCATGTGAGTTAGGGTGCATTATTGGTGAGTTATAATGCATTATTGGTGAGAGGTGGGGTAGCTTGAGGGGAGAGAGAAAGGAGAAAGGACAAGGGGAAGAGAGAGGGGGTTGACCTTTTGAGTGGAGGAGAGAAAGAGGGACACCCGGCGGGGCAACAGTGAAGAAAAAGGAGGCAAGGTGAGGATGGGCTACCCCGCAGGCATGAGGTGGCCTATTTTACCTTTCTTATATATTTACATAATCATACTTTATTTTTTTCTTACTTTTTTCCAATGTCTTTTATCACTCCCTCCCTAAGAGGGGGTTTTCATGGGGTGGGGACGAGAGAAGAGGGGTATGGGAGCTTGGCTTGTGGAAAGCCCCCATCAATAGCGATTGACAAGCGAATAAAGGCCCATGAGGGGTCTTGGGGGCCTCTATTCGCTTGGTTCTAACCACATGAGGCCCTATGCTTAAAACGACTGTATCTTAAGCTAGATGTGTCAGATTTTAGTGTTTTAAAGTGCTATCCCAAGGGTTTTGGATGTTCCGGATACATCCGTGGTGTTATTTTTGTATTTTGAAAACATCTGTTACGTGTCTTCTATCGTCGCACATCACGTCACTCATTAAGATTCACGAACATGGATTTTGGTGCACACTTAAGTTGGGCACTTGAAAAGCATTTTGTATGAGCATGCATTTAAGTGATCGAGCAAAATTTTACGTATGTACTATGAAAAATAGAATTCTAAAAAACTTCTTTTGTATTTTTCAGGATTACCTCTCTCTGTGCTGAGTTGGCATTTCTTACAAGGCCCAAAATTGAGTCCAAATTTCTCCTAATGGCTCTCTCTAGGCCTAGAGAGTTCAGGTGAAGTACGGCCACCCAAGTGTCATTGCAGCATGCAGAATGGAAAGCCAATTGAGGTAGACTCTTCTTGTCTAGTTTGTTTTGATCCTAATATGGAGGATTATGTGGATTTCAGTAAGAGGTAGAGCATGTCGTGAAGGTTTCACCTTGTGAACACTGAAGGTATGCAACGCTAGTCTTTGAAGCCTTGCTCTACAACCAACATGGATAATAACAATAGGCCAGAGGTCTTTCCTTTTCATGTCTTGCAACACATGCATGTAAAAGTGTACATTGATAGGAAGATATTCTACATGCAAAATATTGTTTTCCTATTCGGAGGAGACATGATTGATGAAATCCTTAGATCCCCACATCCCATTATCTTGCCCATTCTTGATTACTACCACTCTTTTGATGTAAGCATCTTTATTCTACTCCAGCCTTGCGCTCTTCTTAGCTCTTGCTCAAGTTTTCCACCCATGTATAGACCTTTATGATCACTAAGTCATTCCAAAAGAAAAAAAGTTTGTAATTGTCTGCTTATTGATTTACTACCGTGGCAAGTGTCTCTTTTCCCACATTCAGTGGCAAGAAGAAAGAAGACATCACCATCGATTTTCTGGATATCTTTGACATCACTTATGTGGCTTCCAACAAGGATGACGACCCCTCATGACTACAAATCTTTCCTGTACTGATGAAAGTAGAGGCCAAGTCTTGGTACAATGCTTTGTCCCAAGCTACTAGGAATGCATGGGACTTACTACGTGCTGCATTTGCAAAGAGATTTAGTGGAGGCACAACCTCATAAAAGTTATGGTACCTACTAACAGAGTTAAAGCAACGAGGTCTCCTAGAGTATGCCACTTACGAATCCAAGTTTGTGGATTTGTGGGAGCAATGGGTTGCATCACTGGAGGAAGGTGAAGGAGCACTTAATTTCCTAAAGAAGAATCATTTCATTGCTGGCCTGTGGTTGCCGCTTAAGGAGAAGGTAAAGGGGAGATTCCCTGCAACGTAAGAGTTGGGAGTGGAAGTAACCTACCTTAAAGACAAGGATATGCACATGCAAGAAAGAGTCAACGAGTCAGAGGAATCAAGCTCAGTCCAACTAACCTCAATAACTGCAACAACCGCTTAGAGAACCCAATCACAAGAGGGATCAAAAGAGTAGCAAGACTTGATGAGTCGCATCACTACTCAGCTTGAAAATATATCTGTGCGTTTGGTGCAACAAGGGCATGCACACAACTGAAATCAAGAGCAAGGGAGAGGACAACGAAGGAAAAACCAAGAGTACCACTCCTATAATTGTGGGGAAGATGGCCATGGAATGTATTACTGCCCACACCCAAGGAGGTAGAATTTCAATAGAGGAGCCAGATAAAACCAGATTTCACCACCAAGAGCAATACCACCACCACCGAGGGCACCACAACAAGAACCACCAGTGAAAATCCTATAACCACCTATTTAACCACATCCACCACCACCACCAGTCGGAAACTAGGCAATAAGTGTCATTAGTCTTGAAGGTAAGCGAAAGGAGAAAGTGGAGGAGGATATCAAGGGAGTGGCAAAAGGTAAGACCAAGGTTAAAGGAGTAGATGCCATAAGTGTAAAGCACGCTAGGCATGGTGAATCTTCCCAAAAGGAAGAAAAGATGAAAACTAAAGGGGAATCTAGCAAAAATCTGTCCAAGTCACGACGTAAAATTGACATTGTAGATTTCTCTTTGGGTGAATGTTCTAAACCATATGATTTGGTTCAAGATGTTTCTATGCAGGGCCCAAAAAACACTTGGCCCAGTTTACTCCACCTAGCACCTAGGGTGAGGAGACAATGGACAAAGATGGCTAGCACGAGATGATCGAAGCCAAAGATAGCTGGGGATATCTATGGGAGGAATCTAGATGACATACTACCAGTGATGGATTCTCACATCAAAGGGTAACACACGTCCAATTTCTACATCGATGGTGGCGCACAAATATGCATCATGAGTGAAAAAATGATTCATTGTTTGGGTTTAGAGGTGAGTAGGCCGGTACCATGGCAAGCCAAATTGACAAATAATGTAATAGTTCAATGTTTTGGTGTTATAAATGTAGTTAGGATAAAGGTGTTCAGCACCGAGGTAGATGTGGACATCTTTGTCATGCCATGGGAAATTTGCTGATGAAAGAGTCAGAAGAAATAGTGTACACAAGTTTCAAAACGCCAATTCCTAGCTTTGGAGTGGCAGAAGCTGTAGTCAAGTTGAGTACAGGGGAGTTCAAGAACAACTTCTACATAATTGACTCCCATCACATCAAAGAGAGTCTAGTATTGACAAAAAACTAGATGAACATCTTCTTTTGACAACAATAGAAAGCTTTAACAACAACATGAGTGAAAGCCTAAGAAGCCACTCAAATCCATGCAGAGAAGAAACAACCAGCCATCGTGGAGAAAGGTAAAGCTAAAATAAACACCGAAGTAGATCAACCTTGCAAGACAACTTTACCTTCAACAAGTCTCCATCAAACTTCCTGCATAATCTCAATATCAACACACCTTCAACAAAGCTTGTGGAAACCCAAGAAAAAATTTTATCAACCAAAGTTTCCATCACAGAAAGCGTCCAAAAGAAGCCAAAGAAAATCAACCAAGTGTTGGTATTCAAAGATCACATCAAAGTTAAAGATCCAATTTGGATACCCCAAGCACAAAGTCAACCTCAACAACCGAAGGTAATAGGGTGGGTAGCATCAAATGAGTCAATCATTGCTCATGGATGCTTCCAAAGAAACGCTAATGTTTTGGCCAAAAAGCCTAAAGTAATAGCATGGACCTACTCACCTCAACCAAAGAGTTCTACAATGAGCAAGCCAAGCTATCAATGAAAGACAACCAACTCAATCAAGAGAAAGATCAACCACAAATAAAGGCAAAAGGGATGATCTCCAAAGAAACAAGCAATACGGCAAGTATGGGTACCAAAGTAATACTTCAACAAAGTTACCCAACAAAGATAGGTGCAGTGGATGATTCCAGTCAAGCTACTTGAAGCACAAGGATTTCATGAAGGTAACACTAGAATGTGGTTACCAAAAGTAGCAGCTCAACCTAAAACAACAAAGATCAGCAGTCATGTAGCACAAGGCTCTACCCAAAGGCACGAAGTGAAAAACCAAGCATCAACAAAAGCCAGTCAAAACTGACGGTGATACAACCTCCACATGGAAACCACGTATTCAACTACAAAATCAAAGCTTTTACAATGGGAATCATCCGATCTAGATACCGAAGCCTAGTGTCCATCAAGTCATCAAGAAAACGGAGCAAATGCAAATAACAGTCACACAAAGACCAAAGACAAGGTGGATTCCAAAATTGCCAGTGGTAACACAATCACAAAGAACCTACATATATCAACAACCGCTTCTCATGGGAGACAAAGCAAAGTCTCCATCAATCTCTACAATAGCTGAAGAACTTGTTTCACAAAACAGTGTCAACATACGACAAGCAAGTCAAGAGGAGTCATAGTATGCCAACCTACTGGACAAAATGGTCGCATCCATAGACCAACACAATGAAAGAGGCCTAAATCTCCAAGAACTTATGGACTTGGGTTTTTGACTTTGAAGAGATAAGTCCAAGTCGCCATTAATAATACATGGCATAAGAGTCAGATTTGAGTAGCTAATCCACTAAATGGCCGAGATGTTAGTCCCAAAGATTCAAGGAATATTCTCTTTGGTTTAAATGTATTAGCTATTTTAGGTAGTGCTCAAGCCGGAAGAGTTGAGCATATTTATGTTGTGTCGCTCATGCTGGTATAGGTGAGTAAAAGAGTCAAAGTCTATGTATTTTAAGTCTGGTGAAGTGAAGGAGAAAGTCCAAAAGACACTCACGCACTGAGCATAGTGAGGTATGAGTGGAGAAGCTTCCACATCAAAAATCCTGCTTGGAAACGTGGAAGCTATTGACCATCCTTTGATGTCACGTGTGCTACATTTGTTTCTTGAAGCACCCATCAACTCCATCTTTCACATTGCATGCTTTTGTTTGACAAATTTCTTATATGCATATAGAGTGTCCCATAATTGACACTCGCATCAGACACTCTTTCTTTGTTTCTCTCAAGCACTCACTTTGCATGAACAAGTCCTTCAAGTCCAAATGCTCAACTCCAACAAGAGCGTATAGCAAAGACACTTTTTTCCTTCGGGTTTTTTTCCTTTATTCATCCAGGTTTCAGACCCTAATTTAGAAACACTCATCATCATCCTCTTGTATATATTCCCTCTACATTAACAACAACAAAATCATTACCCATATCAATCATCAAGGAATCATAACAACATCTATAGGTCTTCACATGCTTGTCAAGAGAAACTCTTCTCTTTAAGGACAACAACACAACCTCAACAACAATGGCGAGTCAAAGAAAGACATATAAAGACCAGTGCCAAGCAATGGCTAATTCAACAAGAGAGTTCTTGTTGGCGGATACGCCACGACGGACGTCAGCATAGCGAGAAATCACCTAACATATAATGTCAACTGAGGATGGAGCTCAACCTGCAGGCGCGTGGAAGCAAGCAAAGGGTGTCAACCTCTACTCGACCGACTAATGAATACTTCCTACAGAGATATCAAATCTACATGCCATCAGCTCTATGAATGTGAGAGTCTCCTATGATGCTACCGCAAGCCAAAATCCCATTAGACGTTCTCGAAACATTATGAAACTTGAGGGATATCCTATCAGCACCAATAGGCCACTCTCCCTAAAGTCTGTGACCCAAAACCCTACCCAAAAACACCCGGTGCAGAATCACATAGGATGTCTGACAAGTTTTTGCAGGTCGACGTTTCAAAAAACTAAGATGCCTAATGTGTAGCTCTACTCGCTCCGATCACGTGGATATTCGATGATGTCCATGAGCTTGTATCTTCACATTACAGCATCCATCTTCATCTTCATAACTTCATGAGCATCTTCATATGGAATCTTTAGAGAATCTTTGAGGAATCTTTGTGGAAGCGTTGTTAAAAGGTTGGCCTATTCGATGATGTCCATGAGCTTGTATCTTCACATTACAACATCCATCTTCATCTTCATCACTTCATCAGCATATTCATATAGAATCTTTGAGGAATATTCATGGAATCTTTGTGAAAGCGTTGTTGAAAGGTTGGCCTGTCAACATGCTCCCCCTCCGAATTCTTGTCGTCCCCGACAAGACCCTATGTCTGCAGTGGCCTTGATGAGTGCTTCATGTTTTGGTGTTGGTTGAAGCTTTTCTTGTTGCAGTTGCTTCTACTAGATGCTTTGTATGTTGTAGAGTTACCTTTTTCTTGTACATGTAGTGTAGTTGAAGCCATAACTCTCCCCCTCCGATTGGTTGTTGTATCATGAATAGGTTGAGTGAGGTTTGTTGTTGCAGCAAGTCTTATTCTTGGTAGCTCTGTATTGTTTGTTCTTTGGGTGTCATCCTGCATGTGTACCTGTAAACTTGAAGCCTTTTTGATTTTTTATGGGCCGCTCCCCTTTGATTTTCTAGTTGATGAGCATGTATTTGTTTGGGAATGTCGTTGGTTTGCTTTTCTGTGTTTATATAAAAAATAAAATAGTAAAAATAAAATGTGGCGTATATTACAAAATGAAGGTCTTGGATACGTGGATAGGACTAAAGGGAAAAACCCAGTGGGAAAAAAATGCCTTTAGTCACAATGAAAAGCAAGGCTATATGTACTTATGTTTTGATGTAACCGAGTTTTATTGAGTTAAAGTACTTATGGCCGTATGGCTACTATTATTGACTAGATATACATTGGATAAGTGTTAGTAGCTTGAAGTCAGAGTCGTTGTTGTTGAGAAAATGCTTATGAAACCTGTTACCGCTTTGTCATCGTCATTTTGTTGTGTAAGTGCATGGGTGGAACACAAATCGTGTCAAATGCAAATGTCCAATGATGGGACATTATATATGCTTTTACAGATAGATGCATGGGAAACAATATGTTGTGCGAGAAGTGATTGAATGGGTGCTTCCAGGAGTGAACGTAGCTATAGAAGAAAAAATATATTTGACTTCAAGAGCTGCCGTTACTCACAAGAAGGGCTATTGATGCTCGAGGTTTTTTCACTCTCCTCACTGTGTACATGTGCGTGAGTGTTTTGTGGATTACTCCGCCTCTCCACCAAATAAAATTGTTATACTTTGACTCTTCTGCTCACCTATACAACATGAGCAACTCAATTTTACAATATGCTCAACTCTTCCAACTTGAGCTATACTTTAAATATCTAGACTCATAGACCACAAAAAATATTAAGACATGAAGCTTGGGTCTGACGCTTGCCCATTTAGTGGCTCAGCTGCCCGACTCTTGACTCTTATGCCATGATTTTTATGGCGACTTGACTTACTCTTGGGAGCTTTCGACCAAGAATAGGTTTTGAAATTCAAAACTCCCATCCTCAAAGAGAGGATTTGTAAAGGACCATACTGGCAATATTGGTTTCTTTTGCCATACCTGGGTGACCTTGGTTGTCAAAATTTCTTTTTGTTGTTGTTGGTCCCTTGGTTGAGAAGATTGGCTTGCTCCATTCTCCGTAACACTTTGTCTATCATGTCTTGACATTTCTTGAGAGCTAGAGATGACTTCAATCTTCTTCGGTATGTGTTGTTCTTTTGGCATCCATTTGTATCTGCATCGTGTGATTAGCGTGTTTTTGCAGATATCCTTTGCCTTGACTGTGACATTGTCCTTGATTTTGCCTTCTGTGAAATTGCGATTGTTTTCAAGCTGAAGTTGTTTGATTGAAGAATGTTTACCTGGCATCTTTGGTAGCCAGATTCTCCGATTTCCTTGATAGTAACCTTGTGCTTGAAGAATTGTAGATGGCACTTTCCATGATGTTTTTGATGTCATATTGAGATGTATAAGAGTGCCATTTTTGGGATTCTTTACCGATGAAGTCCTATGTTGGTATGAAGGCCAGCTGGATTTGAAATTTCCTGCGTACCTTTGGCGAGCCTTGTTGGTTGGTCTCCTTTGGCGATATAAATATGAGCTTTGTTGCTTTTGGGGACGCTTTTTGAAACCTTTATCTACCGCATAAGCCAAGGTCTATGGTTTTGGTAACCAAAGTTTCTTTTGACCCTCATAATAGCCTTGCTCTGCTAAGCTGTAGTGGGAGCCTATCCATCCCATGTGTTTACCTTTCGCCAATTGGCTAGGATCATTTAACCATATTGGGTCCTTGATATTTATTTCTTCAGCTTTAATGTAGACCTTTGAAAACCTTTGGCGGCGGTGATCTCGCAGTGTAGGATATTTTGTTGAAAGATTTTCTTTGGAGTCTTCCTTTCATGTGGAAGCATGTGGTCAGTTGATGTAGAATCTCTGTCTTGAACTTTTCTGGGTTGGATTGAAGACTCTGATTTAACGGGCTACTTCTGTTGGTAGGACATTTGTGGGCTCATTTTGGCTTTGCCTTTGTCGGCAGCAGATAATCTTGGAGCGGTAGTAGGCTGGCTTTCTTGAGAGCTAGTCGTGATGACCATCATTGAAGATTTAGATTCTTCTTCAAGTGTTTTTACCCATAGCTTGGACAAAATCAAATGTGTACTCATTTTGAAAGAATCCACTACTAGGAATTTGTCTTTAACTATCTTTGACCGTAGTTTAAGGGTAGCTTCTGCAATCCCCAAACTTGTGATCTTAACTCCATTTGATAGGGATACCTGTATCTGAATTTCATACAGTTCTGGCTTATCTAGAAGTAACCACAACCCATAAGACATGAAATTAGTTGTGGCAGTGCAATCTATTTTTGTTGTAAAATTGAAATTCACTTTCTCATGCACATCCAACGAGAATTTAATCTTCTTGTTGGCTTCCAAGTAATTGATGTCCTCTTTGCTTTTGGTACTTGTCTTGGACTTTTGTGCCTTGGAAGCTTTGTCATCCTCTTGTATGTTGAACTTCTTTGTCATTTGACTGGTTGTAGCATGTCCCAAGTGCTTACTATCTTTTGATCTATAGCTTTGGGGAAGGTCTATAGCCTGAGCTGCTTGTTGGTCTTCATTGCTAGTTTCTGATTGTGATGCTTGATTCTTCATTTCAGAAGCTCTCTGTCACTATTTACTTCTTATAGCACTTGAAGGTCATTCAATGGTGACTTTTCTTCTTGGAAATCTTTTGAAGCTTGTGTAGCAGGATGTTGAGGTTGACTCTCTTCTTCTGATGCAATGGTCGCCGTGGCCTTTGGTTCCCATTGTTCCATGGGTTTTTGTAGAGTCTCTGCTCAAAAATATTCATTCATATCCTGCATTGCTTGTCCTTGGTAGTCAATCTTGGAGTCAGTCATTTCCTGTTCTTCGGTGGGTTCTAAGACTACATCGTCTTTTAGCTTCTGCTAGTCTTTGATTTCTTTAACCACCACTGCAGATTCCAAAGTAGAGGAATTTCCTTGTGGAATTTCAGCTTCATTCGTTGAATTTTCTTGCATGCCTTTCGCTTGTGACATGGCACTAAGATTTGATGTTGCCTCTGCCACCTCTTCTTAGGTTGACTTACCATCTTCAGAATCTTGGCGTTCTTTTGCTCTGGAACCCTAAACTGCGAGCTTCATCTTCATCACCTTGTGGATGCTATGACTTGTCCTCAATGAGGTTCTTTAAGCTATCTTGAATCAGCTGCTTCTATTGATCTTTTTTGAAAGCCTGATTCTCTATGATAATGTCATTGACACCCTTGACTTCAAGCAAAGATCTGCTTCTTTTCCGGAAATCTCATTGGGGATTCTTGCTTCCATTCCCTTGTTGTCACTGTCTGAACTTTGCTTTTGGCTTGTTGCCTCTTCTTTTCCATGTAGAGCTTTGTTGGGCAATCCTTCACTAAATGACCAATGGCACATTGGTTGCAATATGTCACTATCTCAACATGTGCACCCTTTGGACAAGGCAAGTCTCCATAATACTGCTGATAATGGTTTCCTGTGGTATCTAGATACAGATATGACCTCTTCTTTGCATGCAGTAACCTGTAGATTACGATTGACTTAGGTGTATCCACTAGCTTCGTCTCTTTATCCTCCATCGTCTTGTCCTTGAGAAGCTGAAAATAGCTTCCATTATTGCTTGCATACAAGATCAAATCACTATCCATGCTTTCTAGCAGTCGTAATGCTAATTCTTCCATCAGCATATGGTCTTTGATGTGGGGCTTCTGCATAGTCTTAGGGCTATGTTTACGAGTTGATTTTGGCGAGGTTTGCTCCGAGGGTGAAGATCGAACTGAATCTTTGTTTTCTGTTTCCCTGGATGGTGCTTTTGGACGGGGTCCAAGTATGTGACTTACATGTTGCCCACAAATGCTAAACTCATCCATATTTTTCACATCGGCTATTTCATAGTGCCTACCGTATTTGGCGACTACAATGACATCTTGACCTGTTGGGTTCACAGATTTAAACCAATATAGCTTTTTTATTTTACTTAATTCTCCAGGTTTGGGATCTAAGTATATGTAGTATGTGGTAGACTTAGTCTCAAAATTCCAAAATTTGTATAATCCCACATCCTCTTGATCTAAGTCAACCATACATAGCTCACCTGACCTTCTACATTTGGCATTGTGAATTTTCGGTGGTCTCTCCTCCGGCTCGGCATCTTCCAATGCTTCTTGAAATTCCACTTGGGCTCCTGAAAAGGACACTGCTTCTTGTAAAACTGGACTTCTTAATCCCACTCTTGAAGAGATAGGGTCTCTTTGTTGAGTTTGAACTCCCCCCATCCGAGAGGGTTTCATATCTGATGTTGGCATCTGTTTAATGCCTGATGACATGACTTGTTGTGCTCTATTAAGTAGCTCTTGAGACCGAGCTAGTTATTTTTGAAATTGTGATATCTTCATAGCTGGTACTTCCGACGTATTCCCTGTTTGTGCAATTTGGTGTGTTTGTTCTTTGTCTTGTGCTGGTGTGGTGCATGAGACTTGTGCCGTGTCTTTCCATGTTATGCATTGTGTTGTGCCACTCATTTGTGCAGTGACAGTTGTAGTTGTTAACTCTTCTAGCTGTATATCAAGAGGTAAAGCCATGACTAGATGATAAACATTACCACCTTCAAATTTGTAGTCTTTCCCTCTTGATCCAAATATTTTAGCTGCAAAATATTGGTTACTCTCTGCAGGAACTTCATGATTTGTGGCAGCTTTGTAGTAGCGGCCGTCCTCATCTACCTAGAGGGTACCAATTTGCCATTTCCCATCTTGAGCTTTGTACAGAAAAATACTTGGAGGATATGCGTAGAGTTCTGTAAGTTGATCCTTGTACAACATTTCTATCTCATTGTTGATGTATTTTCCATGCCTCATGTAAATTGATCCCAGACAGTCTTCCATGAAATCTGGATGTGGGTGTAGTACATTCTTCACTGTTTCAACTTCCACATATTGAGATGTCCGAGTTTCCTCTATATCTTTCTAAGTCTTGATGTACAAATTTCGATTGACATCCTCATAGCATGGCAGTCCTTTGTAGTGGCCAATCAGATAGATCCAAATTTGCTCTCTTGCAATTTCTATGCATGTACTTGAAGCTTCATCTCGACTGGTCTGATTCCTTTGAGACGCCATTGCTTTCGTCTTGACTCCCTTGTTGTACCTGTTCAGTGATAGCTCTAATTGCTTGCCTCAATGCTAATAAAAATTATTAGCACCCTTGTGTCGATCTTTTTCGCTTGAGGTCGTTCAGCTTTTGTGGATGCCTTTATCTCTGGGTTTTTTGAACCGGGCTTTGCTTGCACTACTTGAACTTCTTAGCTCCCTTGCTTGCCAAGGCTGATACTGACTTGTCTGGCTGCTTGCTTTGCCTAGAGCTTTTTAGCAGGCCTCGATCTATTGGAAGCACTGTGATAAGTTATGCAACTTACCACTATACTGCAACGACTGCTCCCTTCGTAGCGATTCTTGAGTTGAGATAACCTGTGTTCACTTTAGCACACAGTCTGTAAAATTCTATTTAGCTGGAAAACTTTTTCACAATGAATGCAAAAATTCTTGATGTGCCTTTGACAGCCACACTTATTCCGTGGGCTCGGAAGTGACTTTCAAGTTTGCTTTTAGCTGAACTAAACTTAAGCTAGCACAAGAGAATTATGCACAAGCTGCAGTGATTTGCTAGCAAAAATCTTGTGTTAAAGTTCTCCAAAACTTGCGACTGTTGTTGCAAAATCAAGAGTCCTTCTGTATAGTCTTACTGCTACCAGATTTGTGTAGGGACGCTCAAATTTTACACTAGGCCGTAGTTAAATTTTACACCTTCCCGCGGGTGGCCAATGGTTTTACCAAAAGATAATTTCAATATGCTAACTTAGCAGTCTTTAATGGTCAATTAGAAGGCCTAGAGACCAAATCTGGTTTCAAATTTCAGCTTCCCGATGATGAAAATCTCACATGCACTCGTGTCCGCTCTAGGTCGATTTGAGCGGTTTATTCCAGAGCCTGGGTTGACTCTAGCCGATGACCTCACTTATGGCTCACTAGCTCCTCTCCTAGGAAAAGGTCAAAACTATGTTCGAAACCGTGACCGTTTTCTCACACTTCTTTCGAACAGTCGGTTTTAGACACACCTGACTTTCAGATGCATTTTGAGGCCTTAAACGACGTTTTTTTTTTCAAAGTTGACCTAAATGGTTGCCAAAGTCATACATTTAGTTCAAGTTTTTCTCTAAGATCTATAGTGTCGCTCTTAGGCTACGTTTTGATATAAAAACTTTTCCAATCCAATACCGTCTATGAAAGTTATGGCCAAAATAGTGAAATGCAGTTTAGAATGGTCAAAATGAGTCCAAATTCAATTTTAAAAGAAGATTTGGGATCTCTGTGGCACTGTGAACACCCATGTATGGTCAAAATTACAGTTGGACCCTAAAACTGGCCTGGAGACATCCTACGGGTAGGATGTCTTTTTGATCATAATTGAATAAAATTTGGTCCAGAGACTCCCCTTGGGTCTAGCAACACAGTGGTATGGTCAGATTTGGGTTTGGATGCCAAAAGCTCCCAAAGCTGGCTATTCTTGCCTTTGTCTGGTACAGAACACTAAAATTCGCTTAATCTTCAATTTTACTCATCCAACTGAGATGAAACTTGTCACATACACTCAATACAACATTTAGAACATGCATATGATGTCAACTTATGGTTTGGTCTCAAAATCACCCCTTGTACAAAATTTGGGTAGGAAATAAACAATTCTCGTCTTTTGCCTTTAATCTGTCAAAATAAGGTCAAATTCCTGGTTTAAGAGTGTAAATAGGGTAAAACCCACCTTCTAAACACTCTGGTGACCTCAGAATTGCAGAATTATGCCCAAATCACCTTGTAGACATCCTACGGGTAGGATGTCTACTACCTATTTTTTTTAATTGAAGTGCTCGTGATGCTTCCTTATGGTCACAGCAAGTGCTAGTAAGCTCCACAAATGAAAAAAATGTGCAAAAATCACTCACTTCAAGCAATTTATGAATTTTTTGCTTTTTGACTTCGCCTTTTGACTTTTGGACATAAAAAACATGGGAAAACACTCAAGTCAATATGTACCTAGGGTAAAACCTACCCTCTGAACACAATGGTGGTCTCAAAATTCCCAAATTCTTGTCCAAAAATCCCCTGGCGACATACTACGCCCAAATCTTTTTCTGCTCAGAATGAAGCAAGATCTAGTCCAAAGATTCTCCTCAAGTCTAGCAACACCTTGGTATGCTCAGAATTTCATTTGAATGTCAAAATCACTCCAAACAAGCAATTTATGAATTTTTTGCTTTCTGATTTTGCCTTTTGACTTTTGGACAACAAAAACATGGAAAAACTCTCAACTCAGCACGTACTTAGGGTAAAACCTACCCTCTGAACACACTGGTGGTCTCGGAATTCCCAAATTCCTGCCCAAAAACCCCTTGGAGACATACTACGCCCAATTTTTCTTTTTCTCAGAATGAAGTAATATCTGGTCCAAAGGTTCTCCTTGGTGTGTCGATTCCCAATATGTCCAAATTTGGTGATTCTGACAACTTTGAGCTAGTCAAACACTCACGATTTTGCTTCAAATTTTAGGGTTTCCTCAAGCTGTTTACCCATTCAAATTGTTACGAGACTGGGCACCCTCCTGTTGTAGTGGTTAACTGCAATTGGGATAGCTGGGCGTAATGGTAAATTATGTGCTGTCTATTTATTTTACTAATTGAGTTGATGATGATTTTGTAGAGTGGAATGCGGGGAGTTGATGAAGAGGCGACGGCAATTATTCTTGGCCATTTTATAGTTGCACAGTATCTTAGAATCTCATTTCAATAAGCCACTATGGCTCTGTAAATATTTGTAGTGGGAACTCCCCTTATGTGTCATGCAAGAACTAATGAGCTTCACTCATTTACAAAAGTGAAGTGGTTGTAAAAGAGGGGCCTCAATTTTTGGCACCTCAAACTCAAAAATAATATATTAAATACCAACTCCACAAGAGAGGTGCCGTGGAGTTTGGGGCTAGATTTAGGCCTTTCTCTTGCAGATTCTCTTCTCTACTCTCTTAAGCTATGGTTATTTTGTTGTGTACTCTCTAATCTAGTCTCCATCTCTTACACATCTCTTACACCTCCTTACAAGCTTGTCTATATCAATTCTGTGTTTACTGTGTGTGTGTGTGTCATAGTCTAGGTGAGTGTGTGTACTTGGAAATTGGAAGAAGAGGTGGACAGTTTGATGGTGATGGCGTGAAAGCTTATGTTGAGTACTTTAAGCGGTCGATCTCCCCCTCTTCTCCCAACAGTGGTATCAGAGCCTCAGGTTCGAGGATTAATCGGCACCAGATTTCAGTTTTAAGAAGGAGTTTTCTCTAATCGACAAAACCCCAATTGCAATTCATCGACTTTGCAATTCAAGGATTCAAGGGGTCGTGGAAATTCGAAGTATAATTGATCGAGTTCACAGAAGAAAAACTCGATTGTTAATTGGTGGCTAATCGCCAATCGATTTTCAATTTCGGCTTCAAGACGATCAAGAACGGGTATGTTCAACGGTTAAATTTAAGCACTCGCTACGCTTGCGTATACATGAAGATACGGACGAGAACAATCTGCGAGAACACCCTCTTGCACACAAGAAAAGCTAAATGTCAACCTCATCAAAAGCTGCAGAAAATACTGTCAAAAGTATTGGCTTAGTTTATGCATCAATTCTTGCTTTTGTCTTGTAGCCTGGAAAACTTCTAGAGGTCGCCATCTCAATTTTTTTTGGCTTTAGTTGTTCTTCCATAGAATCCCATGCAAACTTAAAAGTTAAAGTTAGCTTCAAAGACTTAAAGTTAACTTCAAAGATTTAAAGTTAAGCTCAAAGAGGTATTTCAGTGGGTCAGCCGTCCATTTCATCTTCAAGCTTAATAACCTTTAAAGAAGACAAACACCCTTTCAATATCCTCAACACTTTGGCTTTGGACACAATTAGTAAGCCTTGCACCCCTTGGTCGGCACCACTACAAACACAACCGTAAAAATCACATACTCCGCCTTCATTAAGAATTCTTGGGCCGCCAACCTTCAAAATAAAAAATAAAAAAAATCTTCGGCTGTCTTTCGATATTGCTGATTGCCATTGCTTTTGAGATACGGGCGATCGGGTGCCACGAAATTCAACTGGCTCGGTGACACACCGTCGGACTGTCTATTCTCTGGCAATTTCCTAGCGTATCGCCATTCTGGACTGGACGCCACCGCTCTTTTTCAGCTAAGTACATTACATTTCTGTTATTTATTTTATTTTATTTCGCATATTGCATCTGTGAATATCACCAAATAGCCTTTTTAAGCATTACCATTTAATTATTTATTCTTTTTAAGAAAAAGAAAGAAAAAAAAATAAAAAAATAAAAAAAAGAAAAAAGAAAAAGAAAAGCACGCAATCATGGCACATCTTCCTCATGCACCCACGATTGTAGAGCAACTTCAAAATTTGCAGCAGTCACTCACATATGAACGCATGCGAAGGCAAGAACTTGAAGATAAATTATTACATTCTGCACGCACCGAATCTGCACCGGCACCCAAGAAAAACAAAATTAGCAGAAAAGCCTTCACTTTCAAAGATTTTGATGGCACTAAAGATGCTAGCACGGTTCTAGCATGGGTTAGTCAGTTAGATGACTACTTTCATGATGAAGACTTTCCCGAGCGTGAAATGGTAAAGTGTGCATCCAATCATCTCACTAGCAGCGCTGCATTGTGGTGGAACGCCACCAAACAACGTGGAAGAAGACCACGCACCTGGAATGCATTCAAAAAAGTGTTTTTACCCCAATTTTTGCCAACACAGTACAAAGCTAAAGCACGACGTCAATGTGATTTAATTCGACAGGGTAGAAATGAAGATGTACAGGGTTACACTGACTGTTTTTGGAATTGTCTAATTCAATTGCAAGCTATTGAACATGTTAGTCGTAGGAAATTGAAGCGAAAGTACATATCAGGCTTGGCACTACAAATTAGTGCTGAGGTAGATATGTTCGAACCAGATTCTCTGTCAAAGGCCATTAACTTGGCTCTCAACGCAGAAACGAAGAAAGGTGGACATTCCTCTCACACTGATCAACCTGCTAACACTAACCGCAACAGGAGACCTCCTTTCTCTCCTAACTCTGACAGAAACAAACACCAAAGCCGTACCTTTTTCAAAAGACGAAGATTTGACAATCCTCCTACCACTGCTCAACCTCATACGAGCAACAACCACAACACTCAGCAACGAGGGGACCAACATCCTTTCAACGAAGATTTGACAATCCTCCTACCACTGCTCAACCTCATACGAGCAACCACAACAACACTCAGCAACGAGGCGACCAACATCCTTTCAACCAGCGTTTTCCTCCAAATTCTAATGGTAACAAAAAGGTGAAGTGTTTTAAATGCTTTCAGTATGGTCACTATGCAGATAAGTGCCCAAATGGTCATGCTAAGGGCAATGGTCAATCCAATGGCCATTCAAATGGAGTCAACAGGAATTCAAGTAAAAAACCCTTCAACAACAACCGCCCCAACGGAGCTACTCTTAACCTCATCGAAGATGCTACACCCGACGACAATGAAGTGGAAGTTAACTACGGTGAGGGATATGATCCTGATTATGATAACGATGACAACCCATCCTCAGGTACTCCTATATCTCCTCACACTTTGTTTAAAGTGCAAGGCACTGTTAAGGGTGAAAATGTCACCATTCTGCTAGATGATGGTAGTAGCCATGATTTCATTTCCACACGATTGGCACAACAACTATCACTCTCTGAAATTTCATCACCCCACAAGGTCAAAACTGTTTTTAATAATCAACGTTTTAATTGTAAAACTCAAGTCACTGTTGAAGTTTGCATTGGTGAATTCACACAAGCACGTACATTTTTGGTAGCACCATTGCATGGACTCGATATGATTTTGGGAATGCCATTTCGTCATGAATTTGACCCGTTGATTAATTATAAAACACGTACAATGTCTCTCACTCATAATAATAAAAAATTCTCCATCCAAGCAACACTGGCACATCAAAAATTTCCACTCCTCTCTCACACTCAAGCCAAACGAGCAATTCGAAAACAGGGGAAAACATATCTAGTATTGGTAAATCAAATTTCTATTGAAACTGAAACTTCACGTAACTCCACACACGATGAATTTCTCTCACAATTTAAAGATTGTTTCATGCATGATCTCCCACCTGGAATTCCACCATCACGCCCAGAAGACCACCAAATTGACATCATACCGGGTAGTGAACCTCCTTGTAGAGCACCTTATCGTGTAAATCCTACCGCACACAGGGAAATACAAACTCAAATCACTGATTTACTTGACCGAGGCCTAATCCGACCTAGTAGTTCACCATACGGAGCTCCAGTACTTCTTGTCAAGAAGAAAAATGGAACCTTTCGTATGTGTATCGACTACAGGGCTTTAAACAAGATCACCATTAAGAATAGGTTTCCTATTCCTAGAGTGGATGATCTACTAGACAAACTGAAAGGGGCAAACATCTTTAGCAAAATTGACCTTAAATCAGGATATCACCAAGTCAAAATGTTTGAACATGATGTCTACAAAACTGCTTTCAGAACACAAACTGGGCACTATGAATTTCTTGTCATGCCATTTGGTTTGACAAATGCACCAGCTACATTCACACGCATGATGAATCGAATTTTCATTGACCATTAAGATTTTGTGATTGTATTTTTTGATGACATTTTGGTATTCAGTAAATCTGAAGAAGACCATAAGCAACATTTAACACGTGTATTTGATCTGCTTGCACAAAATCACTTGTATTTGAATCCTGAAAAGAGTTCATTTTTCCAATCTGAAATTGAATATTTGGGACATATTGTATCGGGTAAAGGAATTCATGTCGATCCAAAGAAAATTGAAGCCATTCAATCCTGGCCTAGACCCAAAAACTTGCATGAGCTACGATCTTTTCTTGGTCTTTGCAGCTATTACAGGAAATTTGTTCATAATTTTGCTTACAAAGCCCATTATTTGACTCTCTTGTTGAAGAAAAACACGCCTTATGAATGGACTGATTTGCAAGAAAGCTCATTTAATGCACTTAAACATGCTTTGACTAATGCACCTGTATTGCAATTGCCTGATTTTGAACGACCATTCTTTGTGGTAGTCACTGATGCTAGTGGTAAAGGTATCGCTGCAGTCCTTATGCAAGATAACCATCCCATTGCTTTCGAAAGTCGTAAATTCAAACCGTCTAAAATAAAGTTCAGTACTTATGATAAAGAATTGACTGCTGTGGTACATGCATTGAAAATCTGGAAACACTATGTAATGGGTACTGACTTGATCATTAAAACTGATCAACAAAGTATCAAATATTTACTTTCTCAGCCTTTAATAGATGATAGATATATTAAGTGGGCCGCTTTTATTCAAAGTTTTCAGCCCAACATTCAATACCAACCTGGTAAAGAAAACGTTGTAGCCGATGCTTTGAGTAGACGACCCTCACTTAATCATCTATCAACCATTACCGGGAACTTCATTTGACACTATGCCTGACACTTATGCACATGACGATGACTTCAAAACAACATGGTTGCACATGCTTGATAATTCTGTACACACATTTCTCGAATACACTATTCAAGAAAACTTCCTTTATTTCAAACAAAAATTGTGTGTGACTAAATCTTTTCGTACATTAATTATTGAAGAATTGCACAAACCACCTTATGCTGGACATAGAGGATTTGCTGCAACTTTTCAAAATTTATGTCGTGATTTCTATTGGCCTGCTATGAGAATGGATGTTAAACAGTATGTGTCAACTTGTTTGATTTGTCAAAAAATCAAAGCAGCTACAGGTAAGAAATTGGGACTTTTACACCCTCTCCCCATTCCTGAAAGACCTTGGGAACATGTTTCCATGGATTTTGTTACTGGTTTCCCACTCACAATGCACAAACATGACATGATATGGACTATTATTGATCGTTTCTCTAAACAAGCGTATTTTGTTTCGTGTAAGAAAACACTCACAGCACATCAAGCTGCACTTTTGTTTCTGAAGACTGTTTTTCCACATCATGGTTTGCCTAAAGTGATTATTTCCGATCGAGACTCAAAATTTTGTAGTGCTTTTTGGACTACTGTATTTGAAAATCTTGGCACTACACTTGACTTTACTTCTGCATTTCATCCTGAATCTAATGGTCAAACCGAAGTCACCAACCGCACTATTATTGACTTGTTGAAGGCTTATGTTTCCTCTCAACCTAAGAAATGGGATGACTACCTACATATTTTGCAATTTGCATACAACAACACCACTCACACTGCCACGGGTAAATGTCCCTTTGAAATTGTATACGGTCACTCACTTCCTACTCCTGCTTCACGTCTTTCTAATGTTGTGCCTGCCGCTGATGATTTCACTACTGACTTTCATGATATTTATGCAAGTGTGCATTCTGCCATTAAACACTCACAAGAACTTTACACCAAGAATGCTAACAAGCACCGCAAGGCACACCAATTCAAAGAAGGTGATCATGTTTTACTTCGCATCGAAAAACGAAGGATCAAAAGTGTTGATACTAATGTCTTTGTTAAGCTTGCTCCTCGTTTTTATGGACCTTTCAAAATTTCAGCTGTCATTAATGATGTTTCTTTTCGTTTAGAATTACCTGCACATTGGCACATTCACAATGCATTTCACATTAGTCTTTTACGACCATTCAGAGGACCCCTACCTACACACCACATTTACGAAGACCCACCTTCACTTGTAGACCAAGAAGAGCAACTCATCCCTGACAAAATAGTTGACCATGAGACCACCACTACACGCACTGGAATGGTTTATAACCGTTACCTTTTGACTTTCAAGGGCCACCCTAGAGAGGATGCCAAATGGATGCCTGAAAAGTTTTTTCGCAACTTTCCCAACCTTCTCCACACTTTCCATCACTCACGGTCCTGTTGATTTCTCTATTGAGCAACTGAGGACAGTTGCTACCCCTGGTGGGAGGGATGTTACGAGACTGGGCACCCTCCTGTTGTAGTGGTTAACTGCAATTGGGATAGCTGGGCGTAATGGTAAATTATGTGCTGTCTATTTATTTTACTAATTGAGTTGATGATGATTTTGTAGAGTGGAATGCGAGGAGTTGATGAAGAGGCGACGACAATTATTCTTGGCCATTTTATAGTTGCACAGTATCTTAGAATCTCATTTCAATAAGCCACTATGGCTCTGTAAATATTTGTAGTGGGAACTCTCCTTATGGGTCATGCAAGAACTAATGAGCTTCACTCATTTACAAAAGTGAAGTGGTTGTAAAAGAGGGGCCTCAATTTTTGGCACCTCAAACTCAAAAATAATATATTAAATACCAACTCCACAAGAGAGGTGCCGTGGAGTTTGGGGCTAGATTTAGGCCTTTCTCTTGCAGATTCTCTTCTCTACTCTCTTAAGCTATGGTTATTTTGTTGTGTACTCTCTAATCTAGTCTCCATCTCTTACACATCTGTTACACCTCCTTACAAGCTTGTCTATATCAATTCTCTGTTTACTGTGTGTGTGTGTCATAGTCTAGGTGAGTGTGTGTGCTTGGAAATTGGAAGAAGAGGTGGACAGTTTGATGGTGATGGCTTGAAAGCTTATGTTGAGTACTTTAAGCGGTCGATCTCCCCCTCTTCTCCCAACACAAATGATTTCCAATTTTGTCCAAACTTGGTGTGAAGGCTTCTTTTATGCTAAGAAACACTTTGGTTTGGTCAAAAATTGGTATGGGCCCCCAAATCTAGCCTTGAGACATCCTACGTATAGGATGTCTCTCTACTCCAAATGATCCAATTTTTGTCCCACTTAATCCCCTAGATCCTGGAAACACTTTGGTGATATCAATTTTGCAAAATGTTGCCCCAAAATGGCCCTAGAGACATCCTACACGTAGGATGTCTCTTCGTGTAGGATGTCTCTTGCATAATTTTCCTGACTGGAGTATTTCTGATGCTTCTTTATGGTCTCTACACTTGATATCATTCACCAACGACACTCAAAAGCACAACAATCACTCAAAACAAGCACTTTATGAATTTTTCTCTCTTTCTAGCTTCTCCTTTTGACTTTTGGACACCAAAAACATGTAAAAACACTCAACTCAACATGTTCTAAGGGTAAAACATACCCACTGAACACACTGGTGACCTCGAAATTTTCAAAATCTTCACAGTTTTACCTCTAGAGACATCCTACGCGTAGGATGTCCCCAATGACAGAATTGTAATTTTTTCAGTTCTAACTTTCTCTTAAGCTCTGCCAACCCCTTTGGACTACTCACAACAATTATCAATCATCAAGCAAGCATCCAAATGCAATTTTACTTTTCCTTGATTTTATGTTTTCACAACTTTGATGAGCCTAGTAGCAAATATGACATGCATGATATGCTCAAGATCAAAATCAGTAAGTCCTACTTACTCTACTCCACTCATCATATGGGATGGTGATTTTGGGTGTCTAAGTTGCTTCCCGGCCTCGCGCGGACTCTCAAGCTAACCTCTCACCGCATCTACCACTCCAACTCCACTCTTCTCACCACAGCCTATCCTCTTACCTAATACTACCTAAGTCGAAGGATCTAAGCTAGACACACGCTCCCTAGACTCCCTCTAAGACCAAAAGAGTCCACCACTCTCCGATCCTTATCTAAAAGAATGAATATAATCTAGCAAGCCAGAGGGACCTCTATCCTCAAGGACTAGTCTCGGTCACCTACTTAGGGCCCTCGTCCAAGGAAATGGCGCCAATGTTGGCGGATACGCCGCGATGGACGTCAGCATAGCGAGAACTCACCTAACATATAATGTCAACTCAGGACGGAGCTCAACCCGCAGGCGCGTGGAAGCAAGCAAAGGGTGTCAACCTCTACTCGACTGACTAATGACTACTTCGTACAGAGATATCAAATCTACATGCCATTGGTTCTGTGAATGTGAGAGTCTCCTATGATTCTACCACGAGCCGAAAGCCCATTAGACGTTCTCGAAACGTTACGAAACTTGAGGGATATCCTATCAACACCAATAGGCCACTCTCCCTAAGGTCCGTGACCCAAAAACACCCGGTGCAGAATCAGGTAGGATGTCTAACAGGTTTTTGCAGGTCGACGTTTCCAAAACTAAGATGCCTAATACGTAGCTCTACTCGCTTTGATCGTGTGGATATGCTTTACTCACCAAAACTCCAAAAGTAGCTCGCGGGTGAATCTGCTAAAACACAGATGAACGTGTGTGATGTAAGCATCAATGCGTAGCTTTCCTCATGGGCAACACGGTGCTGCTCTCCATTTGCGATTCCGACCAACGTAGCTCTTGTAGCATACACACACACTCTTTCACTCTCTCATATTCTCCCAATCGACACAAAAGATAAGATTATTAGAAGTCTCTTTTACAAAGCTTTAGGTTTTGGTTTATATACTAAGCCTTAGAAAACTAATGTCCGGCCAAAATGACCTAATTTGTCCCTAGGCTTCTATAGAGCTTAATTACAACACCGTGAGCTAGCTTTGATCATCCAACAAGCATCTACGGCCAAAATACAATTTCTGACTTAAAATATGAAGTTCCTGTAAACATCACAAGTGGCCGTAATGGCTCAAAATGATAATAACGGGATATTCCATGAGCTTGTATCTTCACATTATAGCATCCATCTTCATCTTCATCACTTCATCAACATCTTCATATGGAATCTTTAAAGAATCTTTGAGGAATATTCATGGAATCTTTGTGGAAGCGTTGTTGAAAGGTTGGTCTATTTGATGATGTCCATAAGCTTGTATCTTCACATTACAGCATCCATCTTCATCTTCATCACTTCATCAGCATCTTCATATGGAATCTCATTAGAAAATTTCGGAGGTCATTTGGAGGGCCTTGTAAGAAATTGTATTTCTCTCTCTAGAATTTTTTTTAAAAATGCACTTGCACCTTGTGAGTACGTCCAAAAAGACAACCAGACACTCTAAAAAGTAGATTTATATTCTCAATCGTCCTTGAAAACGTCACTTTTTTATTTAATGCGAGCGTCTTTTTCAGGAGGCAGGTGCGGCGCATTCAATGCATCTTACATCATCACTGAAAGTTGAAAAGTCACAAATTGTCAAATAATGATAGATTTTGAGGCTTTTGACACCACCAATGCGTCCGGAACGTCAAAATACCCTAAAAACGAATGTCTACTTGTCTCATTCCGACATCCGGAGAGGCAAAAAATGTCTAAAAACCTTTAAAAATGGGCTTTTTACTTAAGGCACGCGAAGAGGCTTTCTAAAATTCTAGAATGCCCCTCTATGCGCCATTAGTACAAAGCTCCTTTTAGCGAGTTTTGGATAATTATCTTTCAAGAAAGCCCCTTTTTAAAGGTTTTTTGACATTTTCCTCTCAAAAAGCTCCCTAAAAGAGGAAAAAAGGGGCTTTTTACTAACGGCGCGCGAGGAGGCATTCCAAAATTTTGGAATGCCCCCTCGCGCGCCGTTAGTAAAATGTTCTTTTAGGGGTTTTTGACATTCTTTGCCTCTTTGGATGTCGGAGCGAGGCAATTGGACATTCATTTCTATGATATTTGGGCGTTCCGGATGCATTGACAGTATCAAAAGTTTCAAAATCTTCCACCACTTGATAGTTTTGTAAATTTTTGAGTTCTAGTGATGACGTAAGCCGTATCAAATGCACCGCATCTAGCTTCTGAAAAAGGTGCTCGCATTAAATGAAAGAGAGTGATTGTCTTCAAGGACCACTAGATTATTAAATGAGGAGAGGGACACCTTTTATATTTTTGTTAATATCAATCTATTTTTCTACGTAACGTAGTCTCTTCTCTCATTGGAGGAGCTTATTTTCCTCTCTCTTCCAAAAGGCCCTCCAAAAGACCTTCGAAATCTCCTAATGTTAGAGAATCTTTGAGGAATCTTCATGGAATCTTCATGGAATCTTTGTGGAAGCGTTGTTGAAAGGTTGGCCTATCAACGGTTCTCAATAACAATCATAAGGAGCTCACAAAGTGCTTCAAAGTTGGTAAAATATTGTAGAAGACTCGCATTACAGTGGAACCACGCGCAAGATCATCATAACGTCAACAATCCAAAGAAGCCAAGTTCCCACAAATGTAGGCACATTGAAAACCATCTTCATGCCCAACAGTGGCCACACAGAGGAGAATGTGTAACAAGATGCAAAGTTGCCTCGATAATAGAAGCCTAACTCATGTATGAACAACAACACAATAGATATGAATCATCGAAGGAGGGGGGGAGTCAAAAGGATCAAAATTGCTAAAGGTCATCCAAATGACATTGGAATAATGTGCTATGTAGAACAACATGGAAGGAATGCCCAAGAAGTGGAGCTACAAGCAAAAGCTGGAACAACTACCAACCTTCACTTTCCTCACGGAGACAAAGAGAGCTTAACAAAAGATTCCTCACTACCAGACCTTGACTCATGTCAAGGAAGACATGAAGTAGGAGGGGGAGAGTGTTGGAAGATTCCAACAGCAGATACTTTTTCAAGAGAAAAAGATACTTGGAAGATCTTTTGAACCTGCATAACACAAAGTTGAATGTAAATTTTCCATCAAAAAACCATTAGATCTTTGTTCACTTTTCATTTATGTGGAATCTGGGGCTATGAGCTTTCAACCTGTATCATAAGATTAGACAAGTTTTTTGGATAGGTCACTTATTTTTTAAGTAGTTTTAGCCTTTGTACATACCCTTAGCCAGGGTATAAAAGACATTTTTGTAAAGTTTTGGGGGACAAAGTTCATTATTCAAAATAAAAGATAAGGTTCCTCTATATGTCGTGAGCTTCCTCTTTCTATCAAGATTTCATCTCTTTGCATCGCACCGCACAATTTCCCTATCGACAATCCAAGAGCATCAGCCCATTAGCCTTGAGGAGCGCTACACATTGATATCTACAATGTAAGAGTTTTGAGAGATCCAAACATTGACTCCATAACCTTCCAAGTGACATATCTCACTATTCGAGCGTCATTTTGAAATCCGTCAGTTGCATGTGAATACCGGCACTTAGCAAAATCTAGTAGGTGTGTTCGACACCAGATTCAGCAACCTATAATTTTGTTTTTGGAGAAAATTGCAATTTTGCAAGTGTACATAGTTTAGGTTTGTTGATCCAGAAGCGTTTCTGACCTAGTATGTTCCCACCAAGTTTTGTGTTGATCGGAGTTGATTTGCTATTGGTTTTGCATGTGGATGTGTGATTGGATTGGAGAGGTAGAAATCAAGATTTCCATAGTTATAGAGTTCATAGATTGTTTTTACAGAGTGTATCATCATCAACCAAGAGGTTGACAACCTCTTGGCATGCCTCCATGACCTAGTCGAGTCACTTGCTTTCTCAAATTGACATTTAAGTCTTGGGACCGTCTCTTGTCAAATGTGACAAAGCAGTAAAATCCCCCTTTAGACACATATATATAGATATACATATATGTATGTATATACATATACATACATAATATATATATATACATATGTATATACACATATATATGTACACACACACACTTTTGTTTTTGTCAATACAAATAAGTGGGAAACTTCAAACCGAGCAGAACCCACGGAAAAGAAGAGGTACAAAAAGCGGAGTTGTATGATGCTTCGAGGGCTAGAAGCAATCAAAGTAAAGCATGTATGCATCAAGAGTAATATCCCCAGCCTCATAAGAGAAATGCAGCGCTTCGCCAAGTGACAATTTAAAAAAGGGAAACATGGCAACGTCAATGCCTTCAAACATCAAGAAGTTGCGATGGTGCTAGATGGCCCACAAAACCCAAAATCTGACCCAAGCAAAAAAGAAGTGCAAACTGAGACTGCGAAGACTAAAGCATCCCAAAAAGTCAAAACCATCTATGAAAAGTGGCGGAAGGGAAATGGAGCCAAAGAGTAGCCGCAAATGAAGGATCTAGAGCAACAACAATCCCACAATAAGTGTGGCACAGTCTCTCTGTTGCACGACATTTGAAACAACAAGAAGACACACTATGTCATGTATGCAATGCGCTACCAACATGTAAATCTCCCACCAAACAACGCCACAAGAAAACATGTTCCTTCAAAGGGAGATGACTCTACCAAATGGTAGACAATGTGCACCTCCACCATAGGGATAACTTAGAGAGTGACCACAATTGATTACCATGACGCGCAATCCACACATCAGATTTGCAGGAGAGCGTAGACGTTATCGGTTGAAATTCATTCCAAGCTGACATTGGCAAGATTTCAATCCAAACAGTGGGAGTCTTCATTCAAAGGAGGAATAGGTGAGAGGAGGGTTTCCAATCAACAAGCAAAGAAAGGCGAGCGAAGCCAATTTTCAAGAAAATATGAGCAACACCCTTGACAAATTGATGCAAGTGCAAGCAATATTGAAGAAAATAATCATGGCATGCTAGATTCCACGACCCAATACCTCAATGCAAAAGGAGATCACACAACACCTATTGAAGCATACCACACCTTTAAATAAGTCACTACTGCAAGTCACATATTTTGTCCAAGAGTTCCATCAAATCATTGTTCCATACCAAACATGCTTGAGTTGTCACATTGTGGCGGCATCTGAAAAGCAATGTATCCATCATATTGTAATGGAAGCTCACAAACATGCTTTACTATTTGAGCTTGACTAAGCACGATGGTAATGTTGGTATGCAATGGTAGGCATCTAATGATATGAACTACACTTGTTTAGTGATGGATGTTGTCTTGGAGATCCTCTTTGATAAATATTGGTAAGGTATTGGAACAAGCGTTGCTCTATAATGGAGAAAGAGATAGAGCAACCTTGCAGAACTATGAAACCTCATGATCAATAGCATGCACATGCTCTCCCATATTATTTTATCTATGCCAAAACTTTACATGCTCTCTTGACAAAGTGAGAGGACCTCACATGTTTACGTGTGTCCAAATGCGTCTCGAGTCTTTGGCCCAATGGAATAGTGCTACCATAGATAGCTAAGGTCTCCCGCCCTCTCATTTGAAATTCCTTTCCTCATCAACAAAATCTTGGCTACTCTTAAAATTCTTTCCTTGCATTAAATGGGAAAAAAAAACGTGCATACCGACCATCAAAAAGCATTGCATGTTAGAACCTTATAGAAGTGCAAAGTCTTTAGGGGTTGACATGAAGGGCCTTCTTATGAAGCTAATGGGCATGTCCTTTTTTGTTGCAACATGTAGGCTTAGAGCATTTTCTTGCGGGATGGCAACAACAGTCGATGTCAAGGGAGCCCAAATGACTAGACAACTTTCTTTAACTCTTTCTAAGATTGCAAACTGCAACTTTAACGTACCTGTCATTCGCGCGCGCACGCACACACACACACAAAGAGAGAGAGAGAGAGAGAGAGAGAGAGAGAGAGAGAGAGAGAGAGAGAGAGAGAGAGATGAATGTGTATGTGTTTTTGTCTTCTATGTGAGAGTGAGACATTGGGAGAGATCGTGACTGAATCTTGAACGAGAATGGCCTGTATATGAGCTCTCATACTTTCTTGTTGGATTTTTCTATGATGGTTTAGATAAGCCATCATAATAGCCTTGCTACCTTTCTACTAACAAGCCTCGGGAGATTCACACTATATACAAAACAGGACACCACCTGTGAGCAGACAACTTTGATAAGACCCCTATGTATGACTCATATTAGGGAATATGGCCCCCCTTTCTACACGCTTATACGACAATCAATGAAGAAAACTATCATACCCCTATCTTACATATAAAGTTTAGGTCTCACATGATCTAACTAAGTAAAACTAGTCAAAGAGTCTGTAGCATAGTCATTGGAGACATACTAAGGAACCACTTCTATTGATAACTAGATGTATACTCAGTGTGTCTTAGTTTGACTTTCAAACTATGTGCCCGATCATCCTGCACTTTGGCTACTCATCTAATTTTGACCCATCTAAATTACTCAATAAACATGGCTATAAAGTTGTGTTAGGTTCTCTATGTAAATTTGCATCTATACAAACTCTTTATAGCTTTCATCCCCTCAACAAATGAACTATAATCACAAAACAAGCAATTGATACAAAGCAATGTTAGTTCTTGCATGTATCTTTGTAGCTATTGACTCAGAAGATCGAAGCAGACTCTTTTGGGAAGCCATGATTTTGAAACACAAAAACTTTCTCTCATTTTTTCATTTTCTCACTTCTCCCCCCCCCCCCCCCCAAATATGAAACCCCCCTCCCTTATTTTTAAGCTTGGGAGATAAATTATTGGGGTCCTGCCCTTGACTTATACGCTTATGTAACTTGTAAAAAAAACCCCTTCCCTGTACTTACGTGGTGTGGTAAGTTTTCTATGGTGAATCCCCCGGGTAACAAGCTAACAAAGAAAGGAGGCTCTGAAGCCCAACTAATTGCATGGTTTGCTCTAGTATCCAATCTTCCACATCCTTTTCAATATTCTGACAAATATGAACCACTACTTTTTTGTGTCAAAATTGTCAACATGAATCGGTGCACCATCAGAGGGATGGCCAAGGCCGCTAATTTGAGGAAGGATGATATTTCTACAACGGGAATCAAGTCATATAGTTTTTTTAAATTTCCTAGATTTGCTTTTGGAGTTGAGCCATAGTGATCCTTGCAAGGGGCAACCGCCTGGCACCAGCAGTTGTAGATTATCCCTCAACATTGAGCAACACGCACTGAGAGAGCACGCTATTAGCCGAAATGGAGTAACAATATCAGTGATCAATAGTATTCAATACTTAACTCTTGAGTAATGAGAGATCACACGATACTCGGCTGCAGAGTAATGAGAGAGACACAATAGTACTACTCTCAAGTTATCCTCTGCTGTGCAACATGGGTTGTCGCCATCCTCCTTGCTGTGTCTCTACCCTTGTGAAGCATGTCAGAACCTGTTCGCGTCGGTGTGGAATGGTTCCAGCATGCATCCTCCAAATTCTAATCATGGGTTGTGCCTACTACGCAAAAGGCTAATGGCCTATCATGTATATGCTCTCTCTCTCTCTCTCTCTCTCTCTCTCTCTCTCTCTCTCTCTCACACACACACACACACACACACACACACACACACACACACACACACATTCACGACCCCGTGATCCTTGCAGGAGGCAGCCACCTGTCGCCAACAATTGTTGACTACCCCTCACCATTGCACGACCCTTATTGATTGCCATAAGAGTTGCAAAATGTAGACAATCAGAAGCAAATGAAGGTGTATAGCCAAAATCTCTGAATGCCCAAAACCGGCAGGTAAAATTAGATGGGCCGCCAAATTGGGCCCGCCCTTTGTGGGTAGTGTTACCATTGCCTTGCAGGTAAAATACATCATTAAGGTGCACTTCATCCATTTCACTCTCTACTGGGCTTTCGAGAGCCCCATAATTGTTGAGCCTACACATGCGCGCGAGCGAGAGAGAGAGAGAGAGAGAGAGAGAGAGAGAGAGAGACGGAGAGAGAGAGAGAGAGAGAGAGAGAGAGAGAGAGAGAGAGAGAGAGAGAGAGGCTGGTTTTTGAATGCGTTGACTCCATAGAGATGACCAATGAGGAAGCGCTATGATCCTGTGTGTACACGCAACAGGGTGCGTGGAGTTCGAAAGTGACTTAACATGGAGCTGGAGTAATTTGATGAGGGTACATGCTCGAGGCTTCATGCAACAAAGGTCAATGCAGGATGAGCTCCTACAAACTTTGGAAAAATCTCCAAATCAAAGTCACTTTAACAGAGATGCTACGAGCCGGGTCTCCCACTACATTAGTGACATGAAGGGAAAAGGTTTCTTTTAAAATGGTCCCACTACAGCTTGTTGGAAAATTGAAAAGTTTTTATCTAAATATGAAGCAAACGCAAATGTGGACTCACCTAGAAAGCGAGAGAAAAGTAAGGAGTGAATTCTCATTCGTTATCTTCCTTGATAGTTCCTTTTAATACAAGGGAAAATGTTGATATTTGTAGCTCTTCTACTTTTAAGGAGGTTGTCCCCTTCATATTCCTAAATTTTTTAACATATTGTGTGACTGTAAGTCAGTAGGACTTTTTAAATCACACTAATCCTCTTGATGCATAGGGAGACCTGACTATAAGGTCGAGGCAGGGCTAGAGAAATACATTATCCCTAGTAGGTGAAAATAAGGGCAAACTTGAAATTCTCCCAGTTTTTAGGTCAAAATTTGAAGCTTTTGCCGGTAATTACACTAAATGCAAATTTCTCGCTTTTCTTAAAGGCAAGCTCAAAATTTGACCAGTGTTTTACAATTTCAACAGGTTAAAATACACTAGACCATGGCTATTTTCTAACACTCGGTCGAGGAACTTGAGTTTGAGTCTGTGTGTGTGTGTGTGTGTGTGTGTGTGTGTGTGTGTGTGTGTGTGTGTGAGAGAGAGAGAGAGAGAGAGAGAGAGAGGGAGAAGTGAATTTTAATGTTGTATGAACACTTTTAAGAGACCTTAAAGATATATAAGAGAGACATTGTTCTAATGCAGAGGTTTAGTACCTAATTAGCTCGTCAATACCCTTTTTTTATTTTCATAAAATCGGCTTCAATAGGCTATATGAATCTAGATAATCACCACATATGGCCTTGGTGAAACTAGTCCAAACCAATCCGCACCAGCGCGGACCGTTTCTAGCACAAGGCGGTGCCACCGTTGGAGATGGCAGATCCTAGTGGTGTTGCGATGCGATCGAGCACTGTTGCGGCAGTTTTTTATTTCTGTTTTTTTATAAAATAGGGTTCTTTATTAAGCTCAATCACATTTGTATGACAAAAAAGCCCCGGGCATGTTGGAGAAGCCACACAACAATTGAAACAAGTCCGCGGCACCACGTAAAAATTAAATACTGAAACAAAGAGGGCATTTAATGATGCAGTCCAACAACTAGTTGTAATTCCCAAAGATGGAGAGTGGATTCCTTGACTCATGATCCTCTTTGCAATGATCACGTCAGTTGAGTATCTATTACAAAATATCGTGTTGATTATAATGATCATGTTGATGATAGTGAGAGTACAAACATTGAGTTGGGTTCAATGGTTGAAGATCCAGAGACATAGCTAGGCAAGAAGCTAATTTGAAGATTGTGTCTTTACATGTAGCTTGTACTTTGGATCCTTGCATAGAATCTTAGATAGATCTTGCAAGCTCCTCGTTGACTATGTTGATATGCCCGGAGGGATTGATATTCCACCTAGATTCACCATGCAGATGTACTACACAAAGATATTGTTGGAGGGTGGAAAGTATAATCTTCCACTTAGAAAATAAAACGAAGGATGTAGAGATGCAAGGATTGAAAAAATTCAACTAATACCACATAGCATGCCGGTTCCTACTTTCTAGATGGTAGTTAATTCATCTCTATCTTTCATTTGGTAGTCGTTTTGAGCATGCCATTAGATACGTTATGCTAAAAATACTTTGCTCATCTTTTGAGCATGAGCCACATTGTAGAAATGCTTATGCTTGCACGTTCTTGGGCTCATTTCAAGAGCGACGAGGAGACAATGCTCAAGCTCTCATTAGGAGAGATGATCCATGGTCAATGGATACATGCATCTATGGACAGAGGTCATGCTCTTGCTATAGAGCGCAAGTTACATGATGCACAGTTTCGGGGAGGCGTCGTTCAGAGCCTTCATTTCCTATGGATGGATGTTGCTTATCCACCCTCTTGCATCTAGCAGAACCATGCAAGCCTGTAAGTTTTGTTCACTCTTAAGAAGACAACTAGTTGACTGATTGGTTTATGTCTTTTTGATAGTTGTTTTGTTTTTGAAGCAACAAGCTCTTTGGACAAGAACAAGTAGATAGTCGTAGAGCATGTGGTTGTGATGATGCACCTGCTATTTCGCGTACAAAAAAATTTATATGGATGTTAGTACATATTTGTCTTGGGTAGAATAGTTGAATGTCTTTATCATACTCTACAACCACTTATCACAATGTTATCATACTTATCATGTCTCTTTTTCCTTATGGTTTTTGAAAATCTCTTTAATTTACAAATAACTTTATTGAGGGAATCGCTCATTATTTTCGTCGCTCAAAAAAAACTCGCTCACCATCTTGTAAGACTCGGTGAGAGATCAGCAAGCATGCCGTGAATTTCTCGCCAAAGAGGAGAATAATGAGGTCCCAATCCAAAAAGATACCTCGCAGTAGAGAACAAAGGAGCATGACCGGTGTCATCTACGACCTGATACACCTGGCATATCCCTTTTTGAAAAAGAAAATATGCTTGACTAGGAGAGCGCTGGATCAAACTAAGAGAGAAATCCTTGCTACAATGTAGGCTCTCCAATTGGAGGGAGTTGCAAAGAGAAGATTTTCAGCCATTCCATTCCAAACGCAACGTGATAGCCTTCCAATCAACAATGAGATAAGAAGTAAAGGGACATCCAGGAATGTTCCCTTCAAGCTTGCCAAAAATGACCTCCCAATAGGTCGGCTTCCAATGACAGGAGGACAGAGTGACAATATGCGCACACAAATGTGATACCATAAGCGACCAAGATTGTCGTTCTACCACCAAGATTGGCAATAGGGTAGCTTTCCGAGCCAGAACATGACTACGCAAATCCAAAATATTTAGCCTGCCAGGGTACTTGGGAGAACACAACTTGTTTGTAGATAAGATCCGGAGACTCTTCCACGAGCTGAGGTACGCCAAAAATGCTCCAAAATAGTAGACATAAGGGAATGCAAGCATGATCGCGATCATGATAACAGACTTGTAAGTAAAACTACACATAAGCCATAGGGAAGCACTGAACAATCTTGAGTTGCACCTGCAGAGGCCAAGTAGACAATTTTCAATAATTTAACTTGGAGTACAAACGTTGGAGCACCCAATCCGTTTTCTGTGAAGCTGACACATTTTGAGCGAGGGGAGAACCCAAATGACGAACTATGACGTGTGGAGGAACAATCTCCCATGGCCACAACAGCTTATGCCAATCATACTCATTCACAATCATACAGAAAGCCCTTGAGGCGATTAACAAGCATTGTAGCCATCAATTTATATACCACATGCATGAGCGTAATTGGCCTCCAATGAGATAACTCTTCACACAATGCATGCTTGGGTATGAACTTGAGCAAGCCTTCTTTCTAAGAGGCGGGAATGCCTAGTGTTCCCTGGCCATATTCATCATGAACAACAAGGGCACCTTTAGGTCATTCCAAAATGACAAGAAAAATTCTAGAGTAAGGCCATCCCAACTGGGAGCTTTCCAACGACCCAAGTCAAGCAAGGTGGCATGCAGTTCCAACTCAGTGAAAATGGCTTCCAAGTCTTGAGCATGCTGCAGTGAAACAATGGGAGTTACATGTGATAGACACAATTGACGCTCCTGGAAAGCTTCTCATATGGGAGGTAAGGGAGCCTCAAAGAGCTTGCTAAAATGCCAGTGCAGAGCCTGTGCCAACTCCGGTAAGGAAGAGGTCCACTCCTCAAATGGAAAATTTAATTCTCTTGATAGCAGCTTGCGACTGCCGAGAATGATGCAAGTGTTGAAAAAACTATTTCGAAGCACAACCTTTATCAATAAAAGCCTGTTGGCAAGCGCGAGTCTGTCACTTGGCCAATTTCCTCTCATCATTATGACGTAACATAGTGCGGGTAGAAAGCAACTCAGGCAGCCGAGTATCAGTAATAGAGGAACTGGTGGCCAAGTGCATCAACCTTGAAGTATCTTTTGCCTACTGAACTTGGTCTCACAATTGTGACAAATAAAACCCGCCATAATCTTAGTCTCAGTAATAGAGGAACTGGTGGCCAAGTGCATCAACCTTGAAGTATCTTTTGCCTACTGAACTTGGTCTCACAATTGTGACAAATAAAACCCGCCATAATCTTGGACAACACATTGAACACACATTGCTGTGTCCGTATCAAGATGCATCTGCAAAGTCAGAGGTGGGATGATAACCCCAATCATAGAGCGAAAAAGCTCATGCTTAAGATAAGCATTATTGACATGCAAAAGACGCTTCTTGCGAAGGGAGCCATTAGCAGAATAGGATCCAGAGCGCAATTTCAAACAAATGGGACCATGATTTGAGAGGTACAGGGTATAATTAATCCTCATGTCACATAGAAAGTAATCATAATGCTGCGTACTGAAAAGATACCAGCAATCTAGTCGAGCGCAATACATAGATTGAGGAGCATTATGTTGAAATGTGAATCCGGGGTCATCTGCATTCAAAAGAGACCATAAAACCAAACCATGACAAATCAACATAAAATGTTCCCATGATTGATATTCCACATGAAGCATGTAAGAGTGCCAAGTAGTATTGTTTGCGATATTCGGAGCATAATTAAAATCCCCATGGAGAAATGCATTGGAATGCCAAGAATATGAGGACACGGCACTCCACAACCGTGCTTGATCAATAGATGCGTTGTATGCATATAATCCCCCGTATTCAAATACTTTCCCATTAACAATACATTGGACAACCATCCATCTCCCATCCGGGTCATTGAAGACTAGAGTCGGGAAGAGCTCATGCCGAACGAGCATAAGCACTCCATAAAAACCAGCCGATCCTACATAAGCTATCCAATAACCCGCAAAATAGGAAGTTTATACAGCAAAATGGTGATTGTAATGCTCTTGAAGAACAACTATGTCCGCCTTACATGTATGTACATAGTTCCAGGTGAGTCTATCGTAGTTGCATAACACTCACACATTATATGAAATGCAATTCAAAGAACTATGCATTATGTATAGTATATACAATGGGCGAGGAAATAAGAAAAAGAGACTCAAGCACTGGTGTCCATTGACACATCCTCATCTACAATGGGTACATGAGGAGCACAATATAACCTGGACTAGGAGTGCTCAAGACAGGGCACCATGCGATGAAGAGGCTTCCCTTCTAACCACTTTTTTGTAGGAACGAACAACTTTCTCCCAAGCCTCATCCAAAAGAAGTGTTATCATTACAAGGAAGTTTTTCCTGAGAGACATTCTTCAATGGGGGAACATAGTTATGAGAAGATGCCAAAGTACGGGCTTTAACTGCTTTCTTTGGCACCAGCCAAGCCTGAGAAGCTGCAACCTTTATCATCAATATTTGGAGAAGCAACAATCGGCTACAATTGTGCTTGCTTTCCTTTGTCTTTAGGGGTCCTAGCCATGGCGGTGGAAACCGACGGACCTTTGATCAGTGGCTCAACAGAAGATTTTGAAGGTTGTGGAGATGGAGTGGAAGGAACAACTGAAGGAGGTGGTT
Organism: Adiantum capillus-veneris; assembly: GCF_014529385.1. Taxonomy (NCBI): domain Eukaryota; kingdom Viridiplantae; phylum Streptophyta; class Polypodiopsida; order Polypodiales; family Pteridaceae; genus Adiantum; species Adiantum capillus-veneris. Next base: position 140,627,364 of record NC_140936.1, read on the forward strand.
GCAGATTCGGTTGCGAACATTTGGACTGCATATGAACAAATTTGCCACAACGAAAGCAAGAATTTGCAAACTTACCCCATTTGAGTTTGAGCGGGTGCTTTCCAACCACTATATCCCTCGAATCAACCGAAATGCTTGCTGGTGTAGGGATGTCATTGTCCCACAAAATACAAAACCGATTTGTGTTAGCGTCCAACTTAGGAGGGAAAATGACTTTGCCCAACTGAGCAACCAACAAGGGAAGAAAATGATGCCAAGTACGAGGAAAATTCACCACCTCGACCTAGACATGACACTTATGACGATTTAGTCTATGGTAATCCTTGGTGAGAGCCCAGGGCAATACATGAGTCACCTACGTATTGAAGAAAAGAGGAGGCATCTTGAGCAAAGCATCTCGAGCATCCATGCCGGCTAGCAATAATTCATAAAAGCCTCGTGCGACCAAGTAAACTCCCAAGAGTGCTTGTCGTTTGAGCAAGAAATCAACCCATTGGCCTACATCCTGAGCGGTAGGCATCTTCCCGGGGAAGAAGAGAATCGTTGCGTTAAGGACATATTGAGCAACAGGATCCATAAGCTCCTATAGTAGCAGGGCCTTCCCAGGCTCGCCATGCATCTTCAAAGTCCTTATGTAAACATTCCTTGATTAGGGTTAAAGTCCATAGCTGAGATTTCCATGGCTTTTCGACGCTTGCATATACACTGTTCAGTGGATTCCATGTGAAACAATCACCATTCTTTCCACAGTGCTGTACAAATTCACACTGCTCCTACAAATTCTTTGTAAAAAAGCTTTGATGTACACCTGTTGAACACTCACTTTTTTTTTTGTAACTCGGATTTGTTGTACACCTGCTCTGTACTCGCTTTTTTTGTTGTACACCGCTGAACACTCACTTTTTTTGTAAATCGGATTTGTTGCACACCTTCCAAACACTCACACTCACACACTCTCATCCACACACACATACCAGGCAATATATACAGTTACATGCAGGCTAGCACAGGCATGAAGTGGCCACTGTTGTGCCAACGCAAATGGAGGAAACTCTAACACACATGTGACATAGGCGTAGAGCTTTGCAAGCACGTGGTTGTCATAGGTGGGACAGAAACCCTAACATGACGTGATAGCAACACGTTGCAGGCACAAAGAGGTCCACACACACACACACACACATAGCAAACATGGCCTAAGGTCTGGATTCAAGATAACACGTGCACATCACTTCACATCAATATTGCACCTTGCCAAGTTTTTATCCGAGCAATCATGAAATAAGTTATATCCTAGCATTCACAAGATAAGTACTTATTACGTGAAAGGTGCTCATTCTAGGTTAAGCCTCACATGAATTGTGCTTTGGTCATGTTTCGCATTGTTCATACATAAATTGACCCTAGTACGGGAAGCCTAGGATGTCCCAAAAACAACAAAGAAATGTGTTTTTGTTTTTTTTTTCAAAACTCACAATCGTGAGCCTAGGTATGTTGCCCATATATCTTCCGACCTCAAGGCTCGGTTTGAGCTTGAAGCCATTCTGTATTTCTTTCGATGGTTAAAGAAATGTGGTTTTTATTATGAGAGAAAATAAGTACGAAATCATGTAAAGTGTGTCCGATCGTGGAGAGGCCTTCATTTCTGAGTATCGATTGTTAATCATGGTGTAAAAGTAGGGGGATTGCTTACAATATCATCCAGAAGGCCATCACCTTCTTGGTAAAGTGTTTTTTTGGCAAGGCAGTGTTGATGCGGAGGTTTTTTGAGCACATGGAAAAAAGGAAGGTTTTTTTGAGCTTGTGTGAACATGATTTTTTTTTTTTCAAAACTCACAATTGGGAGTGGATAGTATTAATAACACTAGAAATATACACAAACCTCGAGCTCAGACTGAGCCTTGAGGGTCAAAGGATTACAAGTTTTCTACTTGACAGAGAAACCACAACTACTCCTAGGCTTTACTTATTACAAGATGTCATTATGACATGTATTGTTCTAGACCAGTCCTCTGAGGCTTCTTTGCCTCCGATCCTGTGGATCGTCACTTTGCCCTCTTGTATGATTTCACAAAAGCTTGCCACAGCCAGATACCCCTCAAACACGTGGCGGTTCCTTGCTTGCCAAATATGGTGAAAGAAATAGGACCTGATTATTTGAGTGCAGACAAGAAGAGCAGGACTTCCCAACCTGTTACTATCAAAGAACAGATTAGTCTTGAATAACTTAATATACTTGCATATTTTCCAGCCATGCCACTGATTGCCTGGCATCCCATGAAAAGGTGGGCTAGGTCTTCACTAGCTATTCTGCACCCCGAGCAACGATCGGACCCGATTCCTCTTTCTTGTTTCTTCAAGCCCGTCAGCAGAGGCACACACATCACTTTCCACAAAAATATCTTCATATACTGAGGCCACCTTGGCTTCCAGATGTTCTCCATGACTCCCTCCCACCGTTTTTATCTTTAGAATGTGGTTTCCAAAAGAGGCTACTCCCTGGCCATCTCCAAGCGTCCCATTCAAAGTTGGATTCACAAATTGGCATCACCACCTTATCAAGCTCTTTCATCACCCTATAGACTAGTAAGACCTAAAAGCCATTCAATTGAAATTGGATGGCTAAAGAGTCAGCAGTTTTCCAACATTTCCTGTTGCCATCCCAGAATTGCTCTAGTCGAACGAGCCCCTTATTATTCACATTCCTGGCCATTTCTATCCAATAGGGGCTTTACGGCGGCCCCAATATTCTAGAGAGCCAAGGGGACTAGTGCAAAATAGAGTTCTTAAAGTATCTGGTTGCTTCCCCCCATTCCAAAACCTCAACTACTCTTTTGCACTTCCTCATTAGCTCCCTCGAGAGTCCACTAGATCTAAGATAAGACTATTTCAGGGCGAGAAGTTTGTCGTGCATCACAACCCCCTTCCACTTTCCCCCTTTCGATCCCAGTTTTACTGCCTCAAGCATTTCCTTGGTCATGATAGCCCAAGCTTGGTCCTGTTTAGCCAATGAGACCATAATTTGGCACAAAGGGCCTCAGCATGGGATATAGGGTTAAGAATGCCGAGCCCTCCTTGGTCTATCGGGCGAGCAACTACCTCCCATCTAGCCCATTGCCATGGCCGGGAGGTTTTCATGTTGTTCTTCCAAAGAAACCTTTTCACTGGTTTTAAGAATTCTTTCCAGTTACACTTAGCCATCTTGAGCACGGGGCTGAGGAAAGCAATATACGGGATCATAAAATCATTAATCACTCTAATCCGGTTTTGGAAGGGGAGGAGAACAAACTCCCATCTTCTCATTCTTGAGCTTATTTTTTCAAGGACCCATTGAAATCTTTGCCTATAGGTTACGTCCACCCCTACCGGGGCTCCAAGGTGTTTGAATACACTCCCTTTTGAGATAATCTCTCCTGTCTAGATTGTAGGGTCAAAAGAGTTGTTCTCTGATAGGGAGATAAGCCTTGACTTCTCTATAATGCACTTGGATCCCGAGGCCACGGCAAATGTTTGCACAATCTCCAGAGCTCTTATGACAACTTGAGGGCACGCCTTCAAGAATAGGAGCGAATCATCTGCAAATATTTTGGCCAGTAGCTGGTCGTCAGCAGTAGCTGGTCGTTTCCCGGTAATGCCATACCTTGAATCTCTCCCCGCGCAGCACTGGCTTCGAGCATCGTAATGAGAGGATGCGACCCGATGGCAAAAAGCAAAGGGGCCAAGGGACATCCTTGCTTAATAGATCTTTTAACCTCAAAAGAGCCCACCATTCTATCATTAAACATGAGCTTTGATTGGCTGGCAATGCCTAGTGTGCGTATGAGACGACAAAGGCGAGGCCCAAAGCGCAGAGCTCCCATGACTTCTTCTATATAGGACCATTCTATTCTATCATAGGCTTTGTCAAGGTCCAGCTGCAGCAAGATGCACTCTTGCTTGGAGAAGGATGCATACTCTATTCCTACCATTGCTGCCAAGATATTGTCATATATAGATCTCCCTTTAATGAACCCGTGTTGATGGGGAGAGATGAACCAACTCAGGAGGGGGGCAAGTCTGAGAGCTATCGCCTTGGCAATAATTTTGTATGCTACTGACATCATCGTAATGGGATGCCAATGTTTAAGTTGAGAGCAGCAAATCTATTTGGGGATGGGCTTGATAAGCCCTCTCTTAACACTTGCATCCAATGACTCTTCGGAAACAACTTGATTGGCCATCCATGTGACTAGACCCTTAGATCATCTCCAAATTCAACCGTCAGTCCATACCAACCTGGGGGACTTTTCATTGCCAAGATCTTTTAGTGATGCTGAGCATTCCTCCTCAAAGAAGGCCTTTTCCATGCGGTCTGCTTCCTCCTGGGGAACCTTCTTTTCAACACTCCCAAGTAAAGACGCTCGGGCTGAGTCTTCCACTTCCTGAGATTGGGTCTCTGGTTGGCCGATAATTTGGATGAGATAATTGAGCATAAGTCCAGCCATCTCATCTTGGTTTTGAATTGTATTCCCTTTCTCATCATCGAGCACTTGCACGCGGCCTCGACTCTTCCTCACTTTAAGAGCCCTAAAAAATGTGCTTGGTTAGAAGGCTCTGGTTGAAGGAAAGTTTCCCTATAGAGAAATCTCGCCTTCTTGATTTCCTCCAAATTTTCATTGGCTAGGTGAGATTTAGCTTCAAGCCATTGCTTGTGCTCATCCTCGGTAGCCAGCCCAGCAGCCTTCCTAGAGGCTAATTGCACAACCTCCTCTGTGAGATGTTTGATATGTGCCTCATTGGATTTTTTAACCCAAGGACCCGAAGTTTTGATAGATTTTTGTACACTCCGAACAAATATATTCCAAGCACTAGGTTTATTCATCCCAACATCTTTCTTGAGCTTTCCCAACGCTTTCTTGGTGATGCTTCTGAAGAGAGAGTCTTTGAACAGGCATGTCCCTGTAACCAGAAGCTTTTTCTCCCCTCTCGAGGATTGCCCCCCCCCCCCCCCCCCCCCCCTTTTATCTTTCTTGAGTTGTAAGTGTAATGGCATGTGATCGGAGAGGCTTTTTGTTGATATTACCTTCATCTCTAATGTCAATGAGATCCAGTCAACTTGATGAGATGAGAGCAGTAGCATCTGTCTAATCGGGAGGTAGTGCGGGCATACTAAAGGCTTGTGTAGGTGAATCCCGGCATGTTGTTCCATGGGCCCACTTCCCACAAGTCAATCATAGCCTATTTTTCACATAAGCTCAGCCGTTTAGAATTTTATGAGCCAGCCAGTATACTAGCGGAGCTTGTTCTGTCCTTGCTTTTCTCGACCATATTGAAATCTCCAACCATCAGTCACTCCCCTTCGATCGGAGTATCCCTGAGCTGCACCATAGTTTAGCTCTATCCTTTGCATTCCAAGGTTCGTAAACATTTACTATGGTGATAGGTTGATTGTCCCATCTGATTCTAACACCAAGGACTTGTCCGGAGGGGTAGTTTAGAACCATCTTTGGCTCCAAATATCTGTCAGCAATGAACAAGACACCACTGAAACCGTCACTTCCTTCCCCATAAAAGATACCTTTTTTTCCTACAGCCTGTTTTCTCTTGCTACGAGCATCCAAATGGTGCTCTTGGATAGACCAGCAATTGACTGCCTTCTCTTTCTTTACTTCTTACCAGAATAGAGTGCCCTTCTTCCAGGTTTTTTATCCCTTCACGTTCTAAGATTGAATAGAGAGAGAATCCATCATTGGGAAAGGGGGACAAATTCTTCTGCCTCCAAGAACTCTTCAACAAAGTTCCCATTCAGGTTGTCCTCTTTCATTGGCTCCTTTTTTGCTGGAACCTGTGTGGTATCCAACATGGAAGTGAAAAGGTCCTCTTGATTCGTCTTCCCCAAAACTTTGAATATGTTGTCATATAGGAAAGGAGGCTTTGGGAAATCCGGCGGGAGACCTTTGATTTGTCCCAAGGCCCTAGCTTGCGCTTTGAACCGTTTACATGAAATATGAGATACTTGTTTCCAGCCTTCATCTTTTGACCTAAGAGTTGGAGGCATCACAATCTTTTGCATTACTGGGGTGGCCATTCCTTTGCTGAGCAGTGGATGAAAAGCGGTAGCTTTGGGTGGTCTTGCCCTTACCCCGGTTGCCATGATCTTGTTTCTCCACATCTTTATCCAAGTTGACTTTATTTTGACCACCCTCTGACTTGTCAAGATTTTTAGTAGGCTTCTTTGTTGGATCTACTGTATTTGTGCCACCCTATGGGGTAGCCTGTGCTTCGCTTCTCTCCATCACCTGGTCTGTAGGCTTTAGCCCCTCAGGGGGACACGCCCTCGCATAATGCCCGAATTTGTTGCATTTGAAGCATGACCCAAAGAAGGTGTTAAAGTTAAGAGGAATGATCTTTAGTCCTTCCCCAACATTCACCACCAAGTTCTTTGGTTGTGGCTTCCGCAGATCCCACCAGATACAGACCTTGTTTGCTGCTACACCCGAGGCTTTGGAAGATGGGACAAAAAGTGGATCACCAATCAAAGTTGTGAGGTCCTTCAAGTTCTTTCTAAGCCATACGGGGAGCTTGACAAACTCCACCCATACTGGGTAGAGATCTGTGAATGCCTTCTTAGATTCAAATAGAGGGTCCCAAGGGAGCACGCACACCGGCGGTCGATTGAAGGACAGCGGGCTTTTCGCCAAAACCCTCTCAACCATTGACTATCATTAAACTGAACTGACATAAATCCTTTTGCTATATATTGGGTGAACATTACCAAGCCGTTATGATTCAAAACCAATGGACTACAGAGCCAGTTACTGAGCTCAATTCTATTGGGAACTCTCCCCATAAACCCGAAGACCAGAGAAAAATTTGCAACCTCCGCAAGTTGTCTTTTCACAATGGCAGGGGGAACAACCACCATAACGGCATCTTCCACCTCGACACGCTGCGGGAGTGCCTTCTTGAGTGCTTGGAAAGCTCTGTCCCCTTTGGCCACTTCAGTAGCATCCTCCTGCGTCGTCGAATCTTCGCGGGACCTTTTGTTCAATGATAGTGCACAAAGGATTGATGCTAGGTCTTTTTCCACCTGCGTCTTTCTTTGTTTCAGTTCCTCCTTACTCAGATTAGTAAGGAAGCTTTGACCGCTATCATTGGCACCCGGTTTTGCAAAGTCACCTGTGGGATCGATAGTGAAAGGCCGGTGGTAATGAGTGTGCTAGTCTCCACCCAACCCTGCTATCTTATAGCCTCTCCCTAGCGTACACACTGTCCGACCGTGCCGGTGGCCTTGCCCATAGGACCCATGTCCTTACATTACCCCCCGCTTGGAGAATCGTTTTCTTCCTCAAAAACGAACGTAGGAAAACGTTTGTTAAGTGTGGGGACATTCTCCCATGTAGAGCCTTCTTTAGGTCTATCTAGCCATTTTACCAACACCTATCGTCTGACATGATGTCTGGTGCAAAGCTCATGAGAATCCAAAATCTTTTCGGGCTCATGAGGAATGCTTGGCGGTGCGATAAGGTCAATCAACACACCTGTGTCAATGACATTATCATTCTGTCCTAGTTGTTTTCGTAAACGGCTAACATGAAAAACAGGATGAACTCGTGAGTGCTCTAGAAGAGCTAACTTATAGGCCACTTGACCTATACGTTTGAGAATGGTAGATGGTAATAGTGTGGTGAAAGTTTAGCAACTTTTCCAGTCTTCAGACTTTTTGAATGCTCCGAAACTTTGAGGAAAACCTTGTCTCCTTCTTCCAAAGTAGAAAGACGATGATGCTCATCTGCGTACTTCTTATATCGATCTTGAGCTTGCTTAACATTCTATCGAGCAACTCGAAGCATGTCAACCTGGTCTTGGAGAAAATCCTTCGCTTGTTGTATCTTCTCCTTAGCCAACCCACCGTAACGGGTGATCTAGGTTGAAATCCATACAGAAGCATAAATGGACTAAACCCTGTATTATAAGAAAATTTCAATATAGGTAAGTAGTCTTCCCAATTGGTTTGCTTCTTGCTAACGTACGCTTGTAGCATATCCTCTAGCACTTGATTAACTCTTTCTGTTTGATCATTCATTTTTGGATGATCATCCGTACTTAGATTAAGTTTAGTTTCCAACTTTTGGAACTCAGCTCTCTAGAAGTGATTATCGAACTTTCGATCTCTGTCACTAATGATACTAGTTGGAAGACCGTAGAGTTTATATATATGCTCTACAAATAGTAGTGCTAATTTCGGTGTCTTGATCGTAGTCTTAGTGGGAATGAATCGACCCATCTTTGTGAGACAGTCTACAATTATCCAAATGGCATCATGGCCACGATTTGTAGTAGGTAGTCCTACTACAAAATCCATAGAGATAGTCTCCCACTTACCTTGGGAATCTCTAAAGGATGTAAAAGGCCACCTACCTTGAGACACTCTACCTTATTAACTTGGCACTGTTGGCAGTTTAGTACGCACTCTTGAACATCATGATGTAAGCCTGACCAATAAAACTGCCGTCGAACTAAGGCATACGTCTAACGAATATCTAGATGACCAGCACTTGGACTATTGTGACACTCAAATAAGATTTGGTGCCTAGTGTCTGAGTCCTTTGGCACACATACTCTACCTTTGTGGAGTAAGTAGCCATCATCAATGGAAAAATTCTTCCATCGCTTAAGCTCTTCTTGAGTAGGGGTGGAGCTCTGTGTGTTGGAGTTTCTATCTGCGCGTGTAGAGACATGTTGATCTGGCTTTTCAGAGACATGTGAGTGTGAGGGATCTCTTTTTAAAACTGCACTCCACACTTTAGCATATGATTGATCTTGTGCACACTTGCCACGTAATGACTCCAAAAATCCACTCTTTAGTTCCGTAAAAGCAAGTGAATTAATCTGAGGCATCCTACTTAGTGCATCCGCTACTACATTATATCGCCCCTTGCGATATCGTAGCTTACAATCATAATCTTGAAGGATTTCTGCCCATCTAGCTTTACAGCCCTTCAAGTCTGTTTGAGTAGTAGACCATTTGATACTCTCATGGTCAAAAACTACTTCAAACTTGGCACCATATAAATAGTGTCGCCATTTTCGTAAAGCGTGAGTTATGGCATAGAGCTCTCTCTCATAAACATAATACATTTTTTGTTGTGTTCCATCTAACTTTTTACTTTCAAAGGCTATAGTTCTTCCCTACTGGAGAAGTATCGCACCAATGGCTTTATCACTAGCATTAGTCTCTACCACAAACGCCTTAAGTGGATCGACGATTGCTAGGATGGGAGCAGTGGCTATAGCTACCTTGAGCTGTCCGAAACTACGTTTTTGGGCTTCTTCCCAAGAAAAGGTCTTACCTTTTGCTTTAAGTTGATCCGTCATAGGAATAGTGATTTTGGCATAGTCACGGATATACTGTTGATAAAATCCAGCCATGCCTAAAAATATTTGAAGCTCCTCAACCGTGTTGGGATGTCGCCATCGAAGAATGGTAGCGACCTTGTCAGAGTCCATCTTGAAGGAGTACGAGCGGAAGTGCGACGCGAGAGAGAGTGCGAGAAGAAGAGCACGACGATATGGTGAACTCGCTCTACTGTAATGTGTAGAGCATAGTGAGTTCTTATTAGGTTTTTACAAAAGAATATGTGTACATACCTGGCGGTCCGCCCACTTACCTGGGCGACCACATTGGGCTTTATACCCCAACAACCTCCCACTTAAAGTCCAATGTGGTACTTTAAGTGTGAGAGAAGCTACTATACAAGCTAATATACAAGAGATGTAGAGAAGTGATGTACTACCCTACACCTAACTGCTTGCGAAAATGTGCAAAGCTCTCCGAGGAAAGTCCTTTTGTAAGTAGATCAGCAGGATTTTTTGTGGTGTGAACTTTGACAAGCTGAAGTTGCTTATCCTCGAGCATTTCCCTGATGAAATGATACTTCACATCCACATGATTTGTCTTTGAGTGATAAACTGGATTGCGAGCCAATTGTATAGCACTTTGACTATCACAATATAACACAGGCATCTCTTCTTTGATTCCCAAGTCTGTTAATAGTCGATTAAGCCAAATTGATTCTTTGCATGCCTCCGATGCTGCAACATATTCAACCTCTGTAGTAGACTGAGTAACACAATCTTGTAATCTAGAACGCCATGATACTGTTCCACCAGCCAATGTAAAGACTTACCCTGACATAGACCTTTGGTTGTCTAAGTCACCTGCATAATCTGAGACTGTAAAACCCTTTACACTTAGCTCCTGACTCCCATAGCATATACGCATACTCTTTGTAGCTTTCAGGTATCTCAATATTCCTTTCACTGCCTCCCAATGTTTCTTGCCTGGGTTTGACATGTATCGACTTACTACTCCCACTGCAAATGCAATGTCCGGGCGAGTAGCAATCATTGCATACATCAAACTACCCACTGCAGACGCATATGGAATCTTATCCATTTCAGCCTGTTCTTCCTCAGACACAGGACAATCTTGTTTGCTAAGTTTCACATATGGTGGCAATGGAACACTCAATGCCTTTCCCTTCTCCATATTGAGACGTTGCAAAACCTTGTCAATATACTCTATTTGAGATAACCAAATCAACTTCTTTGATCTGTCTCTCTCAATGCGCATACCAAGTATATGACTTGCCTCACCCATGTCTTTCATGTCAAACGATTTTGCCATCTTTGACTTCAAAGCTGAGATTTCTTCCAAGTGCTTGCCAGCAATCAACATGTCATCCACATACAAAATAAGGATCGGCCAACTGCCATCCTTAGCCTTCTTTGTATATAGACAGTGATCGAACTCACTACATTTGTAGCCTTGAGAAAGCATAAACTTGTGGAATTTATGGTACCATGCCCTCGGTGATTGTTTTAAGCCATAAAGACTCTTTAACAACTGGCATACCCAATCTTCCTTGCCTTTCTCAACAAACCCTTCTAGCTGCTGCATGTAAATTTCCACATCTAAATCACCATGCAAGAACGCTGTCTCGACATCCATTTGGTGCAACACCAAATCTAATATGGCAACCAATGCAAGAAAGCATCTCAATGTAGTCATCTTGACCACCGGAGAGAAGACTTCATCAAAGTCAATGCCTTGTTCTTGCTTAAAGCCCTTGGCAACAAGCCTTGCTTTGTACTTTGGCTGACTATCATGAGCGGTGATCTTATACCTGTAAATCCATTTACAAGGTAGAGCCTTTTTTCCCTGTGGTAATTTAACCAGCTTCCATGTCTTGTTTTTATGCAGAGCTGCCATCTGTGACTGCATGGCCAATTGCCAATTCCCGGAGTTCTTCATTTGCACTGCTTCCTTGTAACATGAAGGCTCATTGCAATCAGTCAACATGACATAGTTCATAGATGGAACAAACCTATCAGGAGGTCGTGTGACACGTCCAGATCTACGCACAATAGGTGGCTCAGGCTCAGCCACAACCTGTGGTTCCACTCTATCCTGTCCTTGCTCCTCTTGAGCCCTGACATTTTGTCTTGCACGTGCAGGTCCATCTTCTTGGAAGACAACTCTTCTAATCTCCTCAACCCTCTTTGGTTTAGAATGATATTTCGATTCATTAAAGTGAACATCATTGCTGCGGACAACCTTTCTGGATTCGGGATCCCAAAGTCTGTACCCCATCTCACCAGAATTACCATAGCCTAGAAAGATGCACTTTCTACTCTTTGGCTCAAGTTTGTTCCTAAATTCCTTTGGAACGTGAGTATATGCCTCACAGCCAAAGACTCTGAGATGCTTGTATGAGGGCATTTTGCCTGACCATACCATCTCTGGCACTGAATCCTTCTGCAAAACCTTGCTAGGAGATCTATTTACAAGATGAACAGCTGTTGATACAGCTTCAGCCCAAAACCCATTTGGCAGCTGTGCATTAGACAACATACTTCTGACCTTCTCTTGTATGGTCCTATTCATCCTCTCAGCAACACCATTTTGAGGAGGATTGTAAGGAGCAGTAAGTTCACGTTTTATACCTTTTGACTCACAAAAGTCCTGAAAGGCCTTTGAAACATACTCTACACCATTGTCAGTGCGTAAGCATTTAAGCTTCTTGCCACTCTGATTCTCCACAAGTGTCACAAACGTTTTGAAAACACTAAACGCTTCATCCTTGTGCTTGAGAAAGTAAACCCATACTTTCCTTGAGTAATCATCTATAAATGTCATAAAGTAAGAAGCTCCCCCTAGAGATAGGTTAGGCATAGGTCCACATAATCACTATGAACAAGTGCCAACTGTGTATCTCTTCTACTGCTTCTATGCTTATGTGGCTGCTATGTTTGCTTACCATACAGACAATGTTCACAGAATTCAAAATCATTAAATGAAAATCCAGGCAAATAACCAGAACGAGACAAGATTTCCATTCCCTTCTTGGACATATGTCCTAACCGGCAATGCCACAAAGAAACGTTCGGCTGCTCGGTTACATTGATTACATTTTTAGAGACATTTGATACATAAATCATGTAAAGTCCTCCAGACTTTAATCCATGTGCTACTGTCATAGAACCCTTGGATATCTTCCACATGCTCTGTCCAAAAGTGGTGACGTAGCCAGCATCATCAAGTAAACCTGTGCTGATCAAGCTCTTTGTAATTGCGGGAACATGTCTCACATTCTTCAGCGTGAAAGAAGAGCCATTCTGAAACTTCAATTGAACATCTCCAACACCTAAGATCGCACATGTCTGCCCATTGCCTAGCCGAACATGATCTTTAGTGGTCACATAAGAGGTAAACCACTCCTTGTTTGGAGACACATGAAGTGATGCCCCTGAGTCTATAATCCAGTCACTCAGTGCATTTCCATCAGATGCTGTAAGAAGAGTTGAGTCCATTGTGTTCTTCAAGAAGTAGATGTCTCCTGACACTAGACTGTCATCCTCTGCAACAGTGTTTGTCACATTTATTTCTTGAATCTTCACTGAGGACTTGTTCTTCTCACCATGGTCTTCAGCTTTCTCTTTGCCTTTTTCTGCTTTCCATACTCTGTAGTCTCTTTTCATGTGACCCTTCTTGCCACAATGGTAGCATTCTATGTCACTCTTGCCTTTAGCACTGCGGGACTTGCTACGAGACTGATTCCTCTTTCCACCTTTGTACTTTTCTTTGGTCCTTCCCCTGACAACTAAGGCTGTTCCTTTGCCTTTGTCCATTGTCTTTCTATTGGTTTCTTCAGTAAGCAGACTTCCTTCTACACCTGCTATGTTCAAACCATCTGGAGGTGCAGAATTACTCAAAGCTGTGCAAAAAGTGTCCCAACTTTCCGGCAATGTGATCAACAGGAACATAGCTCTAACAGGTTCATCAAACTTGACACCTTGAGCTGACAACTGACTATAGATTGTGTTGAATTCATTCAGATGATTGGACATAGGTGTCCCTTCTTTCATCTTCAAGTCAACAAGCTTCTTAAGCCAGTATACCTATGAAGCTGCACTCTGCTTCTCATAAAGATCACTCAGCTTTAACCATGCTTGATAAGCCGACATCTCGTCTACTACATTGAAGTAAACGCTTTCTGCCAAAGTCAGCATAATGGTAGAAAGTGCCAATTCATCCATTTCGTTCCATTCATCTTTGTCCATATCTTCTGGTTTTATCCCCTTGAGCTTTATAGGTTTTATCTGCTTCTTTTGTACCAACACGTGCCAAATCTGCTTCTTCCACAATGGGAAATTGGTTCCATCCAGCTTCTTGATATTGTAAAGAGCAGTGTCCTATGATCCAGCCATAGCTACGCTTCACAGTGGTTTAATTTCCTGGGAAAAATTCGGCAGAGTTTCCCCTGTAAACTGACCTCTGAACCAATATCAACCTGTCAAATGAACCAAGAAAGCTTCAGATTCTGCATAAATTTCGACAGAGTCTCCTTTGTAAAATGGCTCTGGTGTACTAAAAACAGCTCAAAAAACATTGTCTCTCTGACACTGTAAGCTGCGGGTAAACTTGTCCTGCACCTGTACTGTCTCTCACTGTCCTGTCACTGTCCTGTAAGCATAGACTGTGACAATGCCTCAACGGTAATAAAGCAAAGATGCAATCCCAATTGTCTAACTCACAGTCAATACATCCTAGCTGCCTATCTAAGGGTGCTCGAGGGATCGCTCCAAGACCTGTATCACCGAAAGGATCTCAACATTCGAGAATCCCCCAGCTCAATAAAACCTCACTCGACCCTCAACAAAGGCTGCAGTAAATCTGGCAGTACATAGACTTCCCACAAAGTCATACATCCACAAATTTCCCACTATATGCTGTAACCGCTGCGGCGGTTGTTTGCTGCGTGACTCACAGCCAGCAAACCCTCAACAAACATGTTAAGTATGGAGCCTGATTTACCCTTTGTAATTTTCCAGTGGTAAAAGCGCACATTTGTAAGGCCCCCATTATGAGGAGAAGCCATTGTGCGTGAAGGAAAATCACTCACCGGAAACCAAAATTTTCACGGACAAGAATCGGGGGCAACTTTAAAGGCCTCGGGGGCGGAGGCCCCCGAGACTTTTTTTTTTCGCCGGAATATTCTTTTTCGCCGCAATATTATGGCCGGACGGCGGCCGGAAAGTGGTCGGAAAACAACCGGTCGGTTCGCCGGTGGCCGGTAGTCAATGGCCGATGGCCGGTGGTCGGAAGTCAATGGCCGGTGGCCGGTGATCGGAAGTCAATGGCTGGTGGCCGGTGGCCGAATTCAATGGCCGGTGGCCGAATTCAAAAGCGGACTTGTCTTCTCAAGGGCGGCCACAAATGGGCGGATTGGAGGGTCCGATTCGGACTTATTCGCACAAGGGCGGCTACACATGGCTGTCTCTCATAAGAGAGGGTAGCCCTTTTGGCCTAAAAGGATGCCATTTCTACACACATTTCATAGTGTGAAGTTGATGCAACAAGGTGAGCGTGAGGTGGTGAGAGTGAAGCAAGGCGGGAGCTCCATTAAGGGTATAATCCCTTTGTAAACTACTTCTTGTTTTGAAGTACTAAAGCCATTGAGTGGTTGCTTTCCCGTGGACGTAGCCCACATTGGGTGAACCACGTATATCGTGTGTACTCTCTCTCTCTCTCTCTCTCTCTACTCTATAATCTCGTGTATATAAATCTGTCTCTCTCCATTAAGTAATCTACTCAATTATCTATTTAGCTACGTCTTATTTCCTAACAAAACATACATCATCTCTGACAATACATCCCATGTGGAAGTACCTGCAATGTCAGGATGAAATCTGGAATATCAAGCAGCAAACACAAGCTACCTGATGAACTAGTGGATGTCTCCTACAGTCTGTGTGTAGATGCGCCCGTGTCGTATGTGACACGCCTCCAAGAACTGTGAGCCGTCCGTCGATGTGTAGACAGCCACAAATCAACACTCTGGGAGTGTCGATATCCTCAGCACCTGCAGTCGTAGGCCGAAAACCCCAAATTTGCAGAGTCGGATCTACACCCGCCGAGACCACGTAGTCGAAAATGGCCTGCGCAGACCTTTGTCCAAGCCGAACGGTGGCCGAGATGACCTCAGAACGGTGGCCGAGATTTGGGGCCGTGTCTTCACCTGTCGAATTTCACTCCAATCTGAGTTGGTGACTCTAGCCTCCTGCAGTGCTGCCCCGAGCCTCGATCTGAGCTCTGATACCAGTTGAAGGAGTACGAGCGGAAGTGCGACGCGAGAGAGAGTGCGAGAAGAAGAGCACAACGATATGGTGAACTCGCTCTACTGTAATGTGTAGAGCATAGTGAGTTCTTATTAGGTTTTTACAAAAGAATATGTGTACATACCTGGCGGTCCGCCCACTTACCTGGGCGACCACATTGGGCTTTATACCCCAACACATCTTGATTCCAGAATAAGAGATCAAATGACCGAGGTAATGTATCTCTGTTTTAAAGAAATCTTACTTGCGGGAGTTCGTAGCTGTTCGAACACTAAACGTAAGTGTTCTATGTGTTCATCTTCAGTCTTACTATAAATGAGAATTTCATCAATGAATACCACAACAAATTTTCCAAGATAGGGACGTAAGACACTATCCATGAACGTCATAAATGTAGCTGGAGCATTGGTTAGACCAAAACGCATAACCAAAAATTCAAAATGCCCGAATTGTGTTCTAAAGACAGTTTTGGAGATCTTTTGCAGTAGGATACGTACCTGGTGGTATCCTGAACGAAGATCTATCTTTGTATAATATCTTTCCAACTCATCCACTTGAGGTAGAGGATACTTGTTCTTGATGGTTATCGCATTCAATCCGCGATAATCTACGCACATGCACATAGTACCATCTTTCTTTTTTACCAATAAAATTGGTGATGCCCAAGGCGAAGTGCTAGGTCTAATGAAACCAAGAGCGAGGTAGTCAGCCAACTGACTCTCAACCTCCTTGGCTTCTTTAGCACTCATACGATAAGGTGGTTTACTCACCAATTTAGTGTCTGGTAAGACATCTATGCCATGTTGCACATCACGTGTAGGGGGTAAACCCGGTGGTAAATCACTTCAGAACACATCACTGTACTCTGTGAGTGAGTGAGTTAGCTTTGCCGTGCAAAAGAAGAAAGTAAACTAGAGTTATGTTGGGATGGAGAATTTTTTAATTCCTATAATGTTTGTTTTACAACAGTTGCACGTTGCTCAATAGAATTAAAATTGAGAGCACTTTGCTTGTTAGATTTGTTAACACTTTGTTTATTAGTAGAATTCATTGCACTTTGTATACCATTAGAATTCATTGCACTTTGCATACCATTACTAGAATTCACCGCACTTTGCTCTTGAGAATTCACAAGACTTAGAGACAAGCAGTAATACAAAAAGACTTCATCTATTAAATCTACTTTTTGCAAAATAGAAAGCTCGGATGTACATATAAGAGGTGCAGATGGTATATTTTTCTTACCAAACAAAAGCACATGTTTACCATTGGCCATAAAGGATAAGGAATTGTATTCATAACTTAAAAGTCAAGGGTCATCGTATGATCTTGAACAATAAGAACCCCTTGAACTACCATTTCCAATACTTCTTTATCATTCGTAGACATCTGTTCCACCACATATTTGTGAGAGCAGGGAGTCTGTGAGCTTCAATTTCTTTACTAGCTTATAGTTCAAGAAGTTATGAGTTGCACCATCATCCACTAAAATACGAACACATTGTTTGTTAATAGTGCCATGCATGCGAATCAAATCATGGGGGCCAAAGGTGGGCTACCACATTGAAGCATGCACACACCACTTGTGTTTTTCTTCCATATGAAGAATCTCTATAGCAAAATACTTAGGAGATGAATCTAATGTGAGGCGTTGCACCGTGTGCATGGCCTTTTCTTTGCGTTGCAAAAGAGGACAATCTTTCTTGTTATGTTGGTTCGAAAGACATCTAAAACACAAATTGTGTTTCTTCGCACGCTCAAAATCAGCAGTGTTGAGAGACCCTCGTGATTGCTTAGGCTTCTTAGCCTCTTGTGGGCGTGGAGAGGTAGATTGTCTCTTATTCCTCTTGGAACGTGTGGGAGATCTACCTCGCCATTGGATCTTAGCCACATTGCTCTTAGCAAAAGTATTCTTAGAGTAGGGAACATTTCCTTTCCTCTCTTGGTCATCGTCATATCTTTGGGAATGACTGATGGCTTCTTTAAAATTTTTTGGATGTTGGGTCTTGACATGAAGATGATAGTCTTTGTCAAGGCCCCTATTAAAACCCTGTATCTTTTGGAATTCATCTAGACGTTCTAATTTTAATATGATTTCTCGATACTTTGAAAGGTACTGTGTGAGAGAGAGGCCAGACATGCAGCATGCAACCCATGCTAACCAATTCTTATCTTCTTCATTGGAGTTCAAAAACTCTTTGGGGAAAGAATCTTGAGACACAGCCCAAGACGGAGGATAAACATCTATTGGAAATGTCATCCACCACTTATAGGCCTTGCCTTTAAGAGATAGACTTTTTTCCACAGCCGTCTTTATATCCGGAGTGTGTCTCAATCGATGAATATCACTCTATTTGTGTAAGAACGTAATGACCGCATCCTTGTTGCGATCACGCTTTTCCCTGTGAAATTTAGGAATGGTGATGTTCTTAAGTAATGCATTGCTACCTTCTGCATCTTCTGCAGCATTTATCTCTTGGCCTCCTTGAGTCGTGCAAGCTTGGTTCCCTTGAACCGTGCCACTAGTGGCTCCTTGAGTCGTCTGTGAATTCGTAAATTTCACAAGTAACTCCGTAAGATCGGTAACATTTGTATTGAGTGCAGAGAGGTTGCTTTCAAGTACGCTTTGGCGATGTTCCAAAGTCTTGAAAGAAGCCATATCTATAAGACCATGATCTCCTAGATCATTATCATCATGCATATTAGTGTCAGTAGCACCCGTGGTGCTCTGATTTTGATCTACGTGCTCAAAATCAAACGTGTGTGTAGGTGGGATATCCTCACTCGCCATGGTAAACACACATTAATGCAAAGAGAGAGAAAAAAAAACGACAACTTGTACCTTGAGAAATTGAAGTCTTTGTGTTTAGCATGCTCCGCGATTTGCGCTGCATGCGAACCTTGCCTTGCTAGAATTTGAGCGCTTCACTTGTCGTTCGGTGTAAGAACACCTTCGATGATTTTTCACAAAAACCCGTCGTTTTTGTGAAGGCTTTTGTTCACTTTGAAGCTACCTCCTTGAGGAAAAAATAATTTTGGAGGAAAACTTGTCTTCCTCCAAGAAGTCAAAAGGAAGGGTGAAGCTACTTCTTTGAAGTTTGAAGCTTTCTCTTTCCTTTTAGTTTTCCTTTCAACACAAGTAGGCTATCTTTCCTTGTGATACACAACAAGAGTCAAAAGCTTGATGGTAAAGTGTTGGATTCTTACCCTCGTGGGGTGGGTTCAACCCTCCTTCATGCAAGGGTTAAGCGGACCTTCCTACGTGCGCAGCCAACGGCGCCAACGAAAGCCTTCGGAGCCTCTGTGCCGTCGAGTTGCCGGTCGAGGTGTCCTTTGTCGCCCGCTGTGGAGGACGTAGATGGGGCGGCCGCGGTCAACTGTCACTGTCTGTCTACGCACTGCACACATGAAAGCGTGCCTTTATTCTTTTGCTGCACAATGGAGACATCGCTGTCTGCGGAATGTGGGAGAGACGTAGAGTGTCGCATGCACATACAACCCGCTTTTCACATCCTCCCAAAAATAGCTTGGATACTAGTGAAAGGGTGGTGGTAATACGTGTGCTAGTCTCCACCAACCGTGCTATCTTATAGCCTCTCCTAACGTACACACTATCCGGCCGTGCCTATGGCCTTGCCCATAGGACCCATGTCCTTACAGATAGCCTTTAGAGCGTCGGATTGCTCTTTGCCTACCACTGCTTCGGTGTAGGAGAACAGCTTAGAGGAGCTCGCCATGGCGCGGTGAAAGGCCTCACCGACAACCCCCCATCTATTCAAAACTTAACCCAAATTACAAAAAGTAGGTTGCCCACACAAGCAACACCTTTGCTTTGCCAAAAAGTAAACAAAATTGGAGGCTTGAGAAGAAACGCTGAAAAGTGAAGATGTAGTCGATAGTAGAGTGTTCTTGTAAGTGCAATTATTAAGTGTGGGCATGAAGCCCAGCACATGAAGATGGTGATGGCTCTACCGTTTGTCTTTTGAAGATGTAGTTGTTACAAACCTTTCGACACCCCAGAGTAAGGAAAGGCATCACCAAGTCGAAAGCAGATGTGATGAGGGCGTTCCCCTCTGTTGGTGGGCCGTAGCGGATTGTAGAAAGGTTGTACGGGAGCCATGTTGGTCACTGGCTCGAGCTGAGGGCAAAGGTGGCCTGACTGGGTGCAAGCTATGTGAGCCTTGTTCTCATATGCTCCTACCTACACCATCGCTCCTACCTTCAGGAACTAATGCATTAAACCTCCATGTCTTAACATGATTTTCTTAAGCGTTCCCATGTGGGTAAAGAGTAATATACATATCTATATCTATTATCTATTACATATATAATGGAGCTTGAAATTTTTGAGGAAGGAGAGACCATCCACGTGTCGATTCCTCCAAGCCTCTCACGAACTTCAGTGTTTCGTTCCTCCGTTGTGTGTGTACTGTGAGAATACTATCTGTGTGTATGAGAGTGAGAGTCTAGAGAGAGAGAGAGAGAAGTCTTGCTCGGACTCAACGGCAATGTAGCCTTGTCACCCCACGTTGACATCTTGCATGCCTCTGACTATAACAGAGTGTGTGTGTGTGTGTGTGTGTGTGTGTGTGTGTGTGTGTGTGTGTTGAGAGAGAGAGAGAGAGAGAGAGAGAGAGAGAGAGAGAGAGAGAGAGAATCGAGATGTGTGACTGCAGTCTGCACGCTTAGTGGCGCATAGCTCAACGAGAGTCAAGCCTCGAGTGATGCCTGGAGAGTCAGCTATGTGGGTGTGTCAATCTCTGTGTGTGTGTGTGTGTGTGTGTGTGTGTGTGTGTGTGAGAGAGAGAGAGAGAGAGACGCCACGCCCTGGGCAGTGTACTCCTGGAGGGATCAATCGCTCTGCTCGCAGAGAGGGGGAAACTCGATAGAGAGAGTGACTGGGAGATTAGGCGTCGACGCTCGAAAGTTTTTTTCCCAAGTGCCTATAAATTGACTATATTGAAAGTTTTTGGGAAAAAAAACCAAAATACCCCTCTAATTTGTGGAAAGTCCCAAAATATCCCTCAAATTTCAATAATTCCTAATATACCCCCAACATGTTTCCGTAAATTCCCAAATTCCCTTCATATTCTCCAAAATTCCCCTGGTTGTGAGATTAAATTTCTCCAAAGACAATGTTTTTAGTAGCGTTTCATAAGAAGGCTGATTGTCTATCAATACAAAATGCTCAAACTAGAAATTGAGTTTATTATGTATTCTTTGGAGATTAATTGCTTCATTATTTTTAGACCTAATTACATGCTAAGCACTCATAAACGGATCTCAAATGTCAAAATGGAATAAAAATTAGAAAATCTTGAACAATTTAACCAAAATAGATACTAGGGTATTTTGGGAATTTTCACAAATTAGAGGGGTATTTTGGTAAATTTTTGAAGGTTTTTACACGAGAGAGAGAGAGAGAGAGAGAGAGAGAGAGAGAGAGAGAGAGAGAGCTCGGAATCATTTTTCCCAAAAACTTCAAAAGGCTGCATATAAGAAATTTTATAGGTAATTCGACTATATTGAAAGGTTTTTACACAAGAGAGAGCGAGAGCACTTGCGTTGTTGGTACATGGAGACAGAGAGAGGAAGAGAGGCTAAGATGTAGTGCTCTCGCCGAGAGAGAGAGAGAGAGAGAGAGAGAGAGAGAGAGAGAGAGAGAAGGGCAAAAAACTCCCGCCAAAATCTTGCTCGCATAGACAGTAAAGAGAAAGGTTCAAAGTTGCATTCAATGATAGCCCATGGTTCATGGCAGCTGACCGAAAAGGGATGACTCCCATCAGAGTGATTAGGACAAGCATTGAGAAGGTTGTTACACTAAATTTCTCTGAATTTTGTAGGTTTTTTCACGTTGAAATTTAGATTAATTTAGCGGAAACTCAGGGTGATTAGCACAAGCATCAAAGCAGCTGAGCAATAGTTAGATTGACTATATTCAAAGGCTTTTACACTAAATTTTGTAGGTTTTCTCACCTTCAAATTTGAAATTTAGTGCCATCGAGGTACTAGGGTGATTAGAACAAGAATTGGGGCCATAGTTGAGTTGATTATATTGAAAGGTTTTAACACTAAGTTTCTCTAAATTTTGTAGGTTTTCTTCCCTTCAAATTTGAAATTTAGCAGGGTAAATGTCAAATTTTGTAGGTTGAATTACACTAGACCTAGGGTTTTTTTCAAGCACTATTGGAAGTGCGAAAGCGATGGCGAGAGAACTTTGTGTTGACAAGTGCATAGAGATAGAGAGAGAGAGGCAAAGAGACAAAGAGAGGCTGACCACCAGTAGTGCTCTCACCAGGAAGAGAGAGAGAGAGAGAGAGAGAGAGAGAGAGAGAGAGAGCCAAGATCTTGCAGCAGAGAGAAAGGTTCAAGTACGACATCCGATCATTCATGGTCGCTAACCGAAGCCTAGAAGGGATGACTCACATTGGGTTGATTCACACTAGCATTGGGACAAAAGGTAAATTTACTATATTGAAAGGTTTTTACACTAAATTTCTCTAAATTTTGTAGGTTTTCTCACCTTCAAATTCAAAACCTAGCAGTAAGTCTCCGAATTTGTCGGTGGAATTACACTAAACCTAGTTTTTTTTCAAACATTGCTGAAAGTACTCAAGAGAGAAAGAGAGGGCAAGAGCACTTATGTTGCCACTGCACGAAGACAGAGAGAGACAAAGAGACAAACGGGGTCTAAGTAGTAGTGCTCTCACCAATAGAGAGAGAGAGAGAGAGAGAGAGAGAGGTGAAAATCTCCCGCCAAGATCTTGCTCCCATAGGTAGCAGAGAGAAAGGTTCAAAGCCATGTTCCACGATAGTCGATGATTTGCGGTAGCTAACCGTAGCTGAGAAGGGACAATTTGCATCAAGGCAATTCATACAAGTATCACATAAATACATAAATTGACTATATCGACTCGCATCGTAGCAATTTGCACAAGAATAAAGGCAAAAGGTAAATTGACAATATTGAAAGGTTTTTACAAAAAAATACTCTACATTTTGTGGGTTTTCTCACCTTCAAATTTAGAATTTAGTGTTAAATCTTAAAACTTGTATGTGGGATTGTATATTAAACCTAGGTTTTTCCAAGCATCGGGCAATAGATAAACTGACTACATTGACTCGCATCGGGGCAAGTCGCGCAAGCATTAGAGAAATAGGTAAAATAACTATATCAAAAGGTTTTACAAAAAAAAAAAAAACTCTAAAATTTTGTAGGTTTCTTCACCTTCTAATTTAAAAGTTAGTTGTAAATCCTAAAATTTGTATGTGGGATTGTACACTAAACCTAGGTTTTTTCAAAGCATTGTTGGAAGTACTCAAGAGAAAAGAGATGGTGAGAGTACTTGTGTTACCAATTCATGGAGATAGAGCGAGAGGGAGAGAGGCAAAGAGAGACCGAGTAGTATTGCACACACACACACACACACACACACACAGAGAGAGAGAACTCCCACCAAGATCTTGCTCCCATAGCAGTAGAGAGACAAAACCTAGAGAAATTTAGTGTAGAAACTTTCATTTTACCTCTAATATTTATCATATCTCAGGGAGTGGTTAACAAAGAAAGCAATTTAGTGATTGAAATTTTTTAGATCTACCTCTAAATTCTAAATTTAAAGGCAAGTAAACATACAAAGCCTAGAGAAATTTAGTATAAAAACCTTTATAGATGCTCTTATATTTCTCATATGTAGGAATGTGGTTAAACGGTGGGAACATGGTTAACAATGAAGACAAACAAAGGTTTGCTCACCTCGCCCCGATGTGAGTTGTCCCTTCTTCGCTATGGTCGGGTGCCACAAACACGAGTTCAAACCTTTACTTTTCTCGCCCTTAAATTTAGAATTTAGAGGTAAACTTAAAAAATTGGTAGTTGAGATCACACTAAACTTTGGTTTTATTGAGGATACACAATTCTCTTTACCACAAACTTGAAAATTTTGCATATGGGATTACTCTAAATCATCTTCTTTGTTAACGATGCTCCTAGATATGAGAAACTTTGGAGGTAAATTGAAGGTTTTTACACTAAATTTCTCTAGGCTTTGTAGATTTTCTATTCTTCAAATTTATAGCTTAGAGGTAAAACTAAAAATTATAGTTGGGATTACACTAAACCTAAGGTTTTTTGAGCACTGATCGATATACAATCCTTTTTTCTATTCCAATCACACAACTCTCGTGCAAATCGAACCAAACAACCTTATGAGCATATAGGGTTGCTTGACTGCACTCGAACCCATGATCCATGTCACAAAAATTGAGTATTAAACCAACCAAGCTAGCTCCTTTGGATGACGAATACACAATCCTCTTTATCACAAACTTTGAAAATCTAAATATGAGAAGTTTTAGAGGTGAGTTGCCTATATTTTAAGATTTTTACACTAAATTTCTCCAGGCTTTGTAGGTTTTTGTGCCTTCAAATTTAGAATTTAGACATAGGTGAAACTAGAAAACTTGGATATTAAACCAATCAAGCTAGCTCCTTTGGATGACGAATACACAATCCTCTTTATCACAAACTTTGAAAATCTGAATATGAGAAGTTTTAGAGGTGAGTTGCCTATATTTGAAGGTTTTTGCACTAAATTTCTACAGGCTTTGTAGGTTTTTGTGCCTTCAAATTTAGAATTTAGACATAGGTGAAACTAGACTAAACTTGAGTTTCCTCAAGTACCTGCCGCCGTTACACAATCCTTTGCCTTCAAATTTAGGTTTTACAGGTGAATTTCAAAAGTTGTAGGTGGGATTACACTTAGCTTAGGTTATTTTATAACAGTCCTGAACACAAACAAATCCTTTATCCAACAAAAACATTGCTACTGCATATTAAAGACAATGCTAAGAAAAAAATATTAAAGGCAATGCTACTTTAAATAAACAAAACGCTCCTAATGCAAATTAAAGGTGTTGCTCAAGAAAAACTTTTGTTCAAAAACTTGGCAAACCTACATAGAAGAAATATTCTATCCATACTCTTTATAATAGAGCTTGGAAACTCCTTGAGCACTAGAGGCTTCCATGTGTTAAAACTAGTACATGTATTACTTTTCTTAATGAAGCTAGAGAAATAATGGAATGTACATCACTCAACAACGCATGCAATGTTATTTTTCCATCCTCACATCCTATTGCAAGGGCTTGCTGCGGTTGCAGCACATAGAAGCATCTTGACTTAGACACCTAGAATGGTCAACCCGCTTGTGTGTGTGTGTGTGTGTGTGTGTGTGTGTGTGTGTGTGTGTGTGTGTGTGTGAGAGAGAGAGAGAGAGAGAGAGGTTGAAGCCTTAGAGCTCATGCCTCATGCCTAGAGAAGACCTTGCTTTGGAGATGTTGTGTCTGTAGCTTTTGGGAAAGGTGGAGTTGGGAAGTGCAACATTGTAGTGAATCTAGCAATAGCTTTGGCTTTCAAGTGTGGAATCAAAGTAGGACTTCTAGATGTTGAAGTTTAGGTCCCTTTGATTCCTACAATGATGAACCTTCAAGGCTTCCCTAAGTTGGATTCTTATTCAGAACTATGAAATACGTTGCATGTCGATGGGTTTTCTAAAGTAAAAAGATGCACCAACTATTTGCAGAGGTCCCATGGTTATGAGCACCCTCTAAAATTTAATTAGGGGAGTTGGATGGGGAGATCTTGATTGGGTTGTGTTTTGAGACTTTGTAGATGGAGAAATGTCGTTTCTTCCATCCTTCTACTTGAGATGTAACTATTGATAGTTAGTGGAAAAACTTGTTACCACTTAGGAGCTGATAAGGTAATGCAGCATATAAGATACATTTGTCACTACCTTGAAGTGGATGCACAGAGAAAATTTTCACATGTTGTCACCTTTTTGGGATAGGGGTCCCAAAATGGGCCCTCAAGCTAGGTTTAGATTGGACGGCGATAGCTGTGAGTCACCATGCATATCCAATGAGAGTGAAGTAGCTAGACAAAGGTGTTCATACTGCATGACGATAGGCGATGCAACCAATGCTGATGTACAACACAAAACGCCCCCCCCCGCCCCCCCCCCCCCCTCCCCCCCCCCGCCCGGGCCAAAATAAAAAAGAACAAGGAGAGTAAACAAAAATTACATGTTGAAAAAGAACCCTTCAAATTTTTGCTAACAAAAACCACCCTCCAATTGCAAATTGTTGAGTTCTATGGTGCTCTACTAAAGTTTTGTAATGGTATGGTTACACTCTTAGGTCGCCTAAGTGTGAACCTTGAGGTGGTGGTAGAAGAGTGGTCTAAGTACTTTTTCACCCTTTAGTGTTGACAAAATAGTATATACCTTAGGTGTTCCACCCAAAAAAAAGTCTCCTTTTCAACACTTCTTCTACCATCCAATGTGACTCTAGCCTTACTTCGTAGCCGCAGCAACGCGCGAGTCGCATACTAGGCCAAAGAACTCCTCCGCGCGCGCGCGTGCGTGCGTGTGTGTGTGTGGAGAGAGAGAGAGAGAGAGAGAGAGACACAATCGACAGGCAGTGCCATAGTCTACAGAGGCAAACGGCTGGTTTAAGTTTTATTTGAGGTATGGTATCTAGGAGGTGGAGGAAAGATTACCCTTGATAGATGAACCTTGTGTAGGGTGTCACATTCAAGATGGTTGGTGTTGGTTTGAAATTACCTTCGCTCTAGGTTTTTGCTGTGATAGCTACTCTTGCTGTTGTTGATTGTTTGATTGTGGTTTTGGTAAGACCAAATATTCCGTGTGGGTCTTTGACCTTGGGTTGCATCTTCTTGGGAGTCATTGTATGTACTTTAGGTCACTGCACCTAGGTGGTGTTTTGAGTTTGGCTTTGGTACTCAAACATATTGGCACCATCCCATTTCCACTATGATCGACACAGGCTCGAGCCGCACAGTGCTTAGAGGCTCAATGGTGGAGCTAGGGTGCCGATACCATACTTCCATGTTCAGTTAAAACTCCAGTACCAGCAATATAAACAACCCCCCAATGAACTCAACAAGCAATGTTTCTCAACGGTTGCCCTTGCCCATGTGCTGAAGTAGCACCCTGCATATTACAAGATGCAGAGTGACAATGAAGAATAATCAATAACCCTTAGAGCCTTCATGGCTTCCTTTCTGAGCTTCTCCACGATAATCATATAAAGGTCCATGGAAGGAGGACATGGTGCATGCTTATCTCAACCAGTTCCTAATCGATCCAGCAGAACTAGCGCTGCCATGATACAGCTCCGTTCTTCTTAAACTTGTTGTCCTCATACTTTTTCCATGTTGTCCTTGATCCATCCTATGCCAGCATAAGGGCCTCTCTTCTTCAGGATACCTTTCTGCCACAGACCTCATTTGCCCATGCCAAGAGCAAATTCCATGACTCGACACTTTTTTTTAAAAAAATTCTCATACTGAAAAAATCAAGCGACATACCAATTGTCAGTCCCATCGCACAAGGCAAAGCTTCAAGTTTAATGATGCTTTTGAGTTGACTCCAAAGTTAAAATACCTTCCGCTCTTTTTCTGCAACAATGCATAGTGACTTCCACACAGATATCCTGCTAATTTGAGAGAGATACCGCGGCCACTTGTATGTGCCTCAAACCCTCAACCAGAAGCACAAACCATCCTCATGTAAAACGACTTGACACCCCCTCATGCTGTATTGTCCAGCCTCAAAGTATTGATATTCCTTACATCTTCATGCTTTCCTGCAGCTGCATAGAGATTAGCCATGAGTATATAAGCTGAATCATTGCTTTTATCAGCTTTGATTGCCTGTTCAAAAGCCCATCTTCCCATCTTTTCATCCCTCCATTTAACACAAGCACTCAATACCGTGGACCAAACTGCAGAAAAGTCAGAACATCGCAGTTCTTCAATCAATTCAACTGCCTTGTTGAGGTGCCCAGAACGACCATAAAGCTCAACCATGCAAGTGAAATGCTGCAATCCTGGCTTCAATCCATACTTGGAGCTCATGGATACAAAATGCATGTGCCCCTGCTCTACAAGACCCAAGTGACCACATGCGTTAAGCACACAAGTGATTGTTATTGGATCCGGAGAGATACCTTTACGCTGCAGCTCTTCAAAACCCAGCAGGGCTTGCTCAGCCTGGCCATGTTGAGCATAACTTGCAAGCAATGCATTCCAGGACCCAATATCAGGATATGGGAGCCCTTCAAGAACTTCCTGTGCTTTCACAAAATCGCCGCACCTTGCATACATATCCACCATGGCTGTTGCAAGCATGCCGTCACTGCCTATCAACTCCCGTTTAGCAATTTCCTTATGTATCTCTGCCCCTTTGTCAACAGCACCTGTGTTGCCACAAGCTTTCAGAACAGAGGCAAAGGTAGCAACATTTGGAGAAAGGCCATCACGCTTCATCTGTTCAAAACAATTCAATGCTTCTCCACCCTCACCATGCTGTGTGTATCCTGCAATTAAGGCATTCCAGGCGACAACATCTCTAGCAGAGAGCTCTTCAAGGATTCCGGTTGCTCTGCCAAGAGCACCACATTTAGCATACATATCCAGTAAAGCAGTTCCGAGCACTACATCCTTGTACAGCAACCCCTTTCCAAGAATCCAACCATGGATTTGCTCTGCCTTATTTGCTGCTCTTAAGCTAGCACAAGCTTTCAAGATGCAAGCAAAAGTCAGGGAATCTGGAGAAAGACCTTTTTGCTGCATCCAATCAAAACAACTCAATGCTTCTTCATTTTGATTCTCTTGGACATAACCTGCAATCAATGCATTCCACGACACAACTTTTGTATTGGAAAGTTCCTCGAGCACTTGTCGCGCTTTTCCCAGAACACCGCATTTGGCATACATGTCCACAAGAGCAGTTGCAAGAACACTATCATCCCCCAAAAATCCCTGCCTAACAATCTCTTTGTGAATTTGCTTCCCCTTGTCAAGTGCTCTTTTACTGCCACATACTTTCAACATGCAAGAAAAAGTTACTGCATCTGGAGAGATGCCCTCATGTTGCATCTGCTCAAAACAGCTTAATGCTTCCTCATCTTGCCCGTGACCAGCATATGCTGCAATTAATGCGCTCCAAGAAACGACATTACGAGAAGATAGCTCTTCAAGCACTTGGCGTGCCTTTGCAAGTGCCCCACACTTAGCATACATGTCGATTAAAGCGGTTCCAAGTACGACATTGTCTTGAAGCAACCCTTGCTTTGAAATCCTGTCATGAACTTGCTCCCCTTTGTCAACGGCACCTATGTTGCCACAGGCTTTCAAAACAGAAGCAAAGGTCACTGCGTTTGGAGAGAGGCCCTCACACTGCATTCGCTCAAAACACTCTATTGCCTGCTTACTTTGGCCCTGTTGTGAGTATCCTATGATAAGTGCATTCCAAGAGACAACGTTCCGAGACGATGGGAGCTCCTCGAGCACTTGTTGTGCTCTTGCTAGAACACCGCACTTTGCATACATGTCCATGAGACAATTGGCAAGCACAATATCATGTTCTAACAAGCCTTGCATGCGTATCTCATCATGAATTTGCTGACCCATATCGACTGCTCCTATGCTGCCACAAGCTTTCAGGATGGAAGCATAGGTCCATCCATCTGGAGAGAGGCCCTTGCATTGCATTTGTTCAAAGCAATTCAAAGCCTCTTGGCCCTGCCCGTGTCGTGCATATCCTGCAATGACCTTAGTCCAAGAGTCCAAATTGCTGCTGTTGCATGTACCCAACAACTCTTCTGCCTTTGCAAAAGCGCTGCATTTGGCATACATGTTGACCAAGGCATCACAACACTGGTTGAGCAAACCCTTCCTTGAAATGTCATCATGGATCCTGGTGCCCTTGCAGAGATCACGGTTGGCGGCACAAGCCTTCAAAGAGGCAACAAGGGTTGTAAGCTCATCATTGCGAACAAGAGTCTTTGAACTCAGCGCTTTACCGGGTTTCGATTGTCGCGAAATCGCAAGTGGGTGGTAGGGTGTGTGCACAAACTGTGAGTGCTCCTTTTCATACATAAGCGAGTTGCGCTGTTGGCTGAAGAATCCTGATGATTCAACTTGTGGCAACATGGCGATGTCGCCCATACGCAATATGGCTATGTCGCCCAGGCTCCTAGGCGGATCGTCGGTCACAGCCGGCACACGGGTTGAGATTCCATCTCGGTGATCGGATCACACGCTACGCCTCGTCCGGTCGTCTTATGATCGATGATTATGGCCAACAAGCCATCTTCATTTCAGAAAAAGCCCTTAGGCCAACCAAATATCTCCTCCCCTACTTTCCCTAGACAATCCAACGACCAAGAACTTCAATAACCTCTCAGCCATGGATCCCCTCTCAAGAAGCAATGCAAGATACCGTTTGAAAACTGCTGCCCCTCACCATTGGATCAATGGACCAAGATTAACCCAATTGTAGAAGGAAGAAATCTAGGCATGATGGGGCGTGAACTCACGCCCATTTGTCCAAGGTGAAAGATTTACCATTACGCTGTTGTGTGTGACATGTCTTTGGAGGGGACACTTACAATAATATTACTAAGGTTAATTCGTTTGGCTAAGCCATCAAGGTCGGGGGTTGCTGAGCTACACCGTCGGATGACCTTCCTGGTTGTAATGAGGTGTTGCATCTACAAGATTGCACCCACATAAGCAGACACCATAATATACATGAGCAACAATGCTGCACTTGACGAGTGAGCAAGAGGAATTCCAAGAGCAGTGCTATAGTCGACACCTCAATGGCCGGAATTTCCTCTCCTTGACTCTGTTGGGTCTTGAGCCACCTGCTTCTTCCACGTGCAGTTCACTATTGCCCCCCCGGCCGGGACCTTGAGGATCGAGAATGGTCCCTGACTGACCATTCCTTGTAATACCGCTCACGTCAATGGCTCCCAACCTCCTCTAATGTTCACAATGCGGTTGCATTATTACAGGAGTGGTCACACTCAAGGATCATTCCCTAGTGCTTATAGCCACCAATGACATTAATAATATCCAAGTTAAATCATTGGGCTTATCTCTGGAAAGCTAGATAGCCGCCATCCATCCTAGAAAACGCCAAAAATTTTGAGTCAATATTATATGCAACATTTTATACTTTACTCAAAAGATGAAAAACAATTCGGAAACTATTAAAGTTGACAAAAAAAATGACATCAAGGAGAATAACTCTTCAATACTACCCTTTTCTTCTTTTGGAAGAAGAAGATGCACGTAATGGATATGTCATGCATAATAAGAGCAAAGTATACATTTACCAAACTCCAACAAAAGGAAAGAAATTAAAAGCACGTCAATGAGAGCAAGAGCCTCTTCTATCCATGGTCTTGGGTTCAAACCCCCTTGAGCTCGTGTGACATGTAGCGCTTAGGGGCTTTTCCCCAAGTCTATATTGGTGTTTGAGTTGTAATTTCAAGTTGTAGGTATCTCTCACAAATAAGAAAGAAAGGTAATTGCATATTTTGAAAACTAATATATAAGTGTGCTGATAAGAAACCACACAAAATAAGAATATTAAGCGAAAAGCTCTTGTGCCATGTTGGCCATGAATCAATGCTCAAGAAATTCTTTTAGCCTTGTATGAGCATCCAGTCGAGGCGGTGGTGGGGGACCATGGGAGGTGAAGAACCCCGCACTCGACGAGTCGGATAAAGGCCGGAAGTAGTAGTTGCCCTGCTCAACGAGGGTGTCCAGAGCAGCATCTTGGGGCTAAACAAGGAAAAACTACGAGGTCACAAGGTACAAATTGAGAAAGAATTGGCCGAAATCCTAAGCGCATCGTCCCTCAATGAAAGATCATTGGAAGAAGCAAAGACCCCCTCCAGGTCTCAAGATGCTACCAAGAGAGATAGGGCCCATCAAGCTTTTAAAAAAACGCCCCCCCAAAGTGTGGAAGTGGAGGATGCACTCACCATTGAGGTCCCTCCTGTTCTGATCATGAAACAACTCACCGAACTTGCTAGATGTATGTTGGTCTTCGGATTCAAGGGAAGGGTACCGGCCAAAATTGAACTTGTCAACTGGCTTCATAGTCTCAACGTCCTGAATCAAGGTGTATGTGTATCCAATGCTCAATACATGGCTAAAGGTTTTTTCTAGGTTCAAAAGATCGTTCTGTCTCTAATGTTTAGAAATAAAGAAGAAGAATGGCATCAAATATCCAACATTTCATGCAAGAGGTTCAAATCTTAGGCGAGGGCAGTAGAGCAATAGAAGGAAGGCCCGCCAGATTTTGCCAAATTCCCCATCCTCTACAATAATATCTTTGAGGTTTTTAGGGATGCCAGCCTGGAAAACCTCAAGATTATTGAGGGGGATGGGAATGGACCAATGGATGAGGGAAATAGAAAAGAGGTTATGAAAGACGAGTCTCAAGAGGTGAAGGAGTTAATACCCCGCTCTCAGTAATGAAGAGTTCGTGCTTCAATCATGGAATGTAAAAGGGCTCAAAACCCAGAAGAAGAGTTTTCTCTTCTAGGAGGGAGTCAGAAAAGGCAAGGGTACTAACTATCAAGGAGCATCATCTGATGCGACAAGCGAAAGGCGACAAGATGTCGGGAAGAAGCTAGTTTTCTATACGGAAGGTGATGATGGGTACAGTGGTGTACTCTTGGTTGTGGACAAGAATCTTGAGCCTAAGGTGGTGATCAATCATCGCTCTGGAAGAGCTCTAGGAATTAGAATAAAGTGGGTAGATAAGCATATCACCATCATAAACATATATGGACCTTGCTTGACGAAGGAAAAAGAAAAGCTATGAGACCACCTAAAAGGAATCTAGGTTGCAGGGGGATGGTTGCTGGTGGGAGACTTCAATATGGTAGAGAAAAGAAAGGACAAAGCTAATGCGCGCATCGAACTAGTATTATCTGGCTCCAAAAGATCCAAATGGCTTAGCCTATGTGAGAGATGGGCGTTAATAGACCTATGGGAGGTGGGCCCTTAGAGTAGTACACTTGGGTTCATGTACACCAGCTTGCAATACACCAGCACGACATCTCGGCTAGACCGATGCTGTTGCTCCCACCAAGTCGACTAGCTACCCTCACTACTTCAAATGAAGGTGATTACACCGAAATGTTTATTAGATCACAAGAAATTAAGCATGAAATTGAAAAAACCAAAGGAGAAGATCATTGCCCGAAGGGTCAAAGAAGTTACTCGTAACAGGGGCTCACCTCTTCAAAGACCCTCTCTTCAAAAGCTTGGCCTTCAAATCTATGAGAAAGCTTCACAAAGATGTGGATTTGGCAATCCCTAGGGCCTGTGATATTTTCCCCAAGAATATACAAAAAACAATCAAAACTTCAGACCCTAGCAGGAAGAAATACCAGGAGCATCTGAAACGGCTCGCTAGTGAAGTTTAGCTATTAATCTCAAAATAACAAGAAGGCTCCGCCTCAGAAGCTGAGCATAAGAGGTGGCTCTATGCCAAAAAGGCCATAATATTATCTAGAGAAACTTTCTTCCAGCTGGAGGAGACTAATCATACACACTTCTTTAGGGCCCTCAATCTCAAAAGAAATAGGGGCCTTGTCCTCTCTCGCAATGATGGGGAAGGAAATGATGTGAAGGACCTATATGAA
Source organism: Adiantum capillus-veneris (assembly GCF_014529385.1). Classification (NCBI taxonomy): domain Eukaryota; kingdom Viridiplantae; phylum Streptophyta; class Polypodiopsida; order Polypodiales; family Pteridaceae; genus Adiantum; species Adiantum capillus-veneris. Next base: position 140,660,565 of record NC_140936.1, read on the forward strand.
TTGGCTCAATAAAGGCTTGGCCACCTGCAGGAGATTATAGGCCAACCTGAGGACCGTCCCCCTGAAGTGGATGAAGCCAGATCAACTCTTCTCGGGTGTTGGGAGTTGGGGAGACTGGTTGCTTATACAAATCAACAATTCCTCATAAACTTCACCATCAACATGTCATCTTCTCTTCCAAATTCAAGTATACACACACACACACACACACACACACAAGAGAATATATTGACAAGGAAAGAGTGTAAAAAAGTTTAAGAGGGATTGTAAGAGATGTAGACATAATCATGGAGTACACAAAATAACACAACATAGTATAAGAGAGAGGGAAGGGAATATTTAAAGCATCTACACAAGAAATGCCTAAAGATTGTAGCCCTAAACCCCACGCACCTCACCTCTTGTGGAGTTTGGTATTTAATTTTTGATATTACTTGTTGGTGCCAAAAATTGGAGGCCCCTCTTTACCTTTAGTTTCACTTTAGTTATTAGTGGAACACATTACTTATTGCATGACCCTTTTAGGGTGTGTTTTTATTGTCCTACTTACAAAGCAGCCACAATGGCTTATTGATAAAAGATCTAAAACACTGTGTAAAAGTAAAATGATTGAGAGGATTATTATTTTTTGGCGTCTTCTTCTCAACTCCCAAAATTCCAATCCACAAATCATCATGCACTCACTATTAGTAAAATCACATAGACAACACATAATTAACCATTAAACCAGCTACCCTAATTGTAGTTAACCACATACAACAGGAGGCTGAGTCTTGTAACATCCCTCCCACTAGGGATATCAATTGTCCTTAGTTGCTCAGTAATCAACTCAATCGTGAGTGATGGAACGTGTTGAGAAGGTCTGGGACGTTCTCTCTAGGGTGGGCTTTAAAGATCAACAGATAGTGGTTATAAACCATGCCAGTGCGTGTGGTGGTGATCCCCGGGGGATTCACCATGGAAAACTTACCACACCACGTAAGTGCATGGGAGGGGGGGTTTTTTACAAGTTACATAAGCGTATAAGTTAGAAGTAGGCCCCCAATAATTTATCTCCCAAACTTAAAAATAAGGAAGGGGGTATCATATTTAGGGGGGGAAGGGGAAGGGGAACTGTTAGCAGCAAGCTAACGTGGACACCATTTTTCGGAGTTCTCCTTGTAAAAACAATTATTATTTTGATAAATCGGGAATATTGTAACTCCTGTTTCTTAATAAACCTTGTAATTAATGAGCCGAGGCTACAAGCTTCCATATTGTATCAGCCATTCAATTCCCAGCTTTGGTAGAACTCCAGATTATTATTTTTGACCACCCAAAAACCTTGGCTAAGGTATAAAAGCCAATTTTTGTAAGTTTTTAATAAGTTTTGGATAAGAAATACACAACGTGAGCTAGCGGCGCTCACTCCTCTCCTTCTCGCGCTTCCTACTCCCTCTCCGGTTGTCACATTGTGAATGCGTTTGTTGCATTGCAACCGCAGGTAAGAGCTCTACGCATTGACGTAAGCCATTCACAGTATTTCGTAGGTTTTGGCGTCACTGATCCGCGGCCTAATTTCATCATAACTAGGAATTTACATGTTCAAATCAAAAACTAAACATAGGCGGGGTATTGGGGCATCATTGCTAAGCATTTAGATGCATTCTGGATCGAAAACAACTAGGTCAAAAATCCACTGCTGTTCATAATCGCGATTTTGGAACTTGACCTAAAGTGGGGTTTGAGGCCATAGGCATGTGTGCTTAAGTCTTGTAAACTTGTCCTAGAAGTTTCGTTACGTTTGGATATCATTTGATGCTATAACGAATGTGATTTGCTTGCCAATGAGCGATTGGATTTTGTTGATTTCAGTCACTTGAGTGTAGCATGAGTTAGATGCGAGTTGTTGGTTGTTTTCCAAGATATTGACAACCTCTTGTAGCCTCTATGCACTAGTCGAGTCATCTTCATCCCATGGTTTGACAAATTAATCGTGGTTCTCGCTAATACTGCAATAAGATAGGATGGTGAGGTTAGACATGCGTCCCACATTTGGCGCCGCTGCCAGGATCGAAGAAACTTAAACTAGGAAAAACACGAGCGTCTTGTGTAATTCTCCTTTAACTTCCTCTAGGTTCGCTTAGAGTTCAAAACTCTCTTTTAGAAACAGCATAGCTTAAGATTGTCGTCTTTTGTTGTGTAGAGGAAGCTTGGAAGTAATTGTACTTGTTGTAGGATTGTAGATTTAGATTAGGATTTGGAGAATGATTGGTATACGAAACAAGTCTTAAGATCAAGACTCTGAAAACATAAAAAACACAAGAAAACGAGTGTTTGTGGACACTTTCCACAACCCCATTGCATGAGAAACAAGGAGTAGGGTAAGAAGGATCTGAGGTGGATTTCATAGCATTGCTCTCTCTGAAAGAATCAAGTGTGAATTGTTATGTAAGGTTGCAGAATTCAAGTCTACAGCTACTCGAATTCCCTCAATCTAACTAGGGAGTAAGCCTAAGAGTTGTATGAACCAGTGGGTAAGCTCAAGGACATTTCGAGGTAAAAATTTCAAGAAGTTGACCAAAACTCAGATTATTTAACTTTTCTTGACTTTTTAGGCCAAACTAAGTTTTGACTTGATTCATAGGCTTAAAACACATCATAAAAGGACTGTCCTTGAGAAAATTTCAAAAAAGTGCTCATTTCAAGCCTCAAGTTAATAATCGTGATTATTAACTTTTTGCTCTAATTTGGCGAAGGCTCATACCATTGACTCATTGCATGTGTACAAACAACTTTTGTAAAGGCTCATACCATTGACTCATTGCATGTGTACAAACAACTTTTGTAAAGGCCCAAGAGATTTGGATCACTAAATTGGCAAAAAACTGGGTGAAAACTAAAGTTTGTACTGACTTTTTGAATCTTGAGTGTGAATAGAGGAAAAATTTATCCAAACTTGGTGACAATTTATTCATAGGCTTATATGGAGGTGATAAACATGTATATATGCTCAGTTGACCAAAAACTTGCAAAAATTTGACAAAAGTAAATAATCGCGATTATTTACATCTGCCCTGTTTTTGAACTTTTTTGAAGCCCTAGAAAAAACGCTATAAGCCGAGCAGTGCACGAAGACCTACGACCTAAAAGTGACCATAGCGCCCTGCAAGCTTGACCAAATCGGATGGGATTTGAACCATAGCATGTCCTAACATGATAGAACCATTTCATACCATTAGATGATCATTCGGCTGGGGTCAAGGGGGTCCTCACTAGAGAATTAGGGTTTTTTGGGAAAGGCCAGAATTCCGACCTGACTCCACAGATGTCTTGCTAATGAGGTTCATATACAATGTATATGATTGGTTTGGAGAAATCCATCAAGTAAAGCCCTCGAAAAGCGAAAAACGGCTCGAAGGTTACAAAGCGTCAAATTCAACACACAAGGCCAAACTGACTCCAAATGAGCTAGAATTGGACAGGTAGCTTCACGATGGTGTTACGGACAAGTCCAAAGCCTCAAAGTTGACAGACCAACCCAACAGACAAAGTAGTCACAAACGACGGTGATTTCAGAGTCAACACAACACAAAGTGATGCCGGCATGACCAAACTTGACCAAAATTCAATTTAGGACTTGTAATAGGTGTATGAAATATGTTTAGGTCAAAATTTATGTGAAATGCAAAGTTTTTGTCACTGTTGTAAATAATCGCGATTATTTACTTTTGCAACATTTTTGCATGGAAATTGTCAATTCACCTCACCTATCATGTGTACACACCTATTACATGCCAAAAATCAAGTATGAGCTAAAATGACCACCCTTTACTTGCAAAATTGCCTAAAAACGCAAAGAAGTCTGTGAAAGCCAAAATTTGGGTTATGAACAACTTTTCTTGATCCAAATCACCTCATAATTCATACCCAAGGTCTATACCATGCTTAGAACTAGTCTATGCCAAAAAATGTCATTTTGGGAAGAAAAGTTAATAATCGCGATTATTTACTTTTTGACCAAAATGGGGCAATTTTGAAAAATTGTCATCATACATCCAAAGTACATGATGTGATAAGCCCACTAGCCAATTTAAGTCAATTTGGATTTCAAAATCTCAAATCTTTATATTTACTGTTTCTGAGACCTAAAGCCAAAATTTGGTACCATTTCCACCTTGTACATCCAAATGAGCCCAAATTTCCCTCAGAGCATGTAATTGGCACATACTTCAAGCCTATAAAGCCAAAATTGCAAAAAAGTTGAAAATTTTCCCAGCTGTAAATAATCGCGATTATTTACTTTGGTTACAAATTTTTGTTTTGTCCATACAGTTTTGTTCCTTTCATGATTTTATGCATCTTTGCTTGTTCAAAAATTGATTTGGAACAATTTGGACCAGATTATCAACATTTCAGTCTAAAAGAACATTCTGGAGAAAAATCTGACAACTCCGCTAACTTTATACTCTATTCACTGAAGAGGAGCAATGCAAGTCGCGGAGAAGGCCAAGAAAAAGTTAAACCAAAAGGAGAAACTGCAAGAGCTGCCACCGTATCAATTGGACCCCGAGTCAGTAAAGGCAGCAAAGGCATCTTATCTTTCTAAAGAGCACTTAGAAGAACACCACACCACGGTCTTCATGCCGGGCAGATTTAAGAGTGAAGAAGGGCATCCGGTGGAGTTGCAGCTCTTGCCCAAAGAGGTTTATGATGTCGTAGCAAAGCCAGAAACCAAAGAGGCTAACCGCAGGTTTGGACTTCGACACTTCTATGAACAAGAGCCCTGTGGAGTAGAATTTCAGAAGGCTTACGAGCTTCTGTCCACCATCAAGGAAAACGGAACTGCCCAAATCTTAGACAACCAAAGAAACAAGGTAGAGGTTGTGATAACAAAGGAAATAGTGGTAGAGGCACTCAGATTGCCCACTGAAGGGATGATCATGCGGGCAAGAGATAGGAAAACAGCGGACACGTTTACAAAGGAAACAATTGTGGCTACATTTGCCGATCTCATCCACAAGCAGGTGGAAGAGCCAGCTTGTCTGTACAACCAACATTTCCATTTCCTGGCAAAAAGGCCACCAAGGTACACGGCACCAAATCACACCGTGGCCACAACTTTTACACAAGTTCTGAAGTCAACCACTAGAAAACTCGTGGACCACACACAATATGCATTAACAACATTAAAGGCCACCAAGAAAGAGGGAAAGATAACCTACTTGGGCGCACCTGAAGTCTTGACCAGAATAGCCTATCATGCCATCGGCATGGCCGACAACCTACCACCTGCCCCGGATCAGAACACATGAATCTTGGCAGCTCCACCCTCTCCAAGATCTACAAAATCTGGTAAGTGATCATTTAAATCAGGTTATGAATCCGATGACAGTTTATCCGAGCAGCATAGTAGTGAAAGCTCTGACAACGAAGAAAAAAGAGCTAGGAGGGAAGAGATGAAGAGGAAAGCAGTGGCTGCCCACCAAGAGGAGCCAGCTCAAAAGCAAGCAATATTTGAAAGAGAAAAATAGGCGTATCAGCGCACTAGGCAAGCGCAAGGAAAAGACTCAGAAAAGTGGGTACCTACCAGCTTGAAGGGACTTCGAACGAAACATCATTCAAGGAAAGAGGCCGAGGATCCCAAGGATCATTTAGAAAGAATGTACCAAGAGGCAGAGGCCTTGAAGCTGAAAGAGGCGGAAGAAGCGGCCAAGAAAGTTGAGGAAGCAACAACTCAAGAGCAAGGCCATGCATGTCCCCAACCCACCTCACCGCCGGTGGAACAACAGGACCGGCCCATGCCCACTCCACCATCATCACCGCCAGGCCAAGATACCACTGAAGAGGCCGAGAGTGACAAGGAAAAAGAGTCTGAGTTCACCCACCAAAAGGAAGCTGAACCGGCACCATAACAAACAGCCGAGGATACTCATAAAGAGGCGGATGAAACTGATAAAGAGCAAACCACTACACATGAGGAAGTAACCGAAACTTAGAAGGTGGAAAGGCCTGCAATCGTGGAAACGGAAAGGGTTGAGACCACACAAGTTGTTTCCACTCAGCCAGAACTGCCGAGGTTTCAAACCTCAGGATGGCAAGGGAGAAGCAACCACCTCTATAGAAACACTAGTAATAACAACAGAACAAGAAGCAACACAAGAGGTTGCCGGCGCATCCTAACTAGCAAGACAAGAGGAGTGGCAGTCCAATGATGAAGTCATTCTACAAGTGATCGAGTATGCAAGGCAGATGCAAATCATGACAGAGAAACTCCGCTCAGCAGCCTTTAACCGCAGTACTAAAGCCAAAGAATTAGAAATGGTCATATGGATCATTGATTAGTAAGGAACTTACCCCTCATGTCTCGTGTGAGACAACGCTGAAAAAGGTCGACTGTAGGCTCCGAAAATGACGCGCAAAAGAAGCCGAAATGCTCTCTCTGCAAAGCTCCAAGTGGAAATGAGGTGGTTTTAGCTTACTCTGGCTATCTATACCCGGACTTCCCGAACCAAATTTCCCCAAATTCCCTCTTTAGTCCTAATAAGCCGTGAAATCTATGTTAGGCTCAAAAATTTCCCAAATCGGATTCCTGTAGCTCATTCTGCAAAAATTTTGCAGAAGTAGGCCTGGCCGCATAATTTAGGCTTCCCGCTTTCATCTTCTGATTTCGTTGAAAATTTTTGTGCTTGCATTAGGCAAAATTTGGACTCACAAAGGGGCCCTTTAAGGAGTTTGACTTTACCTCTCTCTACCAAAACGGGCACATGGATAAATTTTTGCAAACAAAATCCAAAGTTTGCGGAGGTTTGACAGTTAGAATGTCCTCTTCAATCTCTATCTACTGATATATAGCAGGCCATGAGATTCCTCATATTTTAGAAGATTATTTTTTTGATTCACCTATGATGTGACAACTCTGTCGGAATCTAAGTTTATAAAAAAAACAATCTTCTAAAATATGAGGAATCTCATGGCGTGCTTTGTATCAGTAGATAGATCTTGAAGAGGACATTCTAACTGTCAAACCTGCGCCAACTTTGGAGTTTGTTTGCAAAAATTTATCCATGCACCCGTTTTGGTAGAGAGAGGTAAAGTCAAACTCCTTAAAGGGCCCCTTTGTGAGTCCAAATTTTGCCTAATGTCCACCTTGTCTTTCTGATCACCATCGTGTCTTACGTTTTTTCATCTGAGCTTTTTTGCTAATTATTATAATTTTTAACCTTTTTATTGGAAAAATCAAAGAAAATAGAAAAATGCTTTAAAAAAAAGCAGTGAAAATCCAATAATTAAGAAAATCCCTTGAAAAACACAACTTTATTGTTTTTTGTTGGATTTCTCCATTACTGGGTTGTTGTTTCTGACATTGAGGGCAATCTTTTACAAAATATCGAACATATCTCCTCATAGTCGGCCAACATACTCCAAGTCTTAAGATTCGTTGCATAGTTTGGTCTTCCGCAAAGTGAAGTCCTACTATGGTAACATGTGCTTGACTTAAGTATTGATCTCTTTCTTCAGGATTAATGCATAAAAGCAATATTCCGTCTCGATTTCTTTTATATAGCCTCCCAGCTAGTAGTTGATACGTAGCCAATTGCTCGATTAAATCAACTGTGATAGGAAGTGGTGAATCCACTTGAGCTATTGTCATTAATGACACAATTTTTTCCGCCCATCTAGGTATCATTTCCACAAAGAACAAATAGGCATATGGTAGATCATCATCTACCCCTTTAGGTGATTCCCCTGAAACAATCCAGGACAAATGATCTGCTCGTTGATGTGTAGTGCCTTTTTTAACAACCACACTGAAATCAAATCCGAGAAGAATGATGAACCATCTCACTATTCTTCCTGTGTTGCATGGCTTGTTGACCAAATATAACAAGGCTTGGTGGTCCACAAAGAACACAAACTTGTTGGCGAATAGGTAATGTCTATACTTTTTTAATGGCATAGATCATTCCTAGTCCTTCTCTTTTAGTGGTGGTGTAATTCTTTTCTGCCACATTCAATTGTCAGCTAGCATAAGAAATAGGAAAGTCAATTTTCCCATCTCTTGGTTGGGCTAGTATACAACCAATAGCAAAGTTTGAAGCATCTACATGTACGTGGAATACCTTATCCCAATTGGGTGCTTTTAATATTGGAGCTGAGGTGAGAGCTTTCTTAAGCTTCATGAAGGATTCTTCACATGCCTCGGTCCATTCAAAGTGTGTAATCAAGCTATACATGGGTTTTGCAATTATAGCATACATGTAGATGAACCGTCGGTAATATCCACAATGTCCCATGAAAGCTTGTACCCCTTTGACTGTTGTTGGTCTAGGAAAATTAACAATGACATGAATGTTTTCAATATCGGTAGCTATGCCATTTTTAGACACTATATGTCCAAGAATTTTCCCTTGTCTTCCCATGAATGTGCACTTTTCCGGATATAAGCAAATCCTGTAAAGTCTACATTTCTCGAATACCTTTTTGAGGTGTTCAAAATGATCAGCTCGGATTGACGAATGTACGCATAAATCATCCATGTATACTTCCAAGAATTTCCGAAGATACTCTTTGAAAGCATGGCTCATCAATCTCTGAAATGTGGCTGGAGCATTAGTTAACCCAAACGGCATAACCCGATAGGCAAATATACCCCATTCTGTTGCAAAAGCAGTTTTGTGCTGATCTTTTGGGTCAACCAAAAGTTGATTGTATCCCGAAAAGCCATCTAAGAAGCTGTAAGCCTCTTTTCCTACCACTCATTCTAAAATGTGCTTAGTTATCGGAAGAGGAAATTTGTCTCTAATGGTAGCTGCATTCACTTTTTTGAGATTAACGCACACTCGTAATTTCCCATTCTTCTTAGGTACTACCACAATTGGGGACACCCAATCAGTGTGTTCAATTTCGTAAATGAATTCAGCTTCCTTTAGTTTTTCAATCTCTTCTTTGATCTTTCTGGAAAATGTTTTGTTATAAGTGTATGATCTCTGTCTACTTGGTTTCGCATCATCTGTCATGGGTATGGTATGTTGGCAGATTTCTGGATCAACACCCTTGAGATCTTTGTAAGACCAAGAAAAGATATCCCGATATTCCTTTAGCAAACTTAACAAAAGCTTTTCTTCTTCTTCTGCTAGGTCATTTGCAATGTAAGCCGGCCTAGGCTCTTCTCCTGGTTCAGCCAAGTCTACCCTTTTAGCGTTTTCAGGTCCTTCGTAAGACTCGCATTGTTTCCGTAGTTCCCTAACAGGTTGTTCGATTATGATTTTTCGATCTTGGAGAGTATACTTTTTGTAATGGGATGGAACGTGCATTACATCCTTCCCATCCTCTTCCGTGGTTTCCATTTCGGTGGTGTATATCCCCTTTAGATCTTTTTTCAACTCTTGATATTTCTTTTTCCGCTCGACTCTGGTCATGAGTGGTTTTTTATCCTGATGTTCTTCTTGAGAACCCTTCCTTGTTTTTCTCGATGTCTGAGTCATTTTTGAGTTTCTGTTCAAAGGATATCTGTCAGTTATTTTGTCCTTGACACAATCTTTAGCATCTATTTGCATCAGAAATTGTGTTTTACTGGAGACTGATGGCATAGGTCATGCTTTCACAATTTTAGTGTCCCTCTTTCTTCTATACCATTTTTGTCTTCTTGATTTCTGGTTTGGAAAGTCAAAAAACTTTTCCTCCCTTCCCCTTAAGAGTAGTTGAGCTCTCGTATGTTCTTTTTCGGATCCTGAATCTTCGGAGGTAGCTGAGTGTTCATCCAACTCATCAGTTGCATCGTAATAGAGGTCAGAAAAGACTTGTTGAGCTTTCATCAAGTTCTTTGTTTCCTCATCCTTGTTTTTCTCGATGTTAAGGACTGACATCATTTGGATGGGAATTACGTCGTAGCCATCCTCATTGAAAAATTGAGTAGGCATAGACATATTCACACATACATCCATTGTCGCTAAGATTTGAGTCCACTCAAATGGTTCGAATAAATGCTCTGGGAAGGGTTCAGGTATAGGCTTCGTCTGTACAGTCCCTTTCTAGGATACATTCCTCTCATCTCAAGCTTCCATTTTCTGAAGCTCCGCACATCCAAATAGGAGTGTCTTTGTTTAGCCAAGATGGAAGTCTAGTTCCAGTCAAAGAGACTGAATCAAAATCCTGGATGGGTGTTTTCAAGACGTCTCTATAGGTGTGGTCCGTTAGATTGACCCTTGTTATAGATCCCACCTGCTTTAAGTACAGATAGTCATTTCCCCAATCTTGGATAAGATGTACCTGTCGCATGAAAGTCTTCCCAATATGATTTCATAGTTGAGTTTTTTCCCAAAGTCTACTATGGCAAAAGTGTGTTGATATTCAATTCCACAGGAGTTGACTATCACTTTTTCTAGTAGCCCTAGCGGTCTTTCAATGTGTTTGTCAGCCAACTGCAATTTCATTCGCGTTTGTCTAATGGATGGTTGTCCCCAGGATTCCCATACTGCTTTAGTGGCTATGGCTATTCCAACTCCACTATCCAGTATTGCCATGGTTTCAATGTCATTATATTTCACTGGGAGGGTAGTGTTTCCTTCTTCCCCTTCATAATATTCTCCGACCTTGTTCATAGGAACTAATCGTATCTCTTTGTACTCCGTTTCATTTTTTGAGTTTCCCAGATTCTTAGAGGTTAACCCCGTTATCCCCACCTTTTCTAGGGTTTTCAGTAAATCATTCCATAAGTATGGCTTGAGTTTCAATGGTTCTGCCTAGGTAAGAGTGCATTGGATAGATGTTGTCTACTTCGAGGGTTTGTAAGAGTGCATTGGATAGGTGTAGACATGATTGAATGAATGTTGTCTACTTCGAGGGTTTGTTTGGCTCTTTTGACTTGAGTGGTTTTGCAAATGATAGACTCATCTTCGTTATCTCCCAAGTAAGAAGGTAATGTTTTTAATGTCATTGGTTTAGATATTCCGGAAGCCTCTGACCCGCAATCCCCGTACAAGGATTGTATATCCATGTTTATATCAGATGGTAGGTTATCCAACTAGACTTCCTCTATAGGATCTGACTTTAAAGTTAGGCTCCCATCATTGATCTCCCTTACCTTTTCCCATAAGTGTCCTAGCCAGTCTTCCTCCACGAATGGAATTCCATCTAAGGCATCCTCACTGTCTGGCACTATGAGCTCTAGTTCATTTGTTTCAAGGTGGGGTTCTGCCACCACATTGGATTTGGCTTTTGTTTCTTCTACTGCAAGCTCTTTCGGTTTTGCAACACTTTCAAGCTTGGGTTTTTGTTTATCCAGCATTTCCTGCATGATTCTTACCAAATTTTGATAAGCTTCTAGCTTAGCTGCTTCCATGTCTGGAGATGGATAGTTTTTCTATTTGTTTTCCATGTTTTGGCCTGCTTTAAGTCTTGCTTGGTAGGCTTCCAAGGCGGCATTGATAGGCTCAAAAATTTTATCAACCAGAATGGATCCTCCAGATTTCACGGTTGTTTCCTTAAATTCACTGCCAGTTTCTTTCAACTTGTCCTAGGCTAGAATTTTTGCTTTCTCTTCGTTTTCAACCCGTTGTTTTTGTTTTCTCATCTCATATCTTTTGCTTCTACTCCTTTTGATTCTTTGAGAAGAAACTTTCATGTTCTCCGAATCATCAAAGGAATTGTGTTTCTTTTTCCTTGCCTGGGCTCTAGTGATTACCTTGATTGAAACAATCGGTTCGCTCTCTGATGAGCTACTAGGCATTACTTGGACTATGTTGACTATAGTTTTTTCCTTGTTCAAAGGATTCTAAGGAAAATATTCTGGAAAGTGTCCTCCCTTTTTGCAACATTGTATGCAATAGGCTTCAATTGGCTTGAGGTTTTTGTCAGGCTCTGGACATTCGTTCTTCCAATGGTCATCAGCACCACAATTATGACAGTTTCATGTTCTGGGCTTCATCATGGGTCTTCCCATAGGAGGTCTGACACCTTGATTAGCTACATAATACATTGTTGCGAGCTTTGGTGGAGCATAAGTCATGGTTTCCTCCATTGGTGGTGGGTGCGGACTATACCAATCTCCCTCTACCATTACTGTAGATGGACTAGGCTCTGCATAGGGTGTAACAGGCACTAATGCTTGTTCATCTATGACTGCTTCTGAGTGCATGTACTTTACAGGCACCGCATTATGTCCTGGATAAGGAAATTTTTGGCGATCTCGACGACAGAATGGCTACTATTATAGATCTCCAAAGGCAAGTACGAGAGCTCAAGACTGAAGCAGAACAACATCAAATAGCACGAGACAGCCAACAAAAGGAAATTGAGGAGTTGGGTGACCTCCTGACTAAGCTATCTGATGCCTACAAAGTGAAAGATGAGCAGTTGACAGAAGTGACAAATGAACTTCTCACCACCTCTCTGTCCGCTCAAAAGATTCAAGTACAATTAGATGTAGCAAACGCATCACTGCAGTATTCGGAACAAAGGATTAATGATCAGGCCACTTTCTTGCGGCAATTAAGAGAAAATCCAGCCGTGGCCTTGATCAAGGGAACAGATGAGGTGTATAAAGCACTTGAAAAGAAAAACAGAGATTTAGAGCTGGAGTTGAAGCTGGAGCAGTCACAACACAGAGACCTCGCGCTCATGCGGGTCTAAAGAGAGGAGGAGCTCCTTAAAGAGATTGCAGAATTGAAAAGAGTAAACCAACTCCTCAGAGATGGAAAGCCAGATATACAGGAGGAGGCAGGCACTTCAGAGCTGCCCCAAGTGGAAATTCCCTCGATCTCATTTGCTGACTTTGAGATGCAGTCCACAGCAGAGCCTTGTGGGGGAGAAGATTTTCAAATCCAAGTCACAGAGGAAGACATAGTGCCGATGGTCCAGCTGTGAAAGGCTGAAGAAGATTCACTAAAGGAGAAGATCACCTTGGAGGTAGATGAGCAGTGGAAGGCAGCTATGGGTTGGGAGTTGAGAGTTTTACACTCTGTCAACGTCACACAACTCACTCCCAATCAAATCAATGCTCAATGGCACCAACAATCCCTTCCATACCAAGGTTGAACTCTTATAGCTAAAGAAAAGATTATACAGAGATATGCAAGAAAATGGCACAGATAAAGACCACCCGAAGTGGAGGCTAAGCTGGTTGGACAAGAACCCAAGATACTTGATTCTGTTCACGAGAGCACCTGCGGCCATACAAAAAGATCCAACATTTTGTCCTGTACCTCGAGTAAGGACATGGCAAGCACACGAAGCATTGCAGAAGAAGAGGCCAACATGGCTAAACTTTCCCAGGCTGCCAACTCCCGAGAGAGGTCAAGCAACAAAATAATACATGGTGAAAACCCTAACGGGCGCCATGACATTCTTCAAAAGTTTGCCAGATCTCTCCTGTGCAATGCTTTACAAAATCTGCAGGATGCTACTTACTTGCATACAAGTCTTCAATGATCCTGAGCAGACAGGAGCCCCATGGCTCTCAGTTTTGGAAAGAAACAAAGGCCTCTGCTATGATCTAAGTGGGCAGCCCTCACAGGAAGTTCTTTATGGCTTTTACGCCCGATGCATGTTTCTGTCCTCGCACAATACGCTAGCTTTTGAGGAGTCCTTCTACACTGGCTTTTTCACCTAGCGAACGAAGATATTTGCGTCGGTGATAAGCAACCTCACAGCCAGATTTGTAGGCTACTCGACAAAAGAACTCAAAAAAAAAGTCACCATCTAGTTTTTGCAAGTACCAAACAAAGAACGCAAAATCAGATATGAAAAAGCACTGGAAGCATTGAAGGACCGCCTCGCCCACCGTCAGCCTGAAGATTACTTCAGCCCATAAAGCTGTGTCAAGGGAAGACATAGGTGAGGAGGGGGGTATTGCTAGCAGCAAGATAACGTGGACACCATTTTTCGGAGTTCTTCTTGTAAAAACAATTATTATTTTGATAAATCGGGAATATTGTAACTCCTGTTTTCTTGTTAAACCTTGTAATTAATGAGCCGGGGCTACAAGCTTCCAGATTGTATCAGCCATTCAATTCCTAGCTTTGGTAGAACTCCAGATTATTACTTTTGACCACCCAAAAACCTTGGCTAAGGTATAAAAGCCAATTTTTGTAAGTTTTTTATAAGTTTTGGATAAGAAATACTCAGCGTGAGCTAATGGCACTCACTCCTCTCCTTCTCGCGCTTCCTACTCCCTCTCCAGTTGTCACATTGCGAATAGGTTTGTTGCATTGCAATCGCAGGTAAGAGCTCTATGCATTGGGGCATCATTGCTAAGCATTTAGATGCATTCTGGGTCGAAAACGACCAGGTCAAAAATCCACTGCTATTAATAATCACGATTTTGGAACTTGACCTAAAGTGGGATTTGAGGCCATAGGCATGTGTGCTTAGGTCTTGTAAACTTGTCCTAGAAGTTTCGTTACGTTTGGATGTCATTTGATGCTGTAACAGATGTGATTTGCTTGCCGATGAGCGATTGGCTTTTGGTGATTTCAGTCACTTGAGTGTAGCTTGAGTTAGATGCGAGTTGTTAGTTGTTTTCCAAGAGATTGACAACCTCTTGTAGCCTCTATATACTAGTCGAGTCAGCTTCGTCCCATGGTTTGACAAATTAATCATGGTTCTCGCTAATATTGCAATAAGATAGGATGGTGAGGTTAGACATGCGTCCCACAGGAAGGGGAAGATGAGAGGAAGTTTTTGTGTTTCAAAATCATGGCTTTCCAAAAGAGTCTTCCCTCAAACTTGTGAGTCAATAACTAAAAATATACATGCAAGAACTAACATTGCTTTGTATCAATTGCTTGTTTTGTGATTATAGTTCATTTATTGAGGGATGAAAGCTATAAAGAGCTGGTTTAGATGCAAATTCACATGGACAACCTAACACAACTTTATAACCATGTTTTTTAAGTCACTTAGATGGGTCCAAATTGGACGAGTAGCTAGAGTGCACTGAACGGGCATATAGTTTGAAAGTCAAACTAAGACACATTGAGGGTATATCTAGTTATCAACATAAGTGGTTCCTTCATACGTTGCCAATCACTATGCTACACGCTGTTTGAGTAGTTTTACTCAGTTAGATAATGTGAGACCTACATTTTATATGTAACACTATAAGAGGAGTTGTCTATAACTGCTAACATTGCCGCGGAAAAACAAACGAAAAAGGAGAGAGAAAAGTTTGCATGGGCGGCAATAACCGCGGCTATGAACGTGGTAGTGGTTTATTAACAATAAGCGTGATAATAGTTGCGGCAATATACCCGCTGATATTACCGCGACCATTGCCGCTGTTATTACCGCATATATTATCGCTAAACGCCAATTCAAAAATAAAGGTGCTCATTTGGGCCACCGAAATTTGGGTGGCCCAAATGAGCACCTTTATTTTTGACCTACATAAAACAATAAAACATCAATTGTTTTTTGGAAGAGTATAAAAAATACCAAAGAACTGAAATTGAATTTACTTTACCTTGACAATTAAAAATGTAGAAGATCAACTATTTAAAAAAGTTACAATAAAAAGTAAATAATTGTATATACATTGTGCCACATTGGGACTTTACGAAAGTTTTGACAAAACATTTTTTTATCTAATCCTTGTGGTCGTCCAGAGGCACGTATGTTGGATCACTTTGACTCTACATAAACCCGAACCAAATTAAACAATTATCCATAGCTCAAAACAATTGATACAAAATTACTTGTTTAAACCTACCGCTTGTAGTGGTCCAACCGCCGCGTCCAATTGCTCACGAGAGATGTGGCTGTTTTCAAACAACCATCACCAAGTATCAATTCTGTATGTTGCTCCCGATACTTGACCATCTCTCTGGTTGGTCGAGAGAGAGTGACATTTTCCTAAGTTAGCAATAACAATACCACATTATCAACTACAATCTTTAGAATCAACGATCGACGTTATAATTCAAATAATCTTACATATTTATTCTTCCAAGCTCCCTTGCCTCCTGAGCCATAGTGTGTGGGAGTTTGTTTTGCGCGGGCCTCGTGTTGTTGTCTATATGATGAGCCTCGCAGCTTGATCACTCTTCTCTTAAATTGTCCACTCCCACTTCGCGTCTGCCATGTTGCCACTGTGGTAACTTCTGTCTGGATCTCTGACCTGGTTGGCTACTGTGCGCTGCACACTGGACTGCTTGGTTTTTAGAAATGTCTTTAGGTAGCCCTCCAACCATTGTTGTAATAAACGTTGATCGGGGGCGTTTGGAAATCTAGCTAATAGAGCGTCCTCAATGTACCGTGTATGATCAGGTAGTTGGTCTCTGAACTTTATAAAAAAATTCTTATTCGTTGAATGTATAAGAATTTGTAGATGGCGTCGAAATGCCCTGCCCTGTGCTATGCCGAAATCAAGCTCCCCGCCATATTTAACCTTGTAGTAGCGCCCATGCGTGTCTGGCACGGGTGCCTCAGTATCCTCGTCCTCTACGTTAGGGGCGACATGCTCTGAAAGTGAGGACTCCGTTCCCCCGCCACTACGAAAACATGCGAAACCACAAGATCCACCGCTGCTTCGTCTCTCACAGCGCTCACTGCCCTGAGACAAGCGTCGACGTGCCCTGCTAGAGGAAGTCCGTCGACGATGTTCTCGCAAAGCCGGAGAGTAATGGAGTGGCGTAGGGCCCTGTGATGCCATGGGAGTAGGACCCTGTGATGCAAGGGGAGTAGGACCCTGCGATGGAATAGGAGTAGGACGATAGGAAGGGAGAGTAGAGGGAGGTGTTGTCGGTGCGAAGCTCTGTAGGTAAGGAGTCCCCCCTGACTCCCCCATGGTGTAGTCTATGGAGAAATGCCGTAGGTTGCAAGCTTCTATGGAGTGTAGCGGCCAAACAAATCCTCCATCGAATGTAGATACTACTCTCGTAAAGAGATAACCCGCTGTAAGTCAGGATCTACGACCGATGCAGGAATCTGAGAAGGGTGGGTGTAGGATGGCCATGCCTGCAAATAACAAAAAAAAAACCTATGACACTCATGGTTTATGGTTAACTACATAGAAACATTATTTATTTATTTGCTTGTTCTCACCGACTCAAGATTCGGGTCCACTGGAGGCGATGTCCACCCCGAGTGGGAGCCCACCTGAGGATTGAACCAACCAAAAGAAGAGCCAGCTGGCTGCTCCTCACCAGTTGGTCTGTCGTCTGACATCTACATTACAAAGAGCAATATAAGATTAAGCTTTCCACCCTACTCACTTATTTAAATATACGTACACAAGTATATTACCACACAAACACGTAGATACGTATACATACTAGTAGACCTAAGTAGAGGCTAGTAGTGCCAAAGGTCAAGTCCACAGTCTCAACCGTGGTAAAACCAAAGGTACGTTGCGGTAATCCATGCATGAGTGGATCAATGACCGCAAGGCCACGATTAAAAGAGGACTATACCCAAGAGGAAGCGTCTAACCTTCTGATGCTATGCTCCCGTACTTAGTGCCTATATACATGCATAAACAGATATATATGTTCACACATATATGTTAAGGTCGTAAATGTAGCCATCGTTTTGTGTTGGCTACACCTAAATTCAATGTCTAAGTGATCAATTGATCATAACATTACAATTCTCTCCCAGAGGATATATATATTAGCACACAAACAAGAAGATACATACACATACTAGTAGACCTAAGTAGAGGCTAGTAGTGCCAAAGGTCAAGCACCTCTTTAGATATCATCGCAGTCTCAACCGTGGTAAAACCAAAGGTACATTGCGGTAATCCATGCATGAGTGCATCAATGACCGCAATGCCACGATTAAAAAAGAACTATACCCAAGAGGAAGCGTCTAACCTTCGGATGCTATGCTCCCGTACTTAGTGCCTACATACATGCATAAACAGATATATATGTACACACATATATATGTTAAGGTTGTAAATGTAGCTATTGTTTTGTGTTGGCTGCACCTAAATTCAACATCTAAGTGATCAATTGATCGTAACATTACAATTCTAGTATAATGCAATAAGTTATTCTATTTCTCTCACTCTCACTCTCTCTCTCTCTCTCTCTCTCTCTCTCTCTCTCTCTCTCTCTCCATCCCAGAGTCATGTCTATGCCTCCATGTAAAGCAAGCACTCTCAGAGATGAGAAGCCAAACATGGACGACAACTTTTGCCGAGGCATGGAGGTCTCGGCTAAGGTCATGGTGGCTTTGGACTTGGACACCAGTTTTTCGGGCTTTGCGTACCTCTACAAGAGCGACCCTAGGGACATCCAACATGTCCTAGAATGGCCTCACAAAGTGAGGTAGCCGCTTCATCCCGTTATTGCAAACATAGATCAACATATTTTACAAGTGGAACCCATTGTCTTCTACCTACACCCTCCAAGCTTGGGGATGGGTTGTCCTTCGCTTTCTCTCTCTTTCTCTACCTCTCTTTCCCTCTATCTCTCTCTTTCTCTCCCTCTTTCCCTCTCTCCATCTCTTTCTCTATATCTCTTTCTTTGTCTCTCTCTTTCTCTACCTCTTTCCCTCTCTATCTCTCTCTTCCCCCCCCCCCCTTCCCTCTATCCCTCCCTCTTTCCCTCTCTCACTCTATCTCTCCCTCTTTGCCTCTCTATCTCTCTCTTTCTTTCTCTCCCTTTGTTCCCTCTATCTCTCCCTCTTTCCCTCTCTTCCTCCCTTTCTCTATCTCTCTTTCTTTCTCCCCCCCTCTTTCTCTCCATCTCTATTCCTCTCTATCTACTCCTCTCTCTTTCCCTATCCCTATTTCCCTCTATCTCTCTCTTCCTCTCCCTCTTTCTTCTCTCACTCTCTCTCTCTCTCTCTCTCTCTCTCTCTCTTTCTTTCTCTAACTCTCTATCTCTCTCTTTCTATCTATAACTCTCTATCTCTCTCTTTCTATCTCTTCCTCTCTTTCTCTATCTCTGTTTCTTTCTCTCTATCTCTATTCCTCTCTTTCTCTCCCTCTCTATCTACTCTCTTTCTTTCCCTATCCCTGTTTCCCTCTTTCTCTTTCTTTCTCTCCCTCTCTATCTACTCTCTCTCTTTCCCTATCCCTATTTCTCTCTATCTCTCTCTTTCTCTCCCTCTTTCCCTCTCTCACTCTATCCCTCCCTCTTTTTCTCTCCCTCTTTCTCTCTATCTCTCCCTCTTTCCCTCTCTCACTCTATCTCTCTCCCTCTTTCCCTATCACTCTCTCCCTATATCCCTATCCCTATCTCTATCTCTCTCCCTCTTTCCCTATCACTCTCTCCCTCTATCCCTATCCCTATCTCTCTCTTTCTCTCCCTTTTCCCCTATCCCTTTCCCTATCCCTCTATCCCTCTCCCTCTTTCCCTATCACTCTCTCCCTCTCCCTTTCCCTATCTCTATCTCTCTCCCTCTTTCCCTATCCCTATCTCTCTCCCTCTTTCCCTAACATGGACTCCCTCTATCCCTATCCCTATCTCTTTCCCTCTCTCCCTCTATCTACTCTCTCTCTTTCCCTCTTTCTCTATTTTGCTCTCTCTCTCTCTCTCTCTCTCTCTCTCTCTCTCTCTCTAATATGGACTCCCTCTATCCCTATCCCTATCTCTTTCCCTCTTTCCCTCTTTCCCTCTATCTACTCTCTCTCTTTCCCTCTTTCTCTATTTTGCTCTCTCTCTCTCTCTCTCTCTCTCTCTCTCTCTCTCTCTCTCTATCCCCCCCCTTCTCTCTCTCTTTATCTATCCCCCCCCCTCTCTCTCTCTCTATCTAACATATCTCTCTCTCATTAATTCTCTCTCTCTCTCTCTCTCTCTCTCTCACTCTCTATTTATCTACCTCTATCGCTCTCTCTCTCTCTCTCTCTCTCTCTCTCTCTCTCTTTATCTATGTCTCTCTCTCTCTCTCTCTCTCTCTCTCTCTCTCTCTCTCTATATATATATATATATATATATATATATATATCTAGCATTTCTCTCCCTCTTTATCTATTTCTCTCTCTCTATTTAACATTTCTCTCTCCCCCTCTCTCTCTCTCATTAATTCTCTCTCTATTTATCTACCTCTATCCCTCTTTCTCTCTCACTCTCTTTATCTATTTCTCTCTCTCTATCTAACATTTATCTCTCTATTTAACATTTACCTCTCTTTATCTAACATTTCTCTCCCTCTCTCCCTCTCTCACTCTCTTTATCTATTTTTCTCCCTCTTTAAATCTCTCTCTCTCTCTCTCTCTCTCTCTCGTTGTTCATTTATCTCTTTCTCTCTCTAATCATCTAACACTATCCAAACAATCATTTCCAAAATGTGCGTGACAAATCAATCATTTCCAAACGTGCGTAGCAAAGCAACCATTTTCAAACGTGCTTAGCAAAACAACCATTTCAAACAAGCCATACGAAACAACCGTTTCCTAATGAACGAGGTATGTTATAATGGATTCTGTATTTTCTCTAATTTTTTTTTATGTGTGTGTATGTGTGTGTGTGTGTGTTGTAGAAAACAAAAGGGGAAGAGGGAGGATGTGCTTTTGTGTTTACCTCTTCTTTGTAGCGCGGTTGAGCTTTGAATAGGAGCTTTGAATAGGTTGAGCGTCCAAAGAAGATGGAGAAATACCCCCTTGCGAAAACTTGAACGAAACCCTCTTTGACAAAACTTGAGAAGCTTGGAGAAGGAGAGAGGGGGAAGGGAGAGGTGGGGGGGAGGGGGGAGGCTTGTTGAAGGAGAGAGAGATGGGGATTGGGGGAGGGGAGGGGAGGGGAGGGAAGCTTGGGAGCGATGGCAGAGAGCAAGAAACGCAGGGAAGGCAGGGTATGCTGTAAAAATGCGACATACTTTGCCTTCTTTCCTTTTTTAGGCGCCAGTTATTATCGCGGCTATTACCGTGCCTATTACCGTGCTAATTACTGCCCATATTACCGCGGCCAGTCATTTCAAACGGATACATGCAAATCCGAGGTTGGGAGGGGGGTACAAACCATCCCCCCTACCCTTAGCTATACATTATTTCATTTTTTAGCCTTTTGAGTTTTTTTATGAAGATTTTTAATTTGTTATGGATACTTTATTTTGTAGTACTTTTAAATGTTTATTAATTGAATTTTAAAAATCTCTTTTAGTTAAAAAATAATTTTAACACTCATTGTCATTTATTCCCTTTGACTTTAGCTATATGTAATTTTTCTAATGGAATTAAGTGTTGTTTTTAAATTTTATTTTTTAGGACACATGACTAAATAAACAATCTTTCGTATGTGCAGGACATTGACTAGGATGATCGTGGTCCTCCTAGAGGCCCAGAGCGAGATCGTTGGCTCAAGGAAAAACTACCTTGTCCTTGCGCCAAGTGCCAAAAGGGTAATTCCTTCCTTGAGGCACATTGCTTTGGAGCACGTGGAGAACGAAGGGCTTTGACATCCTCGCAAAAGCACTCGGAGAGATGATAGCACGACTCATCCATCGCTTGAGGAGGTGCCCCATTGGTCTGTGTACGATGGTGGTGCATCGGCGTGCAAGGCCGAACGGCAGAGGCAAGAACGACTCGGCGATTTGGGTGCACCGCATGGTGATCCTACCGTTGGCTCTACGTCGGCAGCTCCTACGGAGTCTTTGTCACACTTTGAGATAGAGGATGAGTACATGTTCGACATGTGTGATGAGTTACTAGCTCATGAGCATGATGTGTGCGAAGAGGATTGCAGCTACCGAAAAGGAGGATATATTGATGACGAGTTCCCAAACACCTGCGGTACTCGGTGCTCCGAGCATCGTTAGAAGTACTCAACTTGCAAGAAAAATTTGGTAGGAGTAATGCAAGTGTCAATGCACTACTTTTGTAAGTATGGAATGTGGCTTTTATATAATCTCACCCTCTCTCTTTATGGTGTTATCTTCTAGGAATTATACTAATACGCATGTTTGTTGTAGTTTGATGGGCAAAATGTTGCCAGATGATCACCACATGCCTCCAGATCGTCGACGAGCTAGATCGTATGTCACTGCACTTGGAATGGAGTATGAGCATATCCATGCGTGCGTCAACGATTGCATGCTATACCCCAATGAGCATGCACATGCTACCTCATGTCCCGTGTGCAAGGAATCACGATATAAGACAGGTGTGAGGGGGGCACACCTACCCCGCAAGGTATTAAGACATTTTCCATTAATTCCTTGCATTCAACACATGTTTAAAAGCAGGTCTATCGTGGAGATTCTTGCGTGGCACGCAAACCATCACTCAAATGATGGAATGATGGGTGTCCCTGCCGATTCACCTGCATGGAGGCACATCGAAACTCAATGGGCAGAGTTTGGGTTGGAGCCTCGACACTTGAGGCTTCGGTTATCAAGTGATGGTGTCAACCCCTTTGGCACTAAGTCTACTTCATGGAGCACTTGGCTTGTGGTGATCATCAACTACAATATTCCACCATGGGAGACAACCAAGAAGGGAAATATACTTCTTTCCTTGCTTGTGCTAGGGAAGTACAAAGTGTCAGATATTGACATTTACCTCGAGCCCCTCATCGAGGAGTTATGGAGAGACATTCCTGTTGTTGATATCTCACTTGCAAAGGGGGGGAGAGAGGCTCAAGTGAGGGGAATCCTTATGTGGACTATGCACGACTATCCTGGGCTTGGAGAGATTTCTGGTAACCCCCTATCCTCTATCTCTATTTCCCTCATTCCCTCTCTCTCTTTAGCTCCCTTTATCTCACTTTAGTTCACTCATCTCTCTAACCATATGATATATATGTAGGATTGTCCACATCGGGGCACAATGCATGTCCTACTTGTGGGCCATCGTTGGTGACAAAGAGGCCAGATTCCTTGTGCAAGGTAATCTATACAAACAACCATCCTTTCTTACCCCAAGGGCATATCAAGCACAAGGCTCCAAAAAATGGGAAGGCTCCTCTAAATCTCACAATGGCAGATTGGGCAACCATTTGGGAGGAACACCACAACAACAATCTGGCTCCGTGTCCTCCACCAAAAGGGTATTCCATATTTTTAAGGCTTCCATATTGGAAGGACTTAAAAATACAACACCTCTTGGATCCCGTGCATATATTAAATAATGTAGCCCAAACACTATGGGACCACATTATTGGCAAGAAGGACTCTTTGGGTGCCAGGGAGGATTTGAGGCTTTTAAAACGTCTCCCCGCCTCTGCCACTCCATGGCATGCCCAAAATGGAAAGATTGTGCTTCGTAAAGCACCATGGATGCTAGCAAAAGAAGAATTAGACAAGGTGAAGGGTACCATTGCCTCTATTCGCACACCAACATGATACATGAGGTCGCTAAAGGGAGCTTTCACAAAAGCGAAGAAGGGTGGAAGCGTTCAATTGTATGGGTTGAAGTCCCACGATTGGCACAAGATGATTCATATAATCTTCATACTCCCTATTCTATCTATAGTTTGTGTGTATGACTATCACTCACTTTCCCTTTTCTTGATTTACATTGTAGTTCATTCTGCTGGTGAGTATGTGTATATGTCAGGACAAGAAAGTTAGGGACGCTATTTTCAAATTAGGAGAGCTAGTAAGGTACACCACAAGACTCCACTCTACTACACCTTTTTTATGTACACAATAATTTCAACTAGCACTTAATGTATCCTTGTGTGATTTCTTGCAGATTTGTGAGCTCCAAGGAAATCCAAATAGATGCTATCCCTACTGCTCAAACACTTGCAACAAAAACTGTGTGTGCCATTGAAGAGGCATTTCCTCAATCGGTCCTTCTTAGTCAAATTCACCTCTTGGTTCACGTGGTGGAGGAGATAGCTATATGTGGAGTAGTGCACGCACGATGGATGTTTTTCTTAGAGAGGTTTTTAAAGACTCTCAAAGATTTTGTGCGGCTACGATCTCAACTAGAGGCACGTATGGCCAAAGGGTGGATTGTTCAAGAGGCATTTGTTTGCATATCAGAGTATTTGGCACAAGTTGATCCTTCTCTCCCTTGCATGTGGTTAGACGAGGAAGATTCAAGGATGACTTCACACTTGACAAGTGGGAAGGGGAAACTACTTAACATGGATATGAATCTATCCCGAGTGGACGATAACTTTTGCATTCTAAATGCAAAGATTATGACCAAGTGGGTGGACTTGTGGACAGTGGCAAAGTCCAGGCGTTTGCAAGAGAGGGAAGCATGGAAACAAGCACATGGAGGAAGGAGGGCACCCCCAGTGCCTAGACACCTTGCATATTTCCCAGATCTCATTAGTGCAGAGTGGATTCATGAGAGAATGACCAAGGCAAAAGCACACGGAGAAGACATCACCAACAAAGAATGGGATTATGCATGAGGCTGCGTACCAAAGGTAGAGTAATCATATACCTAACCATATTCTCGCTATTTCTTGAAATTATCTTTAATATGTATTTGATAAATTAATATGTTTTTCTATTTTGTAGTGCCTTTCCTTTAGCTCTATGTGGTCAAAGGGTCGTCACTTTCGTACGCGCCACATTGACGAGCGTAGAACCACCATGGATTGTGCCATCATGGGCAACTCTGACACCGACGGTGATGAAACCAGGTACTGCGGAACTATTGAAAGGATACTAAAGGTTAATTTTAGAACCTTTCATATCTTCATGTTTGAGTGAAAGTTGTTTGCAAATGTGTCTAGACGACATGAGAATGGCCTCTACATGGTGGACTCTAGTGTGCATCACACAGGGAGGTATGACAATTTAGTTTTACAACGCAATTGTGAGCAGGTGAGTGACATGTACTTTTTTATTCTTAGTTACTTGTCGTAGCATTAGTTATACCAATGTTACTCACTTTGAGCTTCTAGTTTATAGGTCATCTATATCCCAGCAATCCACCGACCAAAACTTTGGTTTGTAATTCCCGTAACACCTCGGTGGAGAACCATTTTTTCCACTAGTGAAGTGGAGACTATCTTCGACCCTCTTCCACCTCCGACTTTGGATGAGGTGGAAACAGAGGAGAGGGAGGTCGATGAATCAAGTCTGGCGGCAGCAAGTCTTAGCGAGGATGATTGTCATGATGATGAAGATGATGAGATGGAGGATGACGAACTCGAAGATGATGAAGCTGGCAACGCATCCACAAACGACAATTTCGTTTCTCTCTTTATTGATTTAGGATCCATGGGCTTAGAATTGGATGATGATTCATGTAGAGATCTTTTGGAATATGATTCATAAACATTTTGTAGTTATGAAGGTTTTTGATCGTGTAATCCATTCACCTCTTTCTCCCTCCTCTTTCTCTCTTTAGA
Organism: Adiantum capillus-veneris; assembly: GCF_014529385.1. Lineage (NCBI taxonomy): Eukaryota > Viridiplantae > Streptophyta > Polypodiopsida > Polypodiales > Pteridaceae > Adiantum > Adiantum capillus-veneris. Next base: position 140,685,752 of record NC_140936.1, read on the forward strand.
TTTGAGAATATGCTTAATTATGTTAATCAATTGACAATGATTATTTTAGTTGTAAACAAGGGTAATCTTAGGCTGGGTTCAGACGAGGTTGGAGGAAGAAAGGCTTTTTGCAGGTCTATCATCGCCTCGTCTAAACAATGTTGGAGAAAGAAGAGCGAAAAACAGAGAGAGGTGGAGAGAGGCTAGCAGCTCTTCCGAGGGGGGGGGAGAGGGGGGGTCCGGAAGAAAAATGGTGCGCAAGGAGGAAGGTGATATCTACTGTAGCAAATAGGCTTTTGCCACAGAACTTAGACGCCCCTGTGGGAAGCATTTCCGCCGTAGCGTCTGAACCGGGCCTTATATCCCCCGCCTCCTTCTCCCCCCTCTTTCTCTTTCTCTCTCTCTCTTTCTTTCTCTTCTCTTTTATATTTGAAAATTATATACAATACTCTTTAATTTTTATTAAGAGGAGGGAAACACCAAAATTTGAGGGGGGCAGGGGGGAGGTAATCCAAAATTTGAAAGTTTAGGCGCTAAATTTGGGTAGCGGATATAACGACGGTAATGAGCGTGGTAATAATAGTGGTAATAATAACGGTAATAATAGCGGATACAGTCATGGTAATACTTTAAACACAAAAAACCCCCCCCAACCTCCTCTCTCTTGTTTCTTTCATTGAATTTATACCTTCTCTCTACAAAACGCGGTAAAACAGCGCGGTAAACACTTGGAGATTTTCATAGTGTAAGATAGGGGTATGATAATTTTCTGCATTGATTATCGTATAGGTGTAGAAAGGGGGGTCATATTTCCTAATATGAGTTGTATATAGGGGTTTTATCAAAGTTGTTTGCTCGCAAGTGGCATCCCATATTGTATATAGAGTGAATCCCCCGGGTGGTGATTGCGTGATGATCAACGATTTGTGCAGGGATGAGTTGTTCTTCTTGATCCACAAGAGAAGGTGGATCCTTATAAATGTGATGCAAAAAGCATTATGAATGTGGAAATGTAAAGGTAAGTCTAAACAAAATGAAACATCATTGATCACAATAAAAATTCTGAATGGTTAACAGAACTACCTATAAATTGAATGTAATCAACCATGTCCAGCAACGAGACTTCCTGTCTGCCAAAGTAAAAACAATTGACACGTAAAATAGTGCTTGTTGGTCTAGCATTTCACAACGACACTTCCAGTCCAATATAAGGACCGATGCCTGCGTGAAAAGCAAGATGAGCATACTTTTAAAACTACAAAAAAGAAAAATTATTTAAAAAAAGTATATCAACTTAAAAACAAAGTAGTAAAAGAGCTTATGAAATTAAGCTAAAATTTATATCGTAATTTTTTGTCTTCCTTGTTGTGAGGACTCTTTGGTTGGATACCTAGACAAGTCAGAGGTGAGAATTGTGAAGAAAATGGCCCCCCTAGGGACCCTATTTTTAGGTATCCTGGGGGCCCGCCACGGGCTACGAAGCAAGACCGTCGGGACTGCAACCCTCCGGGCTTCTTTGGTATCCCATTAGGCCTCGACGGGCTACAGATCTATACCCAGAGGCAAATTTCACCAAGCCTCCTAGTGCCTTTCAAGTCACCATGCCATTTTCTATGAATGTGAAGACTTGTGAATTTGAAAATTTTGTTAATTAACAGTGTGATCGCCAAAAAAACACTTGATCACGTGAATTTGAAATCCTTGGTTGCATATGATTGAGAATTTTGTGCACATATTTTTGGAATACACTATTCAAGGAAACTTTCTTTATTTCAAACAGAAATTGCGTGTAACTAAACCTTTTGGTACATTGATCATTGAAGAGTTGCACAAACCACCTAATCCTGGACATATAGGATTTGCTGCTACTTTTCAAAACTTATGTCGTGATTTCTATTAGCTTGCTATGAAAACTAATGTTAAACAGTACATCTCAACTCGTTTGATTTGTCAAAAGATAAAAGCAGCAACATGTAAGAAATTGGGACTTTTACACCCTCTCCCTATTCCTGAATAACCTTGGGAACATATTTTAATGGATTTTGGTACTGGATTTCCACTCATTGTTCACAAGCATGATATGGTTTGGACTGTGATTGACCATTTTTCTAAACACGCATACTTCATTCCCTGTCACAAGAAAACACTCACAGTACATCAATTTGCACTTATATTTCTTAAAATTATCTTTCCACATCATGGTTTGCCTAAAGTCATAATGTTTGATCAAGAGGGCCAAATTTTGTCGTGCTTTTTGTACTACTATGTTTGAAAACCTTGGAACTACACTTGATTTTATTTCTACGTTCCATTCTAAATCTAATGGTCAAATCGAAGTCACTAATCACACTATCATTGACTTACTAAAATCTTATGTTTCTTTTCAACCCAAGAAATGGGATGATTACCTGCATATTCTACAATTTGCATATAACAACGCCACTCACACTATCAAAGGTAAATCTCCATTTGAAATTGTATATGGTCACTCTCTGCCTACTCCTGCTTCACGTCTTTCTAATGTTGTGTTTTCCATTGATGATTTTACTGCTAATTTCTTTGATTTTTATGCAAGTGTGCATTTTTCCATTAAATATTCACAAGAACTTTACACTAAGCATGCTAACAAGCACCACAAGGCACACCTGTTTAAGGAAGGTGACTATGTTATACTTTGCATTGAAAAAAGAAGGATCAAAAGTGTTGATACTAATATCGGCATCAATTCTATTATTGGACTGGGAGTGTCGTTGCACAAGCTAATATGCTACTTTCTATGTTTTATGAGTGATATATGTGCTGATAGTCTAGTTCGGTGTTTCTTTCAGCATCAGTCCTACTAATGGACTACAGGTGTCATTAGATTCATCGGATGATGCCCTTGATTTTAGGCTAGTTTGGTGTTTCTTTTGGCATCAACTCTACCATTAGGCTGGAGATGTCGTTAGATTCATCAAATGATGCCTTGCTTTTTAGGCCTAGTTTGGTGTTGCTATCGGCATCAACCCTACAATTGAGTTGGAGGTGTTGTTAGTTGCATTGAATGGTGCCCTTGCTTTTAGGCTAGTCTGGTGTTTCTTTCGGCATCAGCTCTACCATTGGCCTGGAGGTGTCATTAGTTTCATCAAATGATGTCCTCCTTTTTAGGCTTAGTTCAGTGTTGCTATCTGCATCAACCCTACCATTGGGTTGGAGGTGTCGTTAGTTGCATTGAATGATGCCCTGTCTTGTTGGGTTAGCTTAAAGGTGGTCTTGGCATCAACCCTACTACTGAATTGGAGGTGTCATCACTCTCATTGAATGATTGCCTACTCTTTAAGCAAGTGTTGTCATCAGTTTCAAGGCATGAAGCATAGATTTGTTATAAAATTGAAAGTTATGATCACCTCTATATTGGAGAGTGAGACAAGCAGAGATTGTTTCTTTGATACCATAATTGAAGCAGTTCAGCACTAGGGAAAATTTGGACTCACAAAGGGGCCTTATAAGGAGTTTGGCTTCCTCTCTCATGTCCAAAACGGGCGTGCGGTAAATTTTTTGCAAATTAACTGTAAACTTGGCGGAGATATGACAGTTAGAATCTACTCTTCAAGATCTTTCTATTGATATATAGCATGCCATGAGATTCCATATATTTTGGAAGATTCTATTTTTGATTCTCTAAAATTTTTACCGCACGCCCGTTTTGGACATAAGAGAGGAATTCAAACTCCTTATAAGGCCCCTTTGTGAGTCCAAATTTTACCTAATGGCACACTTCTCAATTGTAGATGAAAAGGCTATCCGTAGGCTAATAGATAAGATTGTGGGAAATATGACACAATGCTTAAGAGACTTGGGTGTTGATGTACCAACGGATGCAGATCTAGCCAAGCTACAACATTGGATGATGAAAGTTGAAAAGAGTGCGCAATATTGATGCTCAAGATTTCCATTGCCACAAAGCTAGATCCATCTTTTATTCAACAACGTCCTCTCAAGATGCAATAGTAGGAAGATCAGATACAGAAGCTGGGATAGAGCATTTATATGTTTCAGTGTGACATTGGTGTTTACCTCACACTCGAAGCTAGTAAACATTGGCTGAAAGCTTGGGAAAGGATGCTACAGATTTGTGTCAGAGTGCACAATTGATGGAGTCACTGGGTTGCCACCAAAAGTGCAGTATGTGGTCAAAGACTTCAAAGGAGAAGCAATAGAGAGCCACCAATCTTTTGCACTAGAGGCGAGCATGCAATTGTTCCACAGGGGCATTGTTAGATGCATAGCACAAACACACCAAGAGCTATGGTCCCTGGTTTTTCCTCTCTTCAATGGAATGGATCTGGGTGACATGTTAGAGTGTACTCCACCACCCAAAGGCAAATTTTCTAACATGCTGGCGGCTCAACAAGAAGATCCTAGACGCCCTCCCATAGAGCAAGAGTTAGAGATCTGCAAGCATATGCTCAATTGGGCACCTTCTTTTATGGATACTCTTTTGAAGCCCATGGTACATGCACATAGCAAAATAATTATACATTGTGACTTGCACCCATGGAACATCATGACCGACTTCACTAAGGAGGGCGTATTGCATGTGGGTGTCATTGATTGGGGGTTGGCACTGTAAGTGGACATTGAGAAGCAAGCAACCAACAATATCAAAGACCCCACAAAGCATGCCCTACGTCCTTGGGGGGGGCCATGCTTTGCAATCCAAAAGTTGCTTATCCGTATTCAAAATCCACTGATACCTATGCAATTGCTTTCTGCATTGAGCAACTATGTGATTGCTGCAAAGATTTTTTAGAGCATTACAATGTGCCATGGAAAAAGTGAAAGCAAATTGATTGCGGCATGATTGCCTCTATAATGCAAAAAAACTAATTACAACAACCACCTAGAAAGAGAAATACATTGCAAAATATGAGTGAGCATTTAGATATGTTAGAGCTCAACTTGGAGGTGTGTTTGTGTCCGCTTTGTGAGATGATGCCTAGATTTTAGTTTACTTTGGTCACTTTTGTAAATAGTGGTCTTTTCCGGATTATCTAGCATATGTACATGAAGATTTTTGTATATTCATGGACCATTGAGCTAAATTGTACCTTTTTATAATGATGGAGTCATGGTGCAAAGGGATTGATATAGAATGTGGTGTGTTGTTATGTTTTTTGTTGAATTTTGGAATCTGTATTCAAAGGTAAAGTCTTTTTATAATGATGGAGCAAAGCGATTAATACATAATGTGGTGTATTGTGATATTTTCTATTGCAATCTGAACATCTATTTGCAAGTAAAATCTTCTTATAATAATGGAGTCATGGTGCAAAGCGAACATTGCAGAATGTGGTGTGTTGTTATAGTTTTTGTTGAAATCTGGACACTATATTTGCAAGTAAAGTCTTTTTGGAATGATGGACTCATGGTGCAGAGTGATTAATATAGAATGTGGGCTATTTTGATAACTCAAACCAAGGTGTACTACTCGATTTGCAATTGTATATGTGATGCAAACTTAAGTTCTATCGCACATTGAGATAGTGTAAATGTGTTTGTGACAGGTATGGACGAGCGTGAGAAATCTAAAAAATCATATGATTGCTTGCGTGCACTTGCAGATGCAAGTGGCCCAAATGAACAAGCGAGAGTTATCACAAGGACCAATGACTGAGCGCCGGTAAATGGCAAGCAATGGATAGACATCAACAAAGACGTCACCTTAGAGATGGTCAAGGAAGCATGGCCAAATGTGTCTGACTTCTCTATTCGCAAGGGAAGATGGAAGCTAGATAAGTGTGTTGTGCCAAACATACACACGCATGCCGAAGTTATATTCCTCGCATGCACAGGGAGTACACTAAGCCACACAGATCGTCCCTTGTGGTTTGCAAAGATGCTATACGTCCAATTTATTCAAAATGAGCTAGTGGACTTCAGCAGCAAAGCCCCTAATAAGAGCATAGTGGATATCCAAAGTGAGAAAATCACAATATCACGAGAGGAGCTAAGATATGCATTGATTGGCTTTGCTATGCAAACACATGAAACTCTGGAGGAATTGCAAACACAGCTTCGTACCTCCACATAGACGACGGGGGAAGGGGACTCAAGCAATAACAAAGAGTTACAAAGAGATATCAAGCTACTAAGGTGTGAACTCTGTGAAATGGAGGAACGGATTCACCGAAAATCGATCATGACAATGATCGAGTATCCTAACACATTGCGGCCACCTCTACATCCCACTTCAAATGCAGTGGGCCCTTGCGCAGTTTGCACACTTTTTCCACAGCTGGAGTGGACACTATAGAATAGCTTGTGGCCACATGTATCATTTGCTATGTCTCATGTAAACCATGGTAAATAGAAAAGAGTGCCACATTTACAAGGCTTCAATGACGAGCTTATGTATTCCATGTTCAAAATGGAGAAAGACTACCAACGCTTATTGGCAAAAACTTCAAGGGAGAGAGACTCTATTTTGAATAATTTGAATTTATCTTTGTAAATTGTAAACATATTAGCCTAGAGTGGATTTCAGTGACTCTTATGATCCTTGTATATGTCTCCCTTGCAATGAACATTGAAGCCTTGTAAAACTTGTTGTGACTTTTTGAATGTTGGTAAATTGATCCGTGAAGGTTTGATAGTCTTCCTTGGTGCATAAAGTATTGTTATAAATGCAAAGTGTATAAATTCTCCCATTGGACTTGCTTGCCATGGCGCCTGTATGTGATCCCGCTCTCGATACACTCACCACATCATCATGGTTGTGCCCACTAGCGATATTGCTAGTGGGTTGGCCGTAAATAGTTGGGGAGGTTATTCAAGAAAATCAAGGTCCGTTCTTGTAAAAAGGGGAAAGGGACTCTCACATTGTCTTCTTCTCTCCTGTGGGGAAGCCATAAGCCTTGGGCTGCTTTAATCCAACTTTCATAGTCATTTTAATTCTAATCTTCCATAGCCACTCTAAAAAAACCTTTTAAAGCCCGCTCTAATCAAAACCCTCCTAAGCAAACTCTAATCCTAAGCTAAACTCCATAGCCCATTCTAAACCTAAGATAAGCTTCCATAGACGCTTTAATCCAAGCCTCCATAGCCATTGTAATCCAAATCCAAGCCTCCATGGCAATTCTAATCCTAGACAAAACTCCTTCAACCATTCTAATCCTAAGCTAAGCCTCCATAGAATTCTAATCAAACCATCCTACACCGATTCTAATCAAATCCTCCTAAGCCCATTTAAATCCGAAGCTAAACTCCTTAGTTATTCTAAGATTCCATAGCCGCTCTTAAGAAAAAAGCCATAACCAAATCTAATCCTAAGCTTCCATAACCCAAGCCATAATCTCTTTCATAAGCCATAATTAACTAGTTTCCTGGTGTAGGGATGCATTGTAGCACGCCTAATCGCAACCCACACAAAATTATCAAATCCGTGGATCCGGAAACCCGGCTAGGGCATGGAAGCACGAGCTTAAGATGAATGGAATAGAGGATTCAAGAGATCACCTCTCCATTGCAAGTAGAGAGCCATGGCAAGACTAACTCTAAACCTACTCTAATCACTAATCAATTAATCTCCTACACACATCAAGCCCATCGAAGTCCAACTTGCCATAGACTAGAAACTCCAAACACACTAATGATAAGCACACACTAATTACCACACGTCAATTAAGGCACTTCATCAATAGCTTACACACACGAGGTGAATGCTTCTAGAGCTCCATAAAACCTATCTACACACACAAGCAAAGAATAGGGCACACACACAAATTAGAAGATTAAGACCCAACTTAATCACCCTAATTTATGATGCTAAATATCACAAATCAATTGATCGTAGAGAGATAAGAGTGGTTACAAGCAAGAAGTACATCATACATCTCTCAAATCTAGAATAATGAAAGTGTAATACCACTTCATGACAAGATGAAATGTAGAGAAGAAGAGACTAATGAGATAATAAGAATTAGATTAATCAAGAAGATCTTACACTAATTACAATGGTTAGCACTAGCCTGTCAAGCATAGACATTAAGCTCAAGGCTAGGCCAAAGAGTGAACACTCTAGAGAGAGGGAGCTCTCAAAAGTGGATCCTGAAGAGTGGATTATACTCAAGAATGAAGCCTCCTTACACAAAGGCTTCCTTTTAAGGGCTTTCACCACTTTCCCTTCTACTATGGGTTTAAGCTTGAGCCCTCAAACTACCATACAACTTTGGAACTCCAAGTGAGCCCAAGACTTTACAAAGTGTGTGGGAAATATTGTGACATCCATAGCATATCTCCCGCTTGATGCATATTTGGTGTAGCCTGTGTTAGCCGCTGCTAACATTCCTCCCTTCCTAATTTGGCGCATGTCCTCGTGTGCCGGTGAAGCAAGACACGATGACATGGTAGAAAGCAAGTCCATGGAAGAAATGTTGAGCTGCAAAACATAAGAACAAGGAATGAGCATTAAAGTCCATTAAGAATGAATAAAACATGTAGCACAAATGAGTAATTATGCAAAGTGATTTTTTGCTTCTAAAAGATGGGTCAATCATAGTCAAAAACTAGACAACATAAAGCAAAAAAGATACCTAAACTATGTGAAGATTAAACCACTTAAAATTTCAGTTTTATGCATGAAACACAAGCAATCAATTATGACCCTATGCTAATGCAAGTTCATAAACCTACTAGCCTAAAAACTATGTGAACAATCTTAATAAATCATTCAAGTCTATCATGTCTACATGCTATAAAAAAGCTCCTAATCTATTAGTACATTGTCAAAGTTTTTTGAAGCTCATGGAAGTTTTGTTATTGTCATTCATTGAAAAAAGTAAAGCACAAATCACAAGGCTACCACCCCAAGGCAAGTCTAGGTGTGACTCTCGGCTCCTTGAACCCTTAAGAAGGTGTTCCAAAAGCCTACTAGCCTACCAAGGCGACATTTAACCCCTATCAACCCAGGACATCGGTTTAGGGCCTTGACCAAGCAGGCCAAGGTGATTCTCCTCGCCTGCTAAGTACCAATAAGGAGCTAGGCCTCACATAGACACAACATAACATAAAATTTTTTATTTTCATGTGTCCAGTAGCATTTTTGCTACTTTTTCTTGACACTTTTTTGCTTCATTGATTCATTTTTTTAGCACTTTATTAATGCTTTCAGCATGAGATGATAATGGCAATTGGACTAAAAAGACTAAAGCCTAAGCATAGCCCTAGGTCATGTTAAAAATGAATGGAGTATTAAGACTATCACTAAGAGTCTAGGACTAATGAGAAATGAACCTATATTAACCTAAGGTCAAGGCCAATTAGCTATGATTAACACACATAAAACCTAATTTTTTGATGAGTTAATTTTCACAAAGAAAAGTGTTGAAACTTTAAAATTCTTAGCTTTCGAACATGAAAAACCCATAGCTTAGAAGCAAAATTTCACTTAAGCCAAACAAGAGAATGAAGAGATGAACAAAAGGGCAAAATCATGGAAGGATTACACCTATTCATGCTCTTTGAGCATCCTTGAGCAAACATCCCCTTTGTGTAGAGAAGACTCTTGATCTTTTTATTACAATCCAAGCTTCTCGAAGCTATGTGTAAACACAAGCTACAAAAGACAATTATTGAAAAGCAAAAAGCACACACAAAAACATTAATGAAAACCGAAAGCTATGGTCTTGCAAACCCAAATTTTCCAAAGGGAAAAACATGCCTTTGGTTATGCACATGATGCTCTAAAGTAGCAACTTTATGCATACATAACAACAATGAGAGATAAAACGAGCTTCTACATAAGTAAATTTTGCAATGTTTACCATCTTTCACGCATGGTTCAAAGTTGATTAGTTTCTACCTCAATGAAATATGGAATTAAAAAGAAGCCAAGAGCTAAAAATAATGCAATTTTGAATGAATTTGAAGCGGCTCTTGATAGCCAAATTTTACAATTTAAAGCTTTTCAAAAAGCTGGCTAACAACTAGCTCAATAAATTTTACAATTTTAGAGCACGCTATGATCTAGAGATGACTGCAACTTGATGAAATGAAATTGAATGGATCTCACTAACCAAATTATGTACTTGAAAGCTCAAAAAAGTTGGGTAAATACCAGCTCAAAATGAAAAAAGTTTTATATTTGACAAAGCTATGAGCTAGTATGTATACAACTTTAATCTAAACATTTGGAATGGCTCTAAGTAGCCAAATTTTGCAATATTGCAATGATAACCCATTCTTGGATCATTTGAAATCACACACCTGTCACACCACTTCACAAAAGACTCAAATCATTAGTGCTCTTAAGCATTTGAACATTTAAAGTAAGCACTAAAAATGCACAATTGATCACAACCCCAAAATGATCATGCTCACTCTCGGCCATTAAAACAAGCTCAATTTTAATGCTTTCCAATGATTTTTCATTTAATTCAAGCATTAAAAAATATAACAAGAAAGTCAACTCCAAGCATAACATATCTTGACCAAGCATCAACTCATAAATCAATGCAACTCTCATGCCTGCATGCATATCACAAAGAAAAATTTTCCTTTTTGCAACCAAGCTTCCAATGGAGATGGCACAAAACCAATGATGTCATATTGGTGCATTTAAAGTTCATTCATGTATTGAAGTTCTCAATCAAAGCACACCTGAAACCAATGCCCACTCCCCTGCTCTTAAACTAGCAGATATGGCATACATAGGAAAGGAGAGAGCATATAATAAAGTGAAATGTCAACCCATTTTTTGTTTCTCTAGAAAGTCGCCAAAATTGGTTCAAGAAAAAAATTAAAACATGCTTTCTAGATTTGAGTATGCCCGAGGTGAAGTCAAGTAACATTGTAAAAGATTTAGCTAAGAGAGGTGGGACAGTCAGCTTATATTTTATTTGATTTTTTAAAGATTTTAGTTTCATAGTCAAGCTTTAATGGCTTCGTTCTTTTTCCTTCAATAATGGCGTGCTGCAAACTCGATCGAATGAAGAGTGGCATAGTTGCCTCCTGCCACAATCATAGACAAATGCACACAGACATTCATCGTTCACATTTGTTTCATCTCTGTTGGTTGCCTGAGGCTCAAGAACTCAAAGAAGAAGCTAGAGAGCTCGAAGAAAGTGAGAATGAGAATCAGAGCAGAGGCCGTTAAGAGTGTAGATCATGGTGAGTGTGTAATTGACGAGCCAGTAGAGAAGGCCCAAGGCCACTAGGCATGACTGGTGGGTCAGCATGGCGAGACTCGTGGCGGGGAAGGAGGCCCATATCTACGAGAGAGAGAGAGAGAGAGAGAGAGAGAGAGAGAGAGAGAGAGAGAGAGAGAGAGAGAGAGAGAGAGAGAACTTTGAGCAAGTGTGTGTATGTGTGTGTGTGTGTTTGTTTGAGCATCCTTGAAGTCCAGGCAAGGCATGGTGATAGTAGCACTATTAGTAGACTGAGAATTGGTGCAAATCCTGGCCAAAGGTATGTGCATGACTTGCTGGCACAAGCGGTCAACCAGCTGTCAGGGAAGAGTATGCATGTGTGTGTGGCTGAGTTGTAGCGCGACCTAATCGCAACCCACACAAAATTATCAAATCCGTGGATCCGACAACCCGGCTAGGGCCTGGAATCACGAGCCTAAGTTGAATGGAATAGAGGATTCAAGAGATCACCTCTCCATTGCAAGTAGATATTAGCCATGGCAAGAATAACTCTAAAACCTACTCTAATCACTAATCAATTAATCTCCTACACACATCAAGCCCACGGAAGTCCAACTTGCCATAGACTAGAAACTCCAAACACACTAATGATAAGCAGACACTAATTACCACACGTCAATTAAGGCACTTCATCAATAGCTTACACACACGAGGTGAATGGTGCTAGAGCTCCATAAAACCTATATACACACACAAGCAAAGAATAGGGCACACACACAAATTAGAAGATTAAGACCCAACTTAATCACCCTAATTTATGATGCTAAATATCACAAATCAATTGCTCATAGAGAGATAAGAGTGGTTACTAGCAAGAAGTACATACATCTCTCAAATCTAGAATAATGAAAGTGTAATACTACTTCATGACAAGATGAAATGTAGAGAAGAAGAGACTAATGAGATAATAAGAATTAGATTAATCAAGAAGAGCTTACACTAATTACAATGGTTAGCACTAGCCTGTCAAGCATAGACATTAAGCTCAGGGCCAAAGAGTGAACACTCTAGAGAGAGGGAGCTCTCAAAAGTGGATCCTCAACAGTGAAGCCTCCTTACACAAAGGCTTCCTTTTAAGGGCTTTCACCACTTTCCCTTCTACTATGGGTTTAAGCTTGAGCCCTCAAACTACCATATACAACTTTGGAACTCCAAGTGAGCCCAAGACTTTACAAAGTGTGTGGGAAATATTGTGACATCCATAGAATATCTCCCGTTTGATGCATATTTGGTGTAGCCTTTGTTAGCCGCTACTAACACCTAGGATCTCTCTCTCTCTCTCTCTCTCTCTCTCTCTCTCTCTCTCTCTCTCTCTCTCTCTCTCTCTCTCCCCCCCTTGAAGCAACATACAAAGAACGAAGGAGAGGAATTTTGTCAAGGCAAGCTTGGAATGCCAATTAAGGCGAAGGGGAAAGCATATTCTGTATTGTTATCATCAAATTGGACATTATCATCAACGAGTTTATTGAAGTTTGATTTTCTTAATTATCACCTGAATTAAGGCAGATTAAATCGATGTAAGGAGCTTAAACTCCTCAATTAACATTTAATTTAAGCAGTGATATTTTTAATTGTCCGCTTTGGGTAATCAAGCTTCAAAATCTTGTTCAAGCTGTCAGATTTTAAGCTTTGTCTACATTGATTGTTTTTGTTGCAACTCTCTTTCTCACACCTCTCACAGCCAGAAGCCCCGCGCCTTCCCAGCTCACCTTTGGGACACACATCCCCTGACACTCTTGGTGAACCCAACGTGAAACGAGCCGGGGTGGGAGGTAAAGATGGAGATGCTAGAATAGTAGATGTAGTTTATCGAAGATTACAATTCCAATAGATTTGATAAAAATCTAGGAGTTGCAGATATGCTAAAAATGTTGGGCTTAGTTCAGGGATGTTTGGAAGAAGTGAAAGCCACGAAGATGAAAAAGCATATTGATGATGAAATGGAGATGGCACTTGATGCCATACATGAACAGTGTGGTGTTTTTCAAGGCCATGATCCAAATGGACTCCTTGCGTGCTATAAAAGCGGAGATGAAGAGCTGAGGCATTCCAAAAGATCGGATGATTTTGACTTTTGAAGAAGTTGTAACCTCGGAATTTAAAGATAAGGTTTGAGAACCGACACAAACATATCCCACACAATGGGACTATTTTGCAGATGGGTTTTCTCATGAAAGCTCAAGGATTATTGAGTTGGCAATGAAGGAAGATTACCGATCAAAGCCAGATTGTCTTCTATAAAGGAGAAGGGGATCAGATGCAGTTTCTTAATTACGATTAATTTTGGGAACATATTTCTGCAAGGAGTAAATCCAAGGAAAATACGGCTTTGGAAGTAGCAGATTCATCTTTAGAGGACCATATTTTGAGCAACCTAGCAAAGGTAAACAATGAACTTATTGCTGAAACAAAAATATATAATTTGTTTCCATGGATTTCTCGCATGGAAGTAACCTCCGATAATGGTTCTAGTGAAGAGCTAGACTGTACAACAAATGTTATTCAAGCTGCTGACCTTGGCAACGAATGTTCTCAAAACATCTATCAAGAAGCTCAACCACTACAGGCTACTAATGGGTCTATTAACACTCTAGATGAGCACAAAAACATGTTTAATGCAGATGATTGCATCAATAAAGCTATTATATACACAATACCTGAAAAAGTACAGGAGGTTGATGAGCCAACATAGGATATGATTGAGGGTATCGCTTTAGAGGGGGTGCCAGATAAACTATCACAATGTTATGATGGATTGCTAAGTAGAATGGATGCAGAGGAAGCTATTGATGAGTTTGAAGATTTCCTAGATCATGCTGATTGTGGATAGGATATCGACATGGATTTTACATCTATGCTTATACATGAGCTACAAGAGGAGCTAACTCCTATAGTTTTGATGAATGTTGATACTTACAAGGGTGATTTTCCCAAGGATGCTATGGATGAAGATCTATAAGATAAAGCTGTTTTACATGATCAAACTCAAAAACCAAGTAAAGATGCCTCTGATAATACAAGTCCAATTTTTTCCAAGTCTCTTTCTGATGTCTATGAAGCTAGAGGGAGTGATGATACTAAATCACCATGGGTACCAAAAAAGGTGTACGGGTTCCTTCATTTCCTTGGATAGTAAGCCAATTATGGTAGGATTTGGTTGTTACCTTTTTTAATGATGTTTATGTCAATGATGGTTTGGGTGCCAATTAAAGGGAGCCAATGCTCTTTAAGGCTTACTTGTAACGAGCTTTAGTTGTTAGGAGTCTACGGGATGTGGGTGCTGCACAATGCTTCAAGTGATGCTCTAGTATATTGTGGGGCCTATCAATGCTATATCCTCTTAATGGAAAGGATCTTCAAAAGAAGGTTCAATATGGATGGTTACTTGTGGATATGCATTTTGGTTGCATGCTATTTGATCTAGGAATAGCACACCTACACCAAAAATGTTTAATGTTGATTGATACAGGAAATGTATGCTCATGTGGGTATTATGCTGCTCCACTATTGGGGCAATTTCTTATTATCCCATTTGATTATGGGGGACTTTTGAAGGAAAACTTGCAGATTCAAGGATATCAGTTATTTTCTTGTAGCAAGTTACTTGGAACTAGGTTTTGTTTTTGGATTCATGCTAAGTCAGAAGAGTTTTTGGTTATATGATCAATAAGCTTACATGGATAGCTTCCAATTGACAACTTTGGACAATTGATAAAGTATCTTCACATCTTTTGAGTTGGTTCCGCTACTAGAACTTGAAGTACATGACTTGATGGCCATTTCATGTGCATACAAACTAAGGAATACTTGAGCATGATAGAGCTCCTAAAATTGAGCTTGATGGTCAAGCCCTGTGTGCATAATCAACTGGAGCACTTGAGTCTGGCGGGGTTCACTAAACAGATTTTTCATAATTGAGTGCTTTGGAGATATGACCACTATGGTTCAAAGATTTGTGATGGGGCAACTACCAAGTAATTGAGCTAGACCATTGATGATATAGTTTAGACCTTATTTTTTTTTACATGTACTTACCAGTTATGTGATCTTGATGGCAAGCAACTTATGATGATTATATTATAAGTCATCAATCAAAGTTCCAGTTGACAAGATATGGCCAGTTTAAGTTTCACCGGGGGCCGATTCCGTACCACTTTGAATGCCTCAATCAGTTCTTTATTTGAGAGTTTTGAGCTTCATCCAGGTTCTGGGAAATGGTATCTTGTTCAAAATTTCATCTCTTGCAGAGAATCACCGGGGGCCGATTCCGTACCACTTTGAATGCCTCAATCAGTTCTTTATTTGAGAGTTTTGAGCTTCATCCAGGTTCTGGGAAATGGTATCTTGTTCAAAATTTCATCTCTTGCAGAGAATTGATAACTCGTGCTTCAATTGAGTCGTATTTCATGGCTAGCTAATGAAGACATGAATGATGTGCTTAGTAGTTCCTTGAACGATCAAGTTTGAGAAGCATTAAGATAATTGAGGAACATTGATTGGGTGAATGACGTGAGGAGCAATGCCTTAGCCAATTTGCATGCCAAATGGGGTACCTTTCTGAATCAAAAGCCAAGAGGCCGCCCTTATTCACCAAGGGCTATATTAAATGGCCGCCCAACCCAACAAAAAGCAAACGACTGCCCACCCATGACCTGGCCGCCCAATGTTAGGTGTTGGGAAGGGGGGGGGGGGGGGGATCAAAGTGGAAAAAGGAGGTGAAAAGAAGAAGAGATGGCGGGGGCAGGCAACAAGGAGGTGCAAGCAGAGAGAGCGAGGCTCGTGCCGGGGCTGTAGGGAGCTTGGACGAGCATGAGCTAGAAACATGAAATGAATGCTTGCCATGGCACCTGTATTTGGTCCCGCTCTTGGCTATTTCCATACACCTGCCACTTCAACTTTCCACATCATCAAGACCGTGCCCACTAGCGATATTTCTAGCGGGTTGGCCTTAAATAGCAAGGGAGGTTATTCATGCAAAGCAAGGTCTGTTCTTATAAAAAGGGGAAAGGGGCTCTCACATTGTCTTATTCTCTCCGGGGGGGGAGCCATAAGTCTTGAGCCGCTTTAATCCAAGCTTCCATAGCCATTTTAATTCTAAGCTTCCATAGCCACTCTAAACAAACCTTCCTCATCCCACTCTAATCAAAACCCTCCTAAGCAAACTCTAATCATAAGCTAAACTCCATAGCCCATTCTAAATATAAGCTAAGCTTCCATAGCCGCTTTAATCCAAGCCTCCATAGACATTGTAATCCGAATCCAAGCCTCCTTAAGCAAAACTCCTTAAGCCATTCTAATCCTAAGCTAAGCCTCCATAGCATTCTAATCAAACCCTCCTTAGCCGATTCTAATCAAATCCTCCTAAGCCCATTTGAATCCAAAGCTAAACTCCATAGTTATTCTAAGCTTCCATAGCTGCTCTTAAGCGAAAATCCATAACCAACTCTAATCCTAAGCTTCCATAACCCATGCCATAATCTCTTTCATAAGCCATAATTAACCAGTTTCCTGGGGTCTCTCTCTCTCTCTCTCTCTCTCTCTCTCTCTCTCTCTCTCTCTCTCTCTCTCTCTCTCTCTCTCTCTCTCTCTCTCTCTCTCTCTCTCTCTCTCTCTCTCCCCCCCCCCCCCCTTGAAGTAGCAGAGGAAGAACGAAGGAGATGAATTTTTTCAAGGCAAGCTTGGCAGTCCAATTAAGGCAAAGAGGAAAGCACGATCATATTCAGTATTGTTATCATCAAATTGGACATTATCATCATCGAGTTTACTGAAGTTTGATTTTCTTAATCATCACCTGAATTAAGGCAAATTAAACCAATGTAAGGATCTTAAACTCTTCAATTGACATTTAATTTAAGAAGCAGTATTGTTAATTGTCCACTTTGGAAATCAAGCTTGAGAATCTTGTTCAATCATACTTAGCTAAAAGTATGCGTTCCCAACATCAGACCAAAAGTGTCTATCATCAATAAGCACTTTCAAGGATTGAACCTTTGATTTTACTCGTACTGGTTGCTCTACTTCCCACGCATAGAAGCCAATGCAAAAAAATGTCTCCAAAAAAGCATTTTTATTTTGCAAAAGAATTTCCATAGTGTAGAAGCTAGTGTAAAATTTGGTTTCACATGGAAGCTTCAATATTGTGGACATACGTTTCTGATACATGTTTAGCACACAATGTCTCTTCAAAATAAAATTCACCACATTCCTTACATTTATATAATGATTTTGAACCAATCAGTGTCATCTTTCTCGTACCAATCCTGCAACACAAGATTCAAGCTATGTGCATTGCAACCAAACGTGTACATTAAGCTAGGATAGTGCTCATCCAAGAGACGACCTGCTGCTCTGCAATTTTTGGCATTGTCCATTATCACTTGTACTACATTTTGGACATCAACTTGATGGATTGTTTCTATGATTATATCGGCTATATAGCTCTGTGCTCCTTGACTTTATCTCACCAAGCTGATAACTGATTTAATAAAGCACTCCCCTCGAGGATTTAATATCATCACATTAATCAACGGCCTACATTGAACATTTGACCATCCATCACTAACTATAGTGCATCCTGTTTGATCAATTGATTTCAAGATCAATCTATCAACTTCTTCTTGGGTGTCTACAAAGAATTTCAATGTTGTGCGCATTGATGATATGATGGAGGGGAAAAACCAGCCCCATACTCACCGATCTTCATCCATGCACTCTTGTGTGATCATCAACATAGAATCGCCTGTAAAATAGATAGCTTGTGCAAGAGCATATTGTACCTCTTTAAGAGCAGTTGATTGAAAGCTTTGCTTTAGAATTACTTGCCTCATTCTATGCATTTCAAAATGGTACTCGAGAGATCCATCTTGAGTGCTAGCTCTTTGTGTGTGTGTGTGTGTGTGTGTGTGTGTGTGTGTGTGTGTTGGCCGGCATGGAGGGTGCACCACTATTTTGGCTGCCTTGTGTTGAGGCAGCATTGCCTTGTTTCTCTGAATCATAACGGTTTGGAGTTGGTATTTTAGGTTGCCTTGCATTGGATACACCTCCTAACAACTCTCTCCAACGTTTTGTAGCACTCGCATGACCTACACCATTACATCTGCCTCCATTAGACCTATTAGTTGTTCCATTCCATGATCCAAGGAAGTGTTTTCTAATAAGAGGTGCACCTCCTAATTTTTTTTGGTCACATAATTTGCAATGCCAATCTATAAATGATCTTACGTTCTCATCAAATTGCCACTTAGGACCTGGAACATTACCACCGACGGCCTTGCGCTTCCTTTTATTGGAAGCTTCATTGTTTGATACTTCAGCACCAGTCGATGGGCGACTAGAGGTAGCTGCATTGATGTTTTGAGAGCAAGCATTGGCGTCCATGACAAGATCACAAGCCACCTATACATTCATACAATTATAAAAATATTAGGTTTTATTCAATTGAACAATTGTATAATAAAGTAAAATAATATACATATAAACATAAAGCAAGAAGAAGTAAAAGTTTGATTTCAGCAATAGAAATGGGCAGACAAGTATGCCGATGTAGTGATCAGGAGCACTCCATTCCAGAAATGAGCCCCACACACTTGCACCATCTAAAGGCTTCACAAGGATGCTCCCTATCCAAACCTGTTTTTAGATGGATAGACACCCGAGGAAGGTAGCTAAAGGTAACAAACAACTATGTTAGTGTAGTGATAAGAAGCACTCCATTCCAATCATGGAAATGAGCTCCAAACACTTGCACCATCTAAACCCTTCATGAGGATGCTCACTACCCAAACCTATTTTCAGGCGGATAGACACCCAAAGAAGGTAACTAAACATGACAGACAAGTACATCAGTGTAGTGATAAGGAGCGATCCATTCCAGCTATAGAAATGATCTCCAAGCACTAGAACCATCTAACCCCTTCAAGGATGCTTCGTATCCAAACCTATTTCTAAGCGAATAGATACCCAAGGGAGGTAACTATACGTAACAAACAATATGTAGGTGTAGTGATAAGGAGCACTCCATTCCAACCATAGAAATGAGCCCCAAGCATTTGCACCACCTATACCCTCCGCAAGGATGCTCCCTACCCAAACTTGTTTCCAAGGGGATAGAAACTCAAGGGGAAGTCAGCTGTAACTATTTGTGATGTTAAAAAATATAGGAATCAAATCTACCTGAGTGAAAAACAGCACCTCAACTAAGCCAACAAGTGTGCCAAAATAGACGGATGCAAGGATGAGACATTGTTTATATATCCACCTCCAAAAAAGGAGAGCAAGAGGAGGATATAGCCGAGCCCGTCGGGCATGACAGCATACCCAATGGGCCCCGCTAGGCTAGACAACATGACCGTCGGGCCTACAAGAAGGGCCTGTTCTAGCAGGTGCTTGTGAATTTAATGTTATTAACACTCTCGTGGAGTGTTAATAACATGAGTTATTAACACTTTGCACTTCATGTTGGAGAGGGGGAATGGGGGAACATGCCCGGCACAAACATAAGGGCCTCTCTATAGCTCAGGGTATTCACAACACCCCTATCCTCTCGGAAAACACCTTCAAACACACAACTCACACTAGCAGACCACCGCCTGCTCGATTGCCACTGCTCACACACTCCACAAATCCACCACACCAGGTACACCTACTACCACTGCCTATCTCAACCCTTACACACACACAGACACTCAATCTCACTCTCTCACTCAAACCACCATCGGTCCGGGCGGCACACACTTCCACACAGCTGCCACCGAGGAGAACCATGAAAGTAGAATAAAGAGAAGGGGAGAAGGGGAAACAACAGCACGGGAGGAAACTGTGGCTTGATTGCACTTCACAAAACGTATACACGGGCTTGCACTGCCATCATCATGGCCATTTTCAAGAAAAAGTTACAAAGGGGCTAGCTTGCTAGAGAACTCCACTTTGCAGGCTTCAAACGACACTCCAAAAGCAAAAAACAAGACCTTATTTGATCCATTTTTGACTTTTATAGGGGGGGCATTTAATTTCGGAGTTTACAATTTAATTGGTCCACCTGGCACCTTGAATTGGCATTTTTGGGAAAGGGGGCACCGCTTTGGTCTATCTCTCTCTTCTTCACTCTTTGGACTTGGGAGGGGGGCATTAGCGATGTCGCTATCCCCCTCTAGATTTTTATTTTTTATTTTTTATCTTTCATTTTTACCCTTTGTGGCCTCAACCTTGCACTGCTCCACATGCTTGACTTTGACTCTCACTTTCTCTCTATGCGACCCCTCTCTAGCTCCCTTTTGGCCTTGGTCTCCATTTTTGTCCTTGCTTTGGTTTGTCTTGCCCCAACTGGTCCTTCGGACTTTGCTCAGTCCACTTGGCCTTCACTTTGGCCGGCCTTGGCTTTGCTTTGCACAGACAGACCTCTAGTTCCCTTTGTTTGAACATATGGCGGGCCCCTCGGGTCTCTGCCTCTCTCTGGTTCGCTTGCTGCCTCGGGAACCCTCCCCTAGCAGGCAATAGCGACCTATCTATTGGTGGGGGGGTTTCCCTTCAAAAAAACTTGGGGCCCTAAGGCCGCGGGCAAGTGCCCCTCTTAAGCGCTGCCACGTCAGCACGGTGCTACGTCAACTGCCACCATAGCGCACACCACCGGTGCCACCAACACTAGCTAAAACTGCCCCCGGTTGCGCCCTGCAAGGCCGCGCACACACGCCACAGCGCCCATTGGGCGGTAGCCATCGCTGAGCTCCCCGGGAGCTCCTTCTCCTATTACACTTCCACAAATGGCCATGCCCATGCTCATATACCCCGGTCACTTGCCACTAAACCCCGCATGCGGGATTATCCAGCCTTCACGTGGCAGCACCGTGAAGCTCTAGCCTTTGAAGGCCTTGGAACAAGCAAAAAAAATCCTTTGTGAGAGAGAGACCCCCTCTTGGGGTGCCCACTTGGCCCCACTCCCATTCTCTGCTTACACATCCCATTCCAGAGCTGTTAAGCCATGTCACAAGCCCCTATCCGCTGCTCTGTTCTGTGCAACTTCCCTTGACTTTTGACCTTTGCGATCTCGCTATTTGAGGCTATAAAAAGCTTAAAAAATCATCTGCAATTGTTCACTACCCATGGCTCCCAACTCCATCTTTCTGTATCTGGCCGACCAAGCATCGGATTGACGTGTAGTCGATTAGTGATAACTCCACATGGTACATACTATCACTGAAAACCTTGGTGAGATTGAAAAGATGCCAGATGGCAGACTCTTCAATGAAACAAAGTGGGCTCAGACCCGGCCCCCGAAAAATCTTCTAATGGCCATAGCTTGCCATTCAGAGCTCCAATTTGCGATTCGAGAAGACAAGACTGCTCCATAACTCGAGCTCTACACATGTATACACTGACATCAAGCCGGGCCACCTGTCCCCAGCTTCCCTTTCCGTCGGGGATCTGCTACACACTCTAACTTTAAACTACAATATCTTGAGCACCAGGGCTCCGTTTGACGATCCGTCTAGACCGGCTTCTGGAGCACACTGAACCCTACATTCTAGAGCTTTAACTCAGCATTCCATACATCTTCATTTTCCATCCCATCTGGACTATCCTGTTGTCCTTTTGGCCTAAAAAGCCGCTTTAAGCATATATTCCCGCTACCCTTTGACTGCCTAGGGCCTTGGTACGTGCCCTAGCCTTCTGCATTGCACTCGACTGCCACCTTTTCTTAGCATTGACCATCTCCCCGCTTCGACGAACTTTGGCTGTACCATCATTGCCCAGCCCCCTCGTCGAACATTTATGTTCGACCAAAAGCATATGTACATAACTTTAAAACTGGCACACCAACTGACGATTAAAAGCACTCACAAAACCATAACTGTATGTACAGGCTATGTACAAAAGCTTCATTCCCTTCCTTTCACACACTGCATGCTCTGGGTGGGTGGCCCACCCCCCTTGACTATAATTTGATGCACTTCAGGCACTAGATTCCTCTCAAAATATAGTTTGAGCCGCACACCATTCACCCTGTTTCTAAGAAGCTTTCCATTTGCTCTTACCAGCTGATAGGTCCCATTTGGAAAGGCCTTTCGTACTTTATACGGACTTGTCCACTTCTTCTTGAACTTCTTCTGGAATGTAAAATCCAGGTAGCTTTTGTACTTTATGACCATGTCTCCTTCCTCTATCTTCTTGTCAAGTAGATTCTGATTGAACTTGGAAACCCGCTTCTCTCTCTACTTCACATAGTAGTCTTCCGCTGCCTCTCTGTCCATCTGCAAAGCCTCCAAACTGGCTATTCGATCTAGTAGAACTCCTTGTTGAGTGACATTGACACACCACATACCCTTTAAAGCACCTAGCTGTGCATGCACTGGCAACACAGCCTCCTTACCATAGACAAGCTCGAATGGAGTGAAGTTTGTAGCCACTTTCTAGGACGTTCTATATGCCCACAGACACTTCTCTAGATTTTCTTCCCACTCAGCTTCTTGCTTGTACACATAATTCATTAACATATTGACGATTTGACCATTAGCACTCTCGACTAGACCATTGCATTGGGGGTGATAGGGTGAGGAAAATTGATGCTGAATCTGTAACATTTCCACTAATGCGCTCATGAGCTTGCTTCTAAACCCCTGACCCCTATCAGAAACTAACACCCATGGAACCCCAAAACGGCAACATATATTATCAAACACAAATTGAGCCACTATATTAGCATTTACTTCTTTCACTACTTTGGCCTCGACCAATCTTGTAAGGTAGTCAATGGCTACCACCACGTACTTCTTAACACTTGTAGAATTTGGGAGAGGGCCTATAGCATCCAGACCCCACTTCTCGAAGGCTCTTTGTGTGATGATGGCGCCCTGTGACTCCGCTACCGGTCGTCTTTCACCTATAGTCTGACACTCGTGGCACGTCTTGCACCATTAATGCACGTCCTTCACAATGGAAGGACACCAAAATCCTGCTCTAAGCACTCAAAACAGAACCTGATCTTTGCCCTGGTGTCCGCTCTCTTCATGGCATTGCTCCAACACCATTCCTATCTCTTATTTGTACAACACCCTTCTAAGCACTCCATCACGCCCATAGTTCATGAGATCTTCACCTACCAGTGTGAATTTGCGGGCCTTTTTCACCACTCTTCTCTTTTGCAGCTTGGACAAACCCTCTGAACATTGCCTTGTACCCAAAAAGCCTTCAATCTCTTTAAGAGTCTCCCTACCTACATAAGTGGCTAGGCATATAGACCTGCAACATGTACCTGTACTTTGCTACTTTCTAGTTGATCCGCCTCTTGATTCTGCTCTCTTCTCACATGCTTGAATTGGACTTCTTCAAAAGACTTCAACATATTCTTGATGGAAAAGAACCAATGCTTCAAAGAATCGCGCTTTACCTGCCATTGGCCTAACAGTTGCTTGATGACTAGCAGCGCATCTCCCTTCACTATCAACCTTGAAATGCTGAATTCTATGCACTGCTTTAAACCCAAATGCAGAGTGAGATACTCTACCTCATTATTGGTGTGGACATCCTCTAGACCATATGCCTTCAAGAATATAGTTTTGCCGTGTGGGTCGTGTATCACCACACCTCCTCCTGCCTTCTGCACTACCCTTCGATATGCTCCGTCGAACCACATTGTAAAAGAATCTTCCAAGTCGGGTTCCTCCTTAGATTCATCTCGCACCACTCTTGGATAGGCCGGCAAATCGATAGCCTTGCTGACAAGAATGTCTGCCAGGTGAGACCAACTTGTGTGATCTACCTTCAACTCGAACTCGAACTCCTGTAGTTCCAACACCCACTTCATAATCCTCCTTCCTGGCTTCAAATGTAGCACTACCTCTGGCAATAGATTATTAGCCGTCAACACAAAAAACTTACGCACAATCAAATGGACTTTGAACTTCCTGCAAGCAAAGACCATAGCCATCACCCACTGCTCTGCTTTGGTGTAGGTAGCCTCTCCTGGGATAATCACCCTGCTCTCAAAGTATATCGGCTTGTAGCTTCTCCCTAACTTTTGCAATAGAACCGCTCTAATAGAAACTGTGCCCACCATCATAGACACGTAGAAGTCATCCTCTCGATTGGGAGGACACACCGCTGGGAACTGACACAAAATATCTTTAACCCTATCAAAAGCCTCTTGAGATTCCCCATCCCACTCATAACCATGCACTTGCTGAGCCCTCTTTTGAAGAGGATGCACATACTGCAACATCATCCAAAAGAAACGTGATAAATAGTTCAACTTATGAACAAATGAAGCCAAACCTTGAGCATATGATGGCGGCTCCATTAACACCAACGCCTTCACCTTCTCGGGATCAGCCTCTATACCGTTTTGTGACACCACATGACCCAACAGCTGTGCTTGAGGCTCTACTAGGTTGCACTTCTTGGGGTTTAGCTGACCCCCTTCCTCATCGAGCCTTTGAAAGCATAACTGGAGCTTTGATAGGTGCTCCAATCTTGAACTGTAGCCGCCAATATCATCCATGAAGACCCTAATAAAACGGCCCAAGTATGGACCAAATACCCTATTCATCCAACCTTGGAAGGTGGCATATGCATTCACCAATCCAAATGGCATCCTGCGGTAAGAAAAACAACCCCATGGAGATATGAATGTGGTCTTCAGCTGGTCTTCAAGCGCAATCCCTATTTGAAAATACCCCGAAAAGCCATCCATAATCGAGTATCTTTCATGCCCAGCCACCTGGTTTAGGATTTCATGTTGAAACAGCAAGGGATAGTGATTCCTTTTGGTCGCAACATTTAATGGCTTGTAGTCGACACACACTCTCCATTTCCCATTCTTCTTAGGGGTTATGACCACTGGCGAGACCCACTCTGACTCCTTCACAAGATATATGATGCCTACATCCAGTAGCTTATTGATCTCCTGCCAAAGGGCTTCCTTTTGGATTTCTCCTAATCTCGTCAGCTTCTGTGCTTTAGGCTTATGTCCCTCCTTAAGTACAATCTTGTGCTACACCCCTTTTGCACCTCGCAAATGATTGTACTCCGTCGCGAGTAGGTTTGGATAGGACTCACACAATTGAACATAGCCCTCCTTTTCACCCTTGGTTAAGTCTTCACCCAACATGATTGAAACCTCCTCTATGCTTAAACCATGAGCGTAAGGCTGCATACCTTCTTATTTAGGTGGAGAGTCGTCTATGGTGACCCCGAATAAGCCTGCATCTATCTTCAACATGTCGTCTTCGCTCTCCTCTTCCTCTGTGCTAGTATAGCCTTCATCATAGCCCGTCTCTATCTCGTACTCATAGCTCGTCATGTCGCCCTCATCTTTAACTACCATAGGATGAGAATTGCTCTCTTTGGTCTTCAAATCAAGCACGATTTTTCTGCCTTTCTCTTTGTCAGGCAAAGTGAACACATTGCTCTCCCAATCCTGCTTTGCACCTATTGCCAGCAGCCATGGCCTACCCAAAATGATTGGATAAGCATTATCCCTTGCCTTCATCACGAAAAATTCTATCAGGCACTCTATGCCCATCACCTTGACCTTTACATCTTGTGCCATACCCAAACACCTGGCTTTGGTATGGTTGGCCATCCTCATGCGCACATTTGGCTTGACTACTGCCTTGACTCCCGTCTGTTTCATGGTGAGTAGCGTTAAACGGTAACCTTGCACTTGCACTACATTTTTACTCAAATGTATATATTTTTGCATATTCTTTTAACTAATTACCTTTACTAATTTAAATAGCTATTTACATCCCATGATTTGTAAATAAATAATTTATGGGCACTTATCTTACCCATCTTCTCTCAAGGGTAGGGTTGACCTTATAGGCCTTCCCTTCCCCACCACTATGTGACCCAACTCTTAGATCATTTACTTGTGTTGGTCAACAAATCTTAAATATAATGTATATCCCCAATAAATCAAACTTTATTGGAGCCTATCTCATTTGTTTAAGGTGGATTCTCTTTTGAAAAAGCATGCTACACCTTGGATGCATGCTAAAGGGTCCCCTACAAGGAGACTTGGTGCAAAAGGTGTTTTGGATGCATCTTGAATGCCTTAGATCATGGAAATACTTGAGGAACACTCCAAAATCAGCTTAAACACTTTGAGAAGGTCAACTTTGCCTTTTGCAGCACCTAATTCTGAGCTACAGGCTGAAAGTTATGGTGAAAACAAGGTGCACCGCTCCAGTACCCTTACTGCATATGGACATAATTATTACGTTTCTTTTAGTGCATAATTTATTGCATTTCAAGTTTCTCTCACTTATGCTCTCTCCGGGCCCATTGGTCACATGTATGATTGGTAATGGATGGTTGGTATATGGTTTTGAAATTGAGAAGCAAAATGTTTTGGCAACACCATTAGACAGATGCATGTGAATGATCACCCACATCTGCTTGGTTTAATTAGTTTCCCCGGGGAATAGCTTGTCATAGAATGGAATGTAATGGCACATTGAATGGTTTTTGATGGAATTGTTTTAAACAACTGCTAGAGCTCCTACACCTGAAAAAGGCAGGACTCTCCAATTTGTAAAGATGCTTTTGAATTTTGGATATGAATACATGAGTGCCTATGCCTACTGAGGTGGGACTCTCCTAGATGACTTATATGTGGAACCGAACCACCACATTTAATGACATTTATGATACATTGGCATGGAAGGATGGACATATGATGGATGGTATGGTATGGTTTGAACAGAAGTGACCAATGTTTCCTTTTTTATGAGTGTATTCTCGTGGTATGGGACACAAGAATACGTTGTAGTCATTTTACTGAGAGCATAAGTGTATGAATCTATGCATCAAAAACACATACTTCTAAACTATTTGATTAGTTGGTATTGCTAATTTTTGTTTCGAGACATCTTGCACATTACATCTCTCTTGGTGGCATAGCTGTAATTGTGGACTTGAATCGGGCATGCTTGTTCACAATTGAGGGCAGTTGCTTTCCCAACCATGGAGTATGCTATGGATAGAGGAGAATTGAAATATTGTATACTACAGTTATGGAAAATAATAATCTGGCACCGTTGGATTGCAAATCTAGATCTAGGACTCAGAATGAATGCACAACCCTTAGTGGATTGTATAAAAGAGAGGGCTCCCTCTCACTTTCTCATTACGTAATGTAATATTCAGAAATATGCATAGGGGGGATGAGCACCTCCTATGCAGGGGAGATTCAACCCCGTGTGGTGTTATTCTCCTCTCTCTCTCTCTCTCTCTCTCTCTCTCTCTCTCTCTCTCTCTCTCATGTCACAGGGCCAGCTGCTCTGCGGGCGGGCGGCGAAGGGAATTTCTATGCGAGCTACTGCGTGGGGACAAGTTCATGGATCGTAACCCGTCACCTTTTCAACTTGGGTGATTGGGGCTCCATCCAAAGACCCTATACATTTCCAAGGACCTTCGATTAAGAGCCGGGTCACACCAACACTTTCTCTCGAGGTATAGCCTTAGAAAAATCGCACAAGCCGACATACGCCGAGGCGGTGATGGGGGCCCTAGGGGAGGCAAAGGACCCCTCACCCAGTGTGAAAGTAAAGGTTTGAAGATAGCCCAACACAACAAGGGTGGCCAAAGCTGTATCTCGGGGTGAGCAAAGAGGAACTGAAAGAACATAAGGCGATGACCGAGAAACAATTAGCAGATATTCTCAATGCATTTTCCTTGAATAAAAGAATCTTGGAGGAAGTTGAGGCATCATCTGGGCCTCTGGACGCTGCTAAGGGAGATATGGCTTAGATTCTCAATGCATTTTCCTTGAATAAAAGAATCTTGGAGGAAGTTGAGGCATCATCTGGGCCTCTGGACGCTGCTAAGGGAGATATGGCTTATCAAGCTAAAAACAAAAGGCTCCTATAAAGAGTGGAAGTGGAGGATGCACTTATCATAGCAGTCCTCTTGCTTTGATCAAAAGACAACATGTTGAGCTTGCTAAAACCACACTAGTCATAGCAGTCCTCTTGCTTTGATCAAAAGACAACATGTTGAGCTTGCTAAAACCACACTAGTCTTCGGATTCATGGGTAGGGTGTTCGCCAAAGCCAAACTTTTCAATTGGCTTCACAATTCCAATGTCCTGAGTCAAGGCAGTTTGGTTTCTAACACTCAATATTTAGCGAAAGTTTTCTTCTCGGTGCAATTCAGTGACGAGGTGGCAATGAGCAAAGTTCTCGCTGAAAGCCTGCTGTTTCTCATGCCGGTGTGCAATCTCCCTTGGGATCCCTCATTTGAATCTGTCAATGATCCTAGGATATGTGCCCAATGTGGGTGGAATTCGTCTTGAGGGGGTCATTTAACAATTATGTGAATATCACGTGAGTTCAACACAAGGGATTATTAAATTTTATTTTTTCTCACATTTTCACATGCAGAAGGGTATCTAAAACGGAATTGG
This sequence comes from Adiantum capillus-veneris, assembly GCF_014529385.1. NCBI lineage: Eukaryota > Viridiplantae > Streptophyta > Polypodiopsida > Polypodiales > Pteridaceae > Adiantum > Adiantum capillus-veneris. The sequence continues at coordinate 140,714,318 of NC_140936.1, forward strand.
GAAAAAATTTTACAGATTGAATAGGAGAAGGGTATATTTTATTTGTAAAAAGTTCATAGATAAGGAGTTTTAAAAATAGTCCTTGAATGCACGTGATATACACAATTTATACGTAGTGAACCCCCCGAGAATTCAAGGAATTTGTTAACCTACCTTTGTGTCTGAGAAGTTACTTGAAAGACTTGGCAACATCCCTCATTACCCTGTTGTTTGTACCATTGATCAAAGCAACATATATCGCCGCCAATAAGGTGCATGTCATAAAATCTAATATCTAACCAACCCAAATGATTTTCTCATATTAAACTGATCATTTAATGTGGGAGAATAAACTGGAACAAGGGTTAGAATATAGACACGTGCTTACATATCTATCTCAACATGGAGCCAATGCTAAAGGGGTCCAAATGAGAGATGTTTATCAAAGAGTAACGCTAACCTAACCAATGGAGCTTAAAAGGAGTCTTACGATACACCGAGCAAAATTTACAGAGCGAATGGTAGAACCGAGCAAGACCCACAAGAAAGAATTCAATTGAACAATACCCTATGCCCATGCTTAGGGGAGGGAACTATTGTTGCAACACATTGAGTGTCTGGTTTAATTAAATAAATTTTGTTCAAACTCTACCATATGAGTTAAGGATAGGTCACTCTACTAGCACAAACGTAGCCGTACTACTTACTACCACTCCCTCTTCTTGATTTTTCATGGAGCTATGACAATCAAACATCACATACATTCCAAGGCTCGTAGGGTCATAATACTAGACCACTGCTATGTACTATAGCTTTTTAATAATCTTTAAGATATTAACTCTAGCTCAAAAGTCAAAAGCCAAACTAGATTTCATGAAGAAAACTGGTTTAAAAAATGAATGAAATTAAATTTACACTCTTTTTCTCGATAATTGAACCCGAGGTATTCACTAAGGATTACCATATGATGTCACAAGAGTGTACAATAGGGGGGGTTTATAAGGCCAAAAAGGTAGATTCTACAAAGGAGGGTCTCGTATATAGGGGGTAAAATGGCAGTTTTGGTGCACGCAGGTAACGTCTTCCTAGTACTACTAGTGAATCCCCCAGGTAATTGAAAAGTAGTTGCACTAAATGGTTGTGTGCCAACCCAATGTGGATTCTCTCTCTCTCTCTCTCTAGCTCAAAAAAAAAGAAAAAAGAAAAGAAAAAAAACAAAGTCACTCTATTGTGGAGACACTAGGTATACATGAGAGATAGACATGAATAGGTATCCAATAATATATGTGAGATCTACTGGTAGAAAGAGATGCTAAAAAACATTACTAAAGCCCACTATGGATCAATAGTCTAAACCACATTATACCATTGGTTAAATACAAATTATTAACTTAAAGCACACTCATCATCTATGAAGAGATGTCGTCTTCGAGGCCTATCTTTTGGACGACCATTGTAACATGGGTCCAATGCCATGTGTCTTGCCTCTGCCTCGATATATTCAAGTAATACACTTCAAAGAAACAAAATACACACAAAATTTCAATTCAATAGAACATCCATGGCCCATAAATTCATATGCAAAAAAGCTACAACTGGTAATAGCAATGTTTATTGATGAATCATACAATGTTTTGGAAGACAACAAAAAGATAATCAACCATAAATATCCGCTAACATAACCCAAACAAAAGAAAAAAACTATGAATGTCTTGTGGAATGTCGAGAATGGGAATCTCACAAATCATCAAAAGGATTCCCATCCACGAGTGGTCTCCGTCGTCCACCACATCTATGGATGTGGTCGCATCCTCTCTCCCTCGCTTCCGTGGTCAAAGAAAGGGCTGCAAGCAAGCGGAAACAAGTGCCTCGTTAAAATCTAGAGATGCACATGCACGACCAGAGATCAAAGAACCTGTCAAAATAGGAGTTGTCCCACATCCAAACTCAAGGCATAACCCCCTAGGATGACACAACAACTCAATAAAACATTCCACAAAAGTATGGATCTTCTGTGCAGACCCTCTCCATGGAAATCTATAATCCATAAGGACTCGACATGAATCTGGCAAATAGCGACGCATAGTGATATCCATGGCACTCATCCCTAATGCATGAAACAAAGAAGCACTCTCTACGATGTAAAGTGGTGGGGGTGGTCTGTGTCTGTGGACCAAGAACATAATAGAAGTGTCACACTACAAGGAAAAAGAAAATCAATTTTAAAAACTGCACATTCATGCTTGCTTACCATGAAACTATAAATAGAGGGATCACCTGATGTCACTCGCCGTATGACTCTACATATCCATAAGGTGTGTCATAATAACTAATATCTAATTCTCCTAAATGATTTTCTCATGTTAAACTAATCATTTAATATGGGGAAGTACCAGGGGAGAAAAAGAGAGATTATAGCAGATTGGTCATAGTACTGAGGGATCCAAAGGAGGGAAAATAGGGATACAAAGGGGGACCAATTTCAGAAGATCAATGTGCAAGCAATGGTCTTCAAAGACCTAAGTTCAGCCCATTTAGACTTCCAAAATGCTAAGGTTAAGTCCAATGGTCACTCCTTAGGAAAATTGGATGCTTGGTACATAGTGTACACAAAGTCTTCAAAGACTCCTAAAGAGGAGGGGGCGAGCCCTTTTAGTAGGGGATGAGAGAGAGAGAGACACATAGACACACACACACACACTCTTGCAAGCCCCTTTACACAAAGGGCATAATGGACACATTTCAGCTCCCTAGCCCAATTGCCCCCAAGGTGCATTGTCAAATCCTACTGGTGAATGGCCATAAAGGAGGAGCAACAATGAGAATTAGGCTAGAGTAAATATAATTTAATTCATTTAAAAACACTTGATAAAAGAAACAATAACAATTAAGCTCTCTAGAAGACTATTGGACAGTCTCCCAAGGGGTCCATTGAGCATTCAACAGCCCAATGGCTTGCCTGATTCCTATTGGCCAGAAGACTAAGGGTCCAATGAGAGTTTAATTGCATTAATTAATTACCTAAAGCTCTCACAAAAGGGGAAAGGGGGACACATGTCACAAGGCTATCACTTATGCTTCTTAATTATCATTGGCTAAGCTTTGCAGGGTCCAATGGGGTCTTAGCATGAGTAAAAAGCAAGAGGGGCCGACCAAGAGAGAGAGGGGGCTGATTTTGTCAAGGCATTATCACACACACACACTCACACAATCCCATGTGTGAAGCAAAGAAGACTCTCTCTCCTTCTCAAGATTTAATAAAAAGCTCATCACCTACTCCAAGCTTGTGAGAAGGGAGGCCTACACCAACAACTCTTGGATTTGTGCTGCAAATCGAGCCAAGAGTCAAGCTCCAATGCATGCTCATCTCCTCTACCATGCTAATTACTAAGCTATACTAAACTTTTATGAGTGATTATGTGAGGAGATATACTTGTTTCTTGTAAGACTACTCCTTCTTCCTCTCAATCTACTCTCATACCCTGCTAGCTCTCACCATCTTTGAAGGTGTGTGAGGTCTTGGGTCTTAGACCATGAGGGAATTGATGTTGTATTTTATAAGTGTGTGCATGGTGCTTGGAGCTTCCATCTTCATTGCACCAACAAGTTATTGAAGAAACAGAAAGTATTGTATTGTAAAATGTCTCGCTTGATGGGGGAAACCTATAATACAAAGCCTTTTGGAGGGGGGACCGGCTCCATGTATGTAAGGTCTCCAAACCCGCCGACACCCAAAAGCGGGATGGAACCGTTGACAGGTCTCTAGGCCTACTAAAGTCGAAGTCCTTAACAAGAAAAATTCCAGGGAATTCCCCCTTACCATTGGCAATGGTTTAGGTTTATAGCCCTAGAAGAGACCTAGTCCTGTCTCGCAATGGAAACGGGACCCAAAACAACATTTCCGACCCTAAATCTTCATCCTTTAGATTAAGGTCTCCTTAACCAACGCTTTTTTCCCTCTAACATATGTGAGGGCACAGCCGTTGGTGGATTCCTCATCCAAGTGAAGTTTCTACACGTTTTAGTGCGCGGGAATGGATAGTTACCTGACTAATCAGGTCCACCCGTCCATGATTGACAACCTGAGTCAATCCCCACTTACCACCCGCACTCACACATGATTTTTTATTTTTATTTATTTTTATTACATTGTTTTAACATTTAAAATAATGGTTTCTTTTAATGTTCCATCACAGTAATTCCTTGAAGACAGCATTGAAAGCATTCTTTCAGAAAACAGACATCTTTATACTTAAGACAAGGTACTGTCATTTTAAAGTATCACTGACCAGTACTAACTTGTCTCAAGACCACCTATACAAGGGTGAAAAACGACACCCATTCCTTATTTATATAACCGGGGTGGAAAAAGTCTTCACCCAAAGTCCGGGCGCCCATACGCCAAAAACCAGTTGCCCATACAACCGGGCGGTTCCTCTAGGATAAACTTAAAAGTACTATCCATAAACATAAACAAGCACGGGGTAAAAACTCCACACGTGCAGAGGTAACCGACTCCTCCATGATGGTATCTCCATCATTACTCATTACCTGGAGTAAAAATATTTCCAAGGAATCATAGGTGTCTTGAGACAAGTTGTCTTAAGAATGGTCAAACATTTCTTTCCTATTTCAACCAGTAATAACCCAATCATTCCTTTCCTAATTACACTCATTGATCGTGGGTTTCGTGGAAGTTACCTTCCTTTTTCAGCCAGTGTTTTCCTTCTTAAACCTTCGTATGCAATGCTTAACTTAAATTGAATCCTAAAAGCTTATTAGTAGCATAATTGAAAACCACCTGGGACTGGTCGTCCATCTGCTGTGGGCCAGGTGCCTGTAAACTCTCCTCTGTGGGCCTATGGCTAGGCCCTGCTTCATGGTCGTTATTGGCTTTGTTGCGTTTGTTACTAGTATCTTCATCTTCCGTCAATGGGTTTCCCCTGGTTCTCTTGGGGGCCATCTCGGCGGCCTTATAAAAAGACTTAATCCATTAGAGGATTTATTGAATAACATTTATTTTTCCTTGTTTATCCAAAAATAAGGGTTTTGGACCTTGTTTAATTCTCTGGTGCTTAGATAATTTTATTTCTTCAGTTTTCTTATCCATTATATACAAATTGGTTACTTTTGACCAAAATATGTACCTAAACTATTTATCTAAGGTTAGGATAATTATAATAGATTTTCCAAGGTCTATTCCTTCTCTGATATTGATATCAAAGGTTTTCTATTTACTTTACTATATTTCCCTTTTTTATTTTTCCCAAAATTGGAGTAATTTTACTGGAATATATCATTAAACTAATTTCCTAAAGGTAGCATAATTATCACAGGTTCCTTGAGGTCTAATAAACCTTTGACAAAGTTCTCGATTCGATTGAAATCAATTTACTAATTTCCCCTATTTAAACAGCTCAAAAAACAGAGTAATTCTGCATAATTAATTAGCTAGATTCATTATCTGTGTTTTTCCTAATTATCACGGGTTCCTTAGCACCCAATTAACCACTGATAAATATATTATAGCAATTGAAATCAATTTACTAATTTCCCCTATTTAAATAGCTCAAAAAATAGAGTAATTCTGCATAATTAATTAGGAAAATTACTCAGAAAATTATCCTATAATTTTCCTAGCTTAATGACTATCTAATGCAACTCTGATTATTACCTCATCTTAATCTAAGCTTAATTAATATATTTATCATTAATTCATGGTTAATTTTGCTAATTTCACCCATAATATGATAGGATAATTAATTAGCTTAATATTACTAAGCTTAATTACAATAATCAGCAGAGATTAATTAATTTAAAGAGGTTTAAGGAGCATGCATAGGCCTAATCTTTGATTTATTAACAATTTATCTTAATCTAACCTTGCTAATTAAGAAGGATTAGGTTAATTACCGTTAGGGTTAATCAATTAGAGATTAAACTCTAATGATTTCTGCGTAGTGTTCTCTCTAGATGAGAGAGAGAGTAGCAAGGCTCCGAGTCTGACAAGATATGAAGAGAATGGTCCTATTTATAGGTTTTTCTGAGCATCTGGCAGCTTTTGGCAGCTTCACACTAGTCCAAGCAGCCCCCCAGCTTAAAAATGGCGCATTTTTCAGCCATCACTGCTTCTGGCCAATTTCCACAGCTTCCATACTCACCCCATACCTTCCAGAATTTGCCTGTTTGATTTTTTGCAGATTTTCCATGATGAAATTTGGAATTTCCTATTTAACTCTAGAACCTTAGTGTAAAGAAGTCTTTTGCTAATGATTAAAATGAAACCATTCAATTTTTGTTATTAATTAAATTTTCATGGTAATTTTCCAGGTCCCGTAACTGTTCCTGTTTTTATCGGAATCAGATTCTGAAAATTTCTAGACATAGTAAAGCTCTGCTTATAAATCCAAAAATACCAAAATAATTAGTGTTTGGAGTCCTGCAATAGCATTTTCCATTAAGTTTTTCAAGCTTAGTACAATTTTGAAGGTTTCGGAAACTGGAAACCTTACAATGTAAATCAGGTCCTCAACTGTTGTCAATAGATTAATATCTCTCTCTTTTGAAGTATTGTTCTTGCCTATCTAACTAGCTGTATGGTTTTTGTTGCTCTCTTTATCCAAGCACTCTTGCTATGCTCATTAGGAATCTATTCTAATGAAATGCACTATGTTCATGCTATTTTCCACTACACACAAGATACTAGGCCATTAAATGCTACATTGGTATCAGAGCACAAGGTTTCTAATTTATTGCTCAAGAAGGGAGTTCCTCAAGCTAGCTATAAATGGTTGGTATTATTAATTGCAATTGAGTAAGTAGAATAGGATTTTTAGCCTTGCAGTGTACCATGTACCTGCTTCATGCAAATAACGGGGCATTACCGTCGAGAGTTATGGTCTTAATAGTGGAGTCCTATGGGGCTTGCCTAAGACCGCTATTGAGCTATTAGAAGCTTGACAAGAGCCGGTGGTGTTTTGGTGTTGAAAGACCCTCTCTTTTGTTCCTTGCAATTAATGATATTCGAGCCACGGATACAGGAGCTTGAGTGCTTTTCTAAAGGGGTAAATAAGAACATCAACTAGGGCTTGAAGTGCCAAAGTACACCTAAAAGTTGCTAGAATGGCTGACAATAGTAAAGAGAGTTAAAGTAATGTTGATAGCTTTGATTTTTGGTAATGAGCAGGCTACTAATGATGCCCCTATGTTTGTTAATTACCTTATTTCTAGGCTTCAACAAGCCATGGGTAATCCATCCCTCCAAAGTGTAAGTGCAACTATAGCTACGTGCTCATGGGATTCTCCAAACTCCCCATCATTAAGAGAGAGTACCTAAGAAGCTTCCTTGTGAGACTTCCAAAAGAGGTCTCTCTCTGATTCAGGAAGGAGAAGAGGATCCATACGAAGGGCTCAAAAATCTACTACTTGACAACACATCTCCTTTCCAAAGGAGAACTCAAGAGCCCCCACCAAAAAAACAAGAAAGAAGTGAGTTTCCTGCCACCTCGGTGGAGATGGCTCCACGAAGATGGCGGAAAAAATTCTCTCCATCACCTCCTAAACGGAGAAGACCAATGCACACTTCTCCACACCAAAATTCAAAGAGGGATGACAAAAAACAAGAGAAGAAAAAGGCAAGAAAGATGCCATCCTCTTCTCCATCTTCTTCATCCTCTTCCTCTTATGAAGAAAGTGATGGTGCAGACAAGGAGGAACAAGGCAAGAAAAAGGTGAGAAAGAGGTCAACCTCTTCTCCATCTTCCTCAAATTCTTCATCTTTTGAAGAAAGCGATGGTGCAACTTTTGAACCACCAAAAAGAAGAGGCCATAGAAAATCCTATTCCGCATGGAAGAGGTCGTCCAAGCTCAAGAACTTCAAAGAGGGAGGAAAGAACATACCTAGGATGGAACCTTTGGTGCTACGTACAAAGTCTTGGCCTTCATCCAACAATTCAATCCGGCATTTGGAGATGAGGGCGTCACGGAGTCCTCTAAGCTATGCCATGTAGTTATGCATTTTCAAAAGTGCACCAGGAAATGGTGGTCTACCTACGAGCCAACGGTGAAGCTAACATGGAAAGCTTTAAGAGCTTCCATCATGAAGCAGTTTTTGGCTTCCGATGCCAAAGACAAAGTACTCACAGAATGGAAAATCTTGAAGCTCCCTCCCTAAAAATCTATTCACAAATATGTAGACAAGTTTTGGGACTTACATCTTAAAGCCATTGTCTTCATAAAGATGGATTTTGGAGATTAAAAAAAAAAAAATTGTGCGGGTCTAGTTGAAGATATGGTGGAGCATATCAACTCCCAAAGGCCACGCACCATAACTGTGGTCATACACCATACCATGGTGGCTTCATGAATCATTCTCCAACAAGGGGCTAAGAGAAATCCTAAGCCCATAGAGAACAAGGGTTCCAATGAGCCTAAGGGAAAGGACATTGTCCAAAATAGTCTCCTAAGGGCAATTCCAATTAAAACAAAACTAAGGAGAAGGGAGTTTACAAAGGTTAAAACAAACTCTCTCCTGAAGAGCTTGAGCATTATCACAAGGATAACCGTTGTTTCAAATGCGACGAGCAAGGGCATGCGTATCGTGCTTGCCCCCAAAAGAACACCTCCCATGAGCCTCCAAGAGCTACCTTGGTCGAAATCCAAGAAGAGGAAGCTCACCACTACAAAGGATCTCCTCTATGCCATGCTTGGGGAAAGGTAAGAGAACATGATTCTTTTATTCTCTTTGACCCTGGTTCTACTCACAATTTCATATCCACAAAGTTGGCCACCAACCTAGGCATCCAAGCCTATGGATAGGAGATGTCCTACCCGTTGATGGTGCTTTCAAGGGGCAAGAAGCTTCAGTCACTCCCTTAATTGGAAAATTGAGGCTCCATGTCCAAAGCTATGTGGACAAAGAGGACTTCTTTATCTCTCCTCTCAAGCATGGGGATGTAATCATAGGGGCACCATGGTTTGATCGCATGGCTGCCAATGTTAAATTCCCAGAAAGGAAAATCTACTTTAGGCTCAGGGAAAAAGATAATATGTACATAGATGCTAAGGAGTTGGGTAACACCATACCCATTGTACATATGCAAGATTTCAATAAGACAATAAAGAGATCTATTTTTGTGTACATGATTTTTGTTAAAAATTCTCAAAATGAACCTAATGATTTAGCAAAAGAAAATATAAAAAATCACAAGGAAATAGAGTTATCCAATTTTCTCAAGGGATTTCAAGATGTTTTTATTGATGAAATCCCTTGTGAACTACCTTCTAAACAAGGCAATGATGACCATGCAATTGAACTTCTTCGAAGAAAGTTCACCGCCTAATAAACCTCCTTATAGAGTTTCTCAAGCTCAACAAGAGGAGATTATGTGGCAAGTGCATGAGTTAGTTGAGAAGGGCATGGTTAGTCCTAGCTCATCTCCATTTTTTTCACCCGTGTTATTAGTGCAAAAGAAAGACGGCACATATTGTATGTGTGTCTACTATAGAGCACTAAAGAGGATCACTATCAAGAGTAGGTTTTCCGTTCCACGGGTAGAAGACCTATTTGATAAGCTACAAGGGTTGACCTACTTCAGTAGGATTGGCCTAAAAAGTGGCTACCATCAAATAAGGATAGTTGATCAAGACATTGTAAAGACCGCATTTTGCACAACGTTTGGTCTTCACAAATACATTCTCATGCCTTTTTGCCTAATCAATGCACCAGCCACATTCAACCGCTTGATGGAGAAGCTATTCAGGCCTCACCGAACCTTTAGTGAAGAAGCTATTTAGACCTTTATTGTCCTTTGATGATATAGTCATCTACTCTAAATCACTAGACAGACACAAGCAACACATCTAGATAATATTTCAAGTCTTACGAGAGAATAAAATTTATATTGATCGAAAGAAAAGTGAATTTTTCTTACAAGAGATTCAATATTTAGGTCACATTTTCTCTCAAGATGTCATCCAAATGGATCCATCAAAGCTAGAGGTAATAAAAGGATAGACTAATCCAAGGAATCTACATGAACTAAGAAGCTTTATACTATAGACACTTCATAGAAAAGTTCTCCCAAATCGCGAGACCATTACATGACCTAAAAAAGAAAACGTTAGGTATACATTGTCTGCTAAGGAGAGCAATGCTTTCAAAAAGCTTATCTCTCAACCTATGCTTACATTGTCCGATCTCTCAAAGCCATTTGAGGTCCAATGTGATGCTTGTGGTGATTGCCTTAGAGCTGTTTTGCTCCAAGAAGGGCACACCATAGCCTATTAGAATTGAAGGCTCAACCTTGTTGAGCAAGCTCTAGGCATATATGAAAAGCAACTCTTCGCAGTTCTACATCCCTTAGACTCGTGGAAGCACTATTTATTGGGGACTTCTTTCATTCTGCGGAGGGATCACCAAAGCCTTAAGTACTTCATGACACAGACCAAGCTCTCTAACAAACAAATGAGGTGGAAAAATTTCCTTTCGCAATTTCATTTTCATATCTCTTACATTGCTGGTAAGCATAATCAAGTAGCCGATGCACTCTCAAGATGACCGAGAGTGAACGCGGTTTCCATAGCAACTCACAATGATCTATCTTCTATGATAGATGAGTATACTATTGATCCAAATTTTAGAGATGTGAGCCCTTGCATTGGGAAGAAAGAGGAACCATTTACTTTACAAGATGGTTATCTTCTCTATGGCAATAGACTATGCGTTTTTGACTCTCTATGTAAGAAAGTAATGTATGAATATCATGCTCCTCCTTATGCGGGGCATAGAGGGATTTAGTCTACCCTAAAAGGAATTGAAACATATTTCTATTGGCCTTCCATGAAAGCAAACATACAAGAGTATGTTTCTAAATGTGTGGTATGCCAAAAGACAAAGTTTGATGGAGGGAAGAAACCTGGATTGCTTCAACCTTTGCCAATCCCTAATTCACCATGGGAGAGCGTATCCATGGATTTTATCTTTGGATTGCCCAAGTGTATCCATGGGAATACGAGAATATGGATGATAATAGACAGGTTTAGCAAACAAGCTCATTTTATACCTGTCAAAAAGACTATCAAAGCCCATCAAATGGCAACCCTCTTCATATCACAAATCTTCAAGTACCATGGCTTGCTAATGTCCATAGTGTTGGATAGAGATCCTAGAATTACCAGTAATTTTTGAAAGGGTCTCTTTGAGAATTTAGAGACAAGGCTAAACTTCTCTTCGGCCTATCACCTGCAAATGGATGGCCAACGTGAAATAGCTAACCTAGCAATTCTTGATCTACTAAAATCCTAGGTAACAAAAGTAGATCAAAAGTCCCAATGGAAGAAGTACTTACCCTTAGTGGAGTATGCCTACAATAACAATGTACATACTTCCACTGGAAAAGCACCTTTTGAGGTACCCCTTCTACTTAAGATTCAAGGGAAGATCTTCGCTGCAGATGAGTATAGCCGAGACCTACAATAATCTTTCCAAAAGATTAAGGATGCTATCTCTATCTCACAACAAAGGCAAAAGGCTATTGTTGATAAGTACAGAAGAGCCAAGCCTTTAAAAAAATGATTGGGTCTTGGTTAAATTCCCCAAGGCTTGATTAAGGCACACGATGGACAAGAATCCTACGATGTCATGCTGTGACACGTAGATAGTGGGAGCGAATGCTACAAGGTCTATCTTGTGACTTTTTAGATACAGATGTATATTTCCTATAATGTACATATGCATATCTAAGTATAATAATAATATTTCTATCTCATTCTATTATTTATCTCAAAGATAACATATTCTTACTCTACCGTCAAAAAGTATTATGGGAAAAGCGTCAATAGCTCCGCCTCTTTCACTTGGGGAAAAAAGAATTGATTCTTTCTTTATACTACGTCATTATCATCTTACACCGTAGATAGATCCTATATCTAGGATAAATTTCAATATATATATATTCTATGTATTTTTCATGTTTTTCTTATATTTCTTTTTAATAGCTACTAGAAAGGAGTAAAATCCTAGTGGGACACTCGCTTGCATGATTCTCAAAGATACCCCTATTTTAATACATTATTGCAAGCATGATTACAAAACTTTTTCAAGGAGCAATGTAATGCTTTCATATTGCATGAGGTGTCCATTGGAATCAAATGAAAGTCTAGGCTAAGGGGACCAGAAGAAGACTTTTGCTGCCAAACTTGTATCCTATTTTGGTGTTTTTTTAACACAAGGTTGCAATCCAAATTGTAAAATGTATATAAAATGGGTGTTGTAGCTAATGAGTTGAATTTTTTGCTCCTATTGTTTTTCTTTATTTGGAGCCATGGTTGAGGAGACATGATCAAAATACTGGACCCCAGTCTGCCCACATCATGTAGAGACAACTCATTTCAAACTTTTCCAGTTTCTGTTCACACTGGCTCTTCTCTTCTTGTGTAAACCCTTGGGGGTTCCCTTCACCTATAAAAGGGGACCTACTCTTCCTTGAAAAATATTCAAGCCATTGATGAGAGGAATTCACGAGGGAGTGAGAGTAGTAATGCCTAATTGTACTTAGCCATAAACATAAGCCTAAGCCTACACTTACTTCTAGAGGAAGATTAGCCATTCTTGTAAGCTATCCTTGGAAGATAAGCTCTAATCAAAGAAGGACTTGAACTTGTTGCATCAATCAAGGCTTGAAGTCTTCTCTCTTCTTCTCTCTCCATCATAATGGTGAACAACTCTCGAAGAGTTTGTCAAGTAAGATGTGTTTTACTTTGATATCTTGTTGGTTTCTTTTTCATCTCTAATCTAGCTTATATCTCTAATCCAACATATATTTCTTATTTCATCCCCCTCTCTAACCAAACCTATCTCTCTTACTCTAGAAATTTATTCTCTCTACAAATTCTAGGTTCTCCTTGCTACAGGTACATCTCTCCCCGCAGTATCCTTATTGCCTAAGGGCAAGAATAGGGCTTGGAAGGGAAATTTCTCATTTGTTCACTTCTCTCATATCTGCATTTCTCACATACTATCTTAAATGAATAATCCAAATGATGTGAATTTCTATTGCTTCCACTCTGTGTGATCTATTAGAATTAACGTATGGATTAGCCATAGAATACACTTTCAACAACGAATAGTGTTTCTCTTTGGCCCAAAAAGGCTCAATGAAATACTTCTTTCACTGGATCCCATCATACTACCTCTTATAGAGTATAACTTTTCTTTTGAGGTAAGTGTAGTTATCTTGCTATGAACCAAGAGTATTTGTACACACAATTAATCCCAATCACTAGAGAAAACATATATATCATGGTAAGCTCAAAACTACAATTCCAAAAAACAATTCGTAACCTATTTGGTCCACAAAGATTGAGCGCCATTAACTCATCTATTAGCCCTTTCATATTACCCAGGATACGATATGACCATAGCCTTGGTGTTTTCATCTTTGTGTTGTTCTGATATTCTATTTTGTGTTCTTTCTTTGTGTGTGTGTGAGTGCAAGAGAGAAAGAGTGGGCCTTCTTTGATTGTTCTTCCTTCCAACCCTAGACTTCATGGCATCTATGGTTTAACTCCTTCATATAGTTTTTGGAGTTCTTTCACAAACTCTCACGGACAAAATCTCGGTGCTTTCCTGGCAAGACCGTAAATTTCTCGACATATTTTTAATGAACCCAACACGAATCTGTTGGGTGATATTTTCTAGGTAACCATGGGTGATCGTGTGGAGAAACAGGGTATGCATTTTGGCCCAACAACAATGCAAATTTTTTAAGCATTTGCAATGTTTATGTAACAACAACATGCCAATGAAATAAGGGAGATTTCAACAAACAAGACCATATAAGCGGTTGTCAACAAAATGGATCAATTGAATGGAAAAGATGTAACCAAGTACTTGCGCGAGTATGTGAAGGAGATGGAGCTGCATCGCGTGTCAGAAGGTGAGATGATTCAAAGCTTTGAGCTAGTTGTTGCTCCAAAAATTATGGAACATGTTAGGGGAATTAAAGATGGGCATGGGAGAAACTGGGAAGAACTCAAAGTAGCTTTAAAGAAGGAATATTTCATGGAGGATTCTAAGAGAGTAACCAAAAGGATATTCTTAGAATGGGTAGTCAAGCCAAAGCAAGGACTATTAATCACAAAGCTACTTAGGGAATTTGAGCGGCGCTATGCAAAACATCTCCACCTGAAGTACTCATAGAGGACTCTACAACAGGAAAGAAGAAAGAGCCAACAAAAGGTAAGACAAAAGTCCCAACTTATAAACTACAATCTGATATTGAGGTTGCTACAGATTTAAAGAAAGTCTTGGAGGAAAGGATTTTGAATAGCAAGATTGAGTTCACTCTGGGAGAAGTCTTTGGAATTGCAAAGCGTGAATTCCACGAGGAGATTATTGACATCATCAAGAGAAAGAGGCAAACTCTTGCTGAGGTTGCTCGTCCACAGGTTGATAGAGAAACCTTGAAGACACAAGGGATACAGTTGTGAGATAAAGAAGATGATGAAGGTGTGGTAGGATGCTACCAATATACTGGGAGAGTGAAGCAAGTGCATTTCTCAAATGATGACGAAGAAGTTGAAGCTATTCCTAGGAGCTACTATTCACAAAGTCACTGGGAAAGGGCTACTATAGAAACTTTGGTCAAGGTAGGTGAACTTGAAGAGCCATTTGTTTCCTTGATTGACCATGGTTCAGAAGTATACATAATGTCAAAGAGTCTCTACAACAAGTGCAAATGGCCAATGGACACATATCATGGTTGGATGGTGAAAGTGGCAAACAATTTATCCGGTGAATTGTATGCAGCATGTCCAGGTGCAAAGGTGACAATAGGTGATGTAAAAATTGACTAAAACGTCTTTGTACAGGATATGTCTTCATATAATCTCATCCTTGGACAGCCCTACATTCTGGGAGTTCGAATGGAAACAAAGGTAATGGACGATGGTTCAACATATTCTAGGATGCGTAGAAAAGATGGTAGATGAGCTATCCAATTTCTCACAGTTTGTGTAAACCATGAAAGAAATCATGACAACCTCAGAAAACATTCTCTACCAAAGGTGAGCAAAGAGTTTCATCACCATAGGGAAATGATGGGTTTTGGCCAAGTACCATTGTAAAGAGGGATTGCAATGGTACAGAAAGAGAAAGGGTCTCACCTAATCCAAAAATAACTTTCTCAACGGGCTCCTTGGTTACAAGGAATGGATCAGTATGTTTTACAAAACTTGAAGATCTAAAGAGATGTGAGAGGCAATATGTACATACTGTACAAATAGGCATGAAAAAGAGTGGGTTGCTAGAACCTACTGAAAATGTTTTGGGTTTTTGTAAGCAAGTTTCTTTTGTAGATACTATGAGTGAGCTTGATGCTATAATGAAGTCTAGTTTTCATCTTGAAAATGAAGTTGTGGAAGTATGCTCTATGGAAATGTATTGAGTCATAGAAGCCTTTAAAAAAAACCAATGTTTTGAGAAAACAGTTGGCCCACAAGTCCATGTTGAAACTAAATACAAGAGTGTAGCAAAGAAGATGAAACTAGTAGCTTCACCCCTACCACCTAGCAACACGGATAAGATTGAGAAGACTTCTTTGCAACGAAGTTTGAGGAATCCTAAAAAGATTTGGCACACCTTCACAAGAGTCTTTTCAAGAGTTGCAGATTGGTTGTGAGGAGTTTCTAACACAGGAGGAGACAAAGTGATTCAAAGAAATGCTTTCAAAGCATGGTAAGGTTTTTGCATTTGAGCCACATGAGATAGAATGTGTTGATCCTTCTAGTGTAGCTCCTATGGTAATTTTCACAATACCTCATGTGCCTTGGAATCTGCGGCTATTCTGGTTCCAAAGGCTCATTTGCCAAAGTTAGTGGAGCTATTGAATGAGAAAATAAAAACGGAAATTTTGGAGCCTTCTTGTGCTCCATACTCAAACAGGAGGTTCACAATTCAAAAGAAGAATGGTGCTCTACGCTTCATCCAAGATATGCAACCAGTGAACAAGGTGAAAATTAGAAATGTAGGTACAGGATCCATCGTGGATGATTTTGCAGAGGTGTTTGCAGGGAGGGCAATCTACTCAATGGGAGATCTCTACTCAGGGTATGATTAATTTCAGTTTGCGATTGAAAGCAGAGACTTGACAACCATGAGAGGACACCTTTGGGTTTGGTAAGGATGTGTACTTGCCGCAGGGAGAAACCAACTCGGTTGCACATATGATGAATGGGATGAATAAGGTCTTACGTGACTTTCAAATAACAATGCCTTTCATTGATGATTTTCCTATCAATGGATGTGAAGAAATTGAGAAAGAAATTGATGATTTTCCTATCAATGGATGTGAAGAAATTGAGAAAGATGAATCTTGGGATCTCAAGGGATGTCACAGGTTTGTGGTAAATCACATAAATGATTGTGATAAAATTTTGTCTAGGTTGGAAGAAGTGAATCTTACATTGTCGGGGAAAAAGTCTATGTTTGGTGTCAATAAAGTGCTCATTGTGGGGCACATGTGCGGGCCATATGGTAGGAAACCTTGTCCAACAAAGGTAGATTCCATCCAAAGAATGGAAGAAACATGCACTAGCATCACTAAGGTCATAAGGTTTTTGGGAGCATGTGTCTTTTATGTTATTTGAATTCCACATTATGCACATGTAGTTGATCCTCTTTATCAATTGCTTAGAACAAATCAAAAGTTTAAATGGACAGAAGCACATGTAAAAGCCATGAAAAAGCCATGAAAAAGCTAAAGGAGTTGCTCCAATTAGCACCATCTTTGAGAAAGGTAGACTATGAGTGTCAAAGGACAGTAATTGTGACAGTAGACACCAGCCCTACAGGAATTGGGTGGGCAATAGGGAAAGATGATGAAGAAGGACACATGTATGTTGTGTGATTTTGAGCAAAGGTGCTAAGTGCTCGCCAAAAAAACTATCCACAAATAAAGGGAGGGCTATGGGGTATAGTTTCAGCCTTGAAAAATGGAAAAGAGTACCTAACTGGTGCATGTGTGGTTGTAGAAACGGATTCTCTACCACTTCTTGGGATGATTACAAGTTGCTCAATGCCAGACATTGCTATGTTGCAGTGGATTGCCTACATTAAGTCCTTAAATCCTGAGCTTAATCATATCGCACGTAAAGAAAATACAGTGACAAATATGCTGTTAAGGGAAAGGTATGAAGATGAGTCACCAATCATTGACGATGGAGATGATGTAGGCACAAAGTTTTATTCTATCTCTCATGTCAAAGGTAACAATGTTTGCATGATTAATCCACTTGAATTGTTCTTAAAAGAGCTTTATGAATTTGATTGGCTTCTTATTGGAAGCTATTTGAGTACTCTAGCAAAACAAAATGATTGGTCTAAACAAGAATTTAGGAGGATACGCAAGAAAGTATATGGGTACTTTTTCAGGGATGGCTACTTGTGGAAGCATCCTAAACAAAAGGGTGCTACACCACAATAGGTTATATGTAAAAAAGAGACTCAAGTAAAGTTCATGCAAGAGTTTCATGAGAGTCTATGGGCTAGACATAGGGGTGTGTGGGAAACCTTCTCCAAGTTGAAAGAAAAATACTGGTGGAAGGGTATGTATAAAGATGTATCTCAAATTGTAGAGTCATGTGTAACTTGTCAAATGTATTCAAATGTCTGACATTGTGATGGATTGCACCCTACATATCCACTAGCCATACACTGTAAATGGGTTGTGGATCTAGTCACAATTCCTTTAGGACTCTGGAAGATGAGATACTTGGTTCTTTGACGAGAGGACCTAACTAACCAGTTTAAAGGAAGAGGATTAAGAGCTAAAATCCCAAAAGCTGTGTGCAATCTCCTTCTTGATGAGGTGATTTGCCATTATGGTTGTGTGGAAAAGATCACTGCAGACAGAGGTGGACTGGATGCCGAGGAAGCAAGGGAGTTCTTTTCCAGATTAGGAATCAAGCTTTATCTTACTACAGCTTACAACCCTGAAGAAAATGGAAGGAGTGAAAGAGGGCATCCTCCTATCATCAAAGATTTGGCCAAGGCTTGCAAAGGAAGAGTTGGTGGGTGGCCAAAACTGCTACCATATGCTTTATGGGCTGATCGTAGAACACATAGCTCAGTAACTGGCTATATGCCTGCGGACCTAATGTATGGTCAAAATCCAGTGATGCCGATTGAAGATAAAATTCCCACATGGAATGTACTACCTTGATAACCAGCACACAATCATGCGTAAGTTTTCAAGAAGATGGTTTAGACCATATGTTGTAAAGCATGTGCATGAAAATGCTACTTACAGCTTGTTTGAACTAGATGGTATAAAAGTAAAGATTCCCATTGCAGGAAAAATGATCAAAATGTTTAAGAGAAGAGGAGATAGTGATCCCGAAGATGCTGAGGAAGAAGGAAACACAGGTGACAATCAAAGTGAAGATGAAGCTTTGGAATCTGCGAGTGAAGATGAAAACAAGGAAGACATACAAGAGTGCCGATCTTACAAAGAGAAAATGTGGCACATGCCGGAGGATGTGCAGGTTTAGAGGGGGTGGATGTCGTGCTCTGACACATACATAGTGGGAAAAAATGCTACAAGGTCTATCTTGTGACTTTTTAGACACATAAGTATATTTCCTATAATGTACATATGCATATCTAAGTATAATATAAAACTTTCTATTATTTATCTCAAGGGTAACATATTCTTACTCTACCATCAAAAAGTATTGTGGGAAAAGTGTCAATAGCTCCATCTTATTGGTTCTTTCTTTATACTATGTCATTATCATCTTACACCCTAGCTAGATCCTATATCAATGGTAAATTTCAATGTATATATATTCTATGTATTGAGTAGCGTTAAATGGTAACCTTGCATTTGTACTACATTTCTACTCAAATGTATATATTTTTTATCAAAGTTTTAACCTAGTATTCATTCTCTCTTTCCGTAATAGCCTTTTTCCATACAAACACCTTACTCTTCTTAGATCTTTATGCATTTACATCATATTTCTCTCTTCATGCTAAATGTAAATAGTAAACTTAATTCTACTCTCCTAGTTTTTTTACTGCATATTCTTTTAACTAATTACCTTTACTAATTTAAATAGCTATCTATATCCCATAATTTTTAAATAAATAATTTATGGGCACTTATCTTACCCATCTTCTCTCAAGGGTAGGGTTAACCTTGTAGGCCTTCCCTTCCCCACCACTATGTGACCCAACTCTTGGATCATTTACTTGTGTTGGTCAACAAATCTTAAATATAATGTATATCCCCAATAGATCAAAATTTATTGGAGCCTACCTCATTTTTTAAGGTGGATTCTCTTTTGAAAAAGCATGCTACACCTTGGATGCATGCTAAAGGGCCCCCTACAAGGAGACTTGGTTCAAAAGGTGTTTTGGATGCATCTTGAATGCCTTAGCTCGTGGGTATACTTGAGGAACACTTCAAAATCAGCTTAAACACTTTGAGAAGGTCAACTTTTCTTTTTACAGCACCCAATTCTGAGTTACAGGCTGAAAGTTATGGTGAAAACAAGGTGCTGCGGACACTGTTACTGCAGGTCAAAGTTACAATCAGGTAAACCACAAAGGTGAAAAGTTTTCTTGACTTATTCAACATTCTAAAATACCAATGGGGAGTTAAAAACCACTTGCATGTGGAGGGTTCGGCTCAAGATGCTTCCAGAGACACAACAAACAGGATGGGGACACTCTGCAGGAGCCACTGGAGGGACATCATGGTGGGGCCCACATACATTATCAACCCTTATGGAGCCTCCACAACTTAAAAGGATATTTTTAATAAAAAAATAAGTCCCTTATTTGCATAATTGAAGGAATGGTCAAAAGGGAACCAAACTATGGTTAATTACCTACCCTAGTCAAGTTTTACCTAACCCAAGGTCTTGTACAGCTATAAAAAGGCCCTTTGGCAAGCACAAAAAAACACACATCTACTCCATTGCTGCAAATAAGAACCTCTAAGGTTAGGGAAGCCCTAATCTCTCTCTCCTCTTGTCTCCCTATCCATTTCCTAAGCTCGCTATCATAAGCGGTGCCATAGAGAGAGCATCAATATGCTATTGCTACCATTCTCTTGCAAACATTTCTCTTACCATACTCATCCCTAAATAAGGATTTTAGCTTCTATATGAGAGCAAGGATATCAAGTTCAATGATCCATCTCATGGTTTGATCAACAAATTGTTGCAATTGGGGTGTCGTCGTCACACTTTTGCTCTAAACGCATGTAAAATTAGTAAGCATATCTTGGCAGCTTCTCATATTTTGTGCTCATTGGGTTGCTTGTTTATTGAGAAAGTTTTTGTGCACCATGGTGTCTATTTTCTTGGTTTCTCTCCTTATGTTGTGTGTAAGTAATTCTTGGGGCTGCATAGATGGAGAAGAGCTCTATATGCATGCCGCCTTATGTGTGTAAGTAGTCTATTCTTTTGGGAAAGGAAAGGAGTTGTCAAGTATTTGTGCATTATAGTGTTGAGCTTTGCTAAGAGGTTGTGTGCTTTCTTTTTCTTAGAAGTATATGAGCACTAATATGGTGAAGGTCACTCTTTGCATGTGAGTTTGTGCAGTGCTTAAAGGGATTGCTTAAGGAGTGTGTGTTGAATGGTTGAATGGCATTTTGTGTTGAAGCACATAATGAAGGTGTGAGTGTGTGTATATATGGTTTGTTTTGGTTTCCTTCTTTCTCCATAAAAGAGGGTAGTGCCCCTAAGAAATATGCGTGTGTAGGGTCTCACGGAGTGGTTGTCTGGTGGGAGCCTTGAGTTAAGCCCCATCTCAAAAATCCGCTCTCATAAAAGTGGTGCCCCCACGGAGGAACTTTCCTAATTGCCTTCTATTCTCCTCATGAACAATAGAGTTACACCATATGCTTTTCATTTTGCACAACGCATCAGAATTAACATTTGTGTAGATCGAATGTTTTTTTACCAACAATGCATTGTTTTTATGTTTGGAGCAGAAAGACTTGGTGAAATCTTGGCATCTCCAAATTCCATCATTCTTCCATTCATTAATTATGATGATTCATTTGATGTACATGTTTTTATTTTGTTTTGAGGCAGGGACAAGAGGCGCCTAGATAGCGATCCACTCAAAAGGAAACTTTCTTCAAGAGAAAGAAAAAGGAGAACACATTGTCACATGAACCAACCTGGAGCTGCTTCTCCTTTTACACCCATAGCTTGTCAATCTGTGCACATCATAATTGCTACAAAATTTAGATTTCAAGCAACCATTAGGAGAATTTTGGGACCCACTCGCATTAATGAAATTAATACCTCAATCAACCCTTTTATTTTGCCTATGATAAATTATGAACTAACACTTGATGTATATATTTTCATTTTGATGTGATCACTCATTGTAGTCAAAACTTTGTGGTACACAAGCCTCCTTGTATTGTAAAAATGTCAAGCACTTTTCCTACCTTTCATTCTAAAAATGGTGAGGATGCACAAGAATTTCTGGATAATTTGGAGATGGCACACCTCATCTCTGGGAGAGATCAAGAAGAGGTAAAGCTGCATGCTTTTCCACTCGTTCTCAAAGGGGAGGCTAACACGTGGTACGAGGCCTTGCAACCTCAAAACAAAACCAATTGGGAGAGGCTACGTGCAATTTTTCTTGCCAAATTTGGGCAAGGAGATACTCCAGAGGGTCTTTGGAAGTGTCTACTTCAACATAAACAGGTATTCCTTGAAGACTACCCATCTTATGAGGCCGCTTTCCTTAACCTATGGGATAGATGGGAGGCTACCTTACAAAACCAAGGTGGTGCACCAAACTTTCTAAAGAAAGATAGGTCATGGCTGGCTTGTATCCAATTTTGAAGACCAAGGTAGAGTTAAAATTCCCATCAAAATTTGAGGAAGCACGTGAGGTGGCTGTGGTCAAATTCAAGAAGTTAAATTTTCAAGCACATAGAATAAGGGACCTAAATGAAGTCATTGAGAGGGATTCTTCACCAAGCATGGGAGCACAAGTTAGGGGCTCTCTTGCCCAAACTTCACAAATAGGGGAAGGATCACAACAAGAGATCTTGCAAAGATTAACTCAACAACTAGAGAGTCTCACCTTGAATCTAGTGCAGGGCCTACCCCAACAACGACAACCAAGAGAAGGGAATCGCAATCAACGACGTCAAGCACAAGAGTTGAGATGTTGGAATTGCAACGAAGTTGGTCATGGCATGTATAATTGCCCTCACCCTCGAAGGCTTCCAGGGGACATATACCCTCCTAGACCCCCTCCGCTCATGGTGCAGCAAGAGCATGCTCAAGCCCCACAAATTCTTCGTCGACCACCACAACCTCCAGTGGCAAACATCCCTCCTGTCCCACCAGTGGAGGAAGAGAGAGGAGTAAACGTCATAAAGCTGGAAGAGGAGATAGAGGTGAGACCTATACATTTTGATGTTATGCTAGCAGAAAAGCGCACAAGAGCACACAACAAGGATGAAGACACAAGGAATGAAGAGTCAGAACCTGCAAGGAAGGAGAGGAAGAAAAAGTCAAAGAAGGAGGAAGGAGACAAGAAGTAGAGATCAAGGCGAAGGGAGATCGGCATCAATGATTTTCCATTAGGAAAGAATATGGAACCCTACAACATCTTAGAAGATCTGCAAACTCAAAAGCCCAATATTTCTTGGCCTCAACTCTTACATCTATCACCCAAGGTGAGAAAGAACTGGTCCAAACTTGTAAGCACAAGACTCCCAAGAAAGAAAGAAAAGGTGAAAGTAAAGGCATTGACTTCAAAGCCACAACAAGATGTGGAACCTATTGTAGATGCTTATGTAAGGGGTAGGAAGGTATCCAATGTGTATGTTGATGGTGGAGCACAAATGTGTGTGATCACGGAAAGAGCCATGAATAGACTAGGGCTTGAAATCACTAAATCCTCTAATTGTCAAGCTAGGCTGGCAAACAATGCAAGTGTGAAGTGCCTAGGGATCATTGAGAATGTAAAAGTTTCTGTATGTAATATAGATGCACGTGTGGACATGTATGTTATGCCGGCCAAGGGGGAGGGCTATCCCATCATCGTAGGGAGGCCTTGGCTCATTGCTGTGAATGCAGATCAAAAATGGGGACGAGGAAAATTGATTCTCAAAAAGGGGCAACATGTAGTATACGATTGGCATGAAGGAAAGCAGCTCGACATCAACTATGAGACCACGGATGATGAAGAAAGTGAAGAGAGTTTTGGCTCAAGCGACGAGGAAAGTTCAACCACTACATCCAATAGCGAAGAAGAATCATCTTTGGAGGTAATGGGAATCATCTTCAACACATAAAAAACTCCATCAATAGAGGTTGACCCAACAAAGGAGCAAACAAAGGATGACAAAGGTGACCACAAGCACTTTGAAGACTGTGAGAGGATGCTTGCAAAATATCTTACCCCTGAGGAGAAGCGGTCCTACATCGATATGCTCAAGAGGTATCCCAATTTTTTTATCATTGATTAGTCACAAATTAGAGGTGTGGATGTTATAGAGCATGGCATAGAATTAAAACCAGGTACTAAACCTGTGGCTCAAAAGCTAAGGTGCCTAGGAAAAATACAACAAGAGGCACTTTTGACAGAGGTTAACCGACTCCTCAAAGCTGGTTTCATTTACCCTGTGTCTAACTCTGAGTGGGTATCCCCAATTTTAGTAACCCCTAAAAAGAACGGAAAATGGAGGGTCTGTGTTGACTACAAACCGCTCAACCCTGCAACAAAGAGGGATCATTTTCCTCTTCCTTTCCAAGATGAAATCTTAAACGAAGTAGCCGGCTATGAATGTTACACAGTGTGTGATGGGTATTCAGGGTATTTTCAAATCAGAATAGCAGAAGAAGATCAATTAAAAACCACTTTCATCACACCTTGGGGTTGCTTTGCGTATAGAGTGATGCCATTTGGGCTCACAAATGCTCCTAGTACCTTTATAAGGTTTACAACTCTTGTCTTTCAGCCCTTCTTTGGAAAGTCAATTAGGGTTTTTATGGATGACTTCTATATCTATAGTAGCCAAAGACTTCATTGCCAAAAAGTTGAGGAGGGGCTTAGGAGGCTTCATCAATTTGGGGGACAGCTTAATCCTGAGAAGTGTCACATTGCAGAGTCACAAGTGGTGTTGCTAGGTCATGTGGTTTCTTTGCAAGGAATTCAAGTGGATCCATCAAAAGTAAATTCTCTCTTGTCACTACAACCACCAATGACAACCAAGGAGCTCATGACTTTCAACCACAAAGTAAGGTACATGTCTCGTTTCATTCACCTTCTAGCGGAAGCTATTGCACCTTTGCACAAGCTAGCAAACAAACCCACATTTGAATGGAGAGAGGAACACGAATTATGCTTTACTGAAGTAAAGGGTATTCTCAACTCTCTTCCAACAATAATGCCACCAAATCCAAAGGATACATATTACATCACGCCAAGTGTAGGAATGGAGGCCATTGGTGTAGTTCTCATGCAAAAAGACCCAAAAACATGCTACATGAGGCCAGTATACTTTGAAAGCAAAGTCATGACCGCTGCAGAGAAGGGCTACACCGATATGGAGAAGGTGGTATTCACAATTATGTTTGCGGTAAGAAAGTTCCGATCATATCTCTTACCTGCACCATTTGTCATTATCACCATGGAAAACAATTTACCATATGTTGTGCAACACATGAGCCTCTCATCTAGGATAGCCAAATGGGTTCTAGAACTTCAAGAGTTCGAATACACTTTTCTCGTGGAAGATAGCACAAGGGCAGGTCTTGCAGACATTCTCACATACAAAGTGAGAGAAAGGAAAGAGTCACCAAAGGCAGGAGACAAAGCTACACCACAAAATAATGAGGAGGAGGTGGAAAACGCACACATTTTGTGCTTTGATGGAGCTTACCAACGACAACACGATCAGGCAGAAGGGGGAGTTCTTATTCTAAGTCCACAAAGGGAAGTTCTTGTTAAGAAAGGTATCACCTTGGAAAATGTTCATTCTAATAATGAGGCTGAGTATGTCACCTTAAAGTTGGGGCTTGAAGAATGCAGAAAACTTGGCATCGAAAGACTTATAATAAGAGGTGATTCCTTACTAGTTATTAGGCAAATCCAAGGGATATGGAAGTTCAAGAACCCTACTCTAGTGGAGTGGCTTAGATAGGTGAAGGCTTTGATAAAGAACTTTGAAGCTACACAGGTACAACATGTTGTGAGAACCCTCAACAAGGAAGCAGATTATCTCGCCAATGAGAAACTTCAGATCATGGTGGGAGGTGTGAATCTCTACGAACCAAAGTACCAAGGCCAAGAGGAATTGAAGGAGATCATATTTTTCCTCCAAACTGGTGAGTGCCCTAAACACTTGGATAAAGTGCAAAGGCATAGGTTGGTAAAAAAGGCAACTCCTTACCAACTCATAGGAGATGATTTGTATCATAAAGGGAAAGATTTGGTGCTAAGAAGGGTGCCCTCTGTTCAAGAAATAGAGAGAATCGTCTTTTCATGCCATGATGATGTCTGTGGGGGTCATTTTTCTCATGATATTACAAACAGGAAGATTTTGCAAGCAGGGTTTGTTTGGCCAAGTCTACATCGTGATGTCCAGCATTGGTGTAAGTCATGCAAAGGTTGTCAGATTGCTGGAGATCGACGAATCACTTATGAGCCTCGAGTTCCAATAATTTTGTATGGTCCTTTTGAGAAGTGGGGTGTGGATGCAATAGGCCCCTTACCTCGCATATCTACCGGGAAGGTCTTCATCATTGTGGGAGTAGATTACATGACACGATGCGCGGAAGCAGCAAGTACAACACGAATTACAGCCGAGGAGGTATCAAAATTTATCTTTGATCACATATGCAGTAGATTCGGCACACCATTAGAGATTTTGTCAGATCGTGCACGGTCCAGGGTTTGGAGCAGAGCTCCTAGATAATCTTTTGGCAAAGTTAAAAGTCAAACATTTGCATTCTACACCTTACTATCCTCAGTGCAATGGGTTGGTTGAAAAGGTGAATGGAATGATATGTAAGATCATTTCTAAGCAGGTTGCAGATCGACCAAACGACTGGGATCATCATTTGACTGCATCTCTATGGGCATACAGAACATCTTTCAAGGTATCCACTCAATTCACTCCTTTTCATTTGGTATATGGACAGGAGGCACTCCTTCCTATTGAGGTGGAGCTTGCAAGCCTACGCATTCTCTCACGAGGAGCAAAGAGGCCAAAAGAAGCTTTGCAAGAAAGAATTTTAGATCTTCAACGACTTGAGCTTGATAGAGAAGAGTCCATCGACTATTACATTGCCCAAGCCACAAGCCAAAGGGACAAAATCAACAAGAAGCTCAAGGGGAAAGGATTGAAGGAAGGTATGTTGGTTCTTCGCTATGATAACCGACTTGATACTCGACTTGACAAAAAGTTTTTGCAAAGATGGGAGGGACCTTTCATGATAATTTTTTTTTTTGGGAATGGTAGTTACAGATTAGCAGATTTATCAGGAAAACTCCACAAGACCAGAGTCAATGGATGGAGATTAAAGCCCTACTTTCAACGTATCAATCTGTTGATAGGAAGCCATCTACCTACATCGTCTAAGCTCCAAATTGGCATTGCTCCCTTCGGCTTGGAAAATGATCCACCTATTTTTAAAGCTTTGATGTGCAAAGAAGAACCAGCCTTGGAATCTCAACATACCCAAGGCAACCCTCCCATCTCCGATTTATGGGATTGAGGTAATGAAAAGCAGGTCTAATGGAGTAAAAGAGTGTATATCACTCCTCCTTTTTTTGGAAAAATAAGAAAAAAAGAAAAAAAAGAAAAAAAGAAAAAAAAAGAAAGAAAAGAAAAAGGAAAAAACTCTTTTGTTTCATCTAGGAGCATGAATGATCTTAGATGAAGGGGGAGGGCTAATATGAGTAGCGTTAAATGGTAACCTTGCATTTGCACTACATTTCTACTCAAATGTATATATTTTTTATCAAAGTTTTAACCTAGTATTCATTCTCTCTTTCCGTAATAGCTTTTTTTCATACAAACACCTTACCCTTCTTAGATCTTTATGCATTTACATCATATTTCTCTCTTCATGCTAAATGTAAATAGTAAACTTAATTCTACTCTCCTAGTTTTTTTACTGCATATTCTTTTAACTAATTACCTTTACTAATTTAAATAGCTATCTACATCCCATAATTTTTAAATAAATAATTTATGGGCACTTATCTTACCCATCTTCTCTCAAGGGTAGGGTTAACCTTGTAGGCCTTCCCTTCCCCACCACAATGTGACCCAACTCTTGGATCATTTCCTTGTGTTGGTCAAAAAATCTTAAATATAATGTATATCCCCAATAAATCAAACTTTATTGGAGCCTACCTCATTTGTTTAAGGTGGATTCTCTTTTGAAAAAGCATGCTACACCTTGGATGCATGCTAAAGGGCCCCCTACAAGGAGACTTGGTTCGAAAGGTGTTTTGGATGTATCCTGAACGCCTTAGCTCGTGGGTACACTTGAGGAAAACTCCAAAATCAGCTTAAACACTTTGAGAAGGTCAACTTTTCCTTTTACAGCACCCAATTCTGAGTTACAGGCTGAAAGTTATGGTGAAAACAAGGTGCTGCGGACACTGTTACTGCAGGTCAAAGTTACAATCAGGTAAACCACAAAGGTGAAAAGTTTTCTTGACTTATTCGAAATTCTAGAATACCAATGGGGAGTTAAAAACCACTTGCATGTGGAGGGGTCGGCACAAGATGCTTCCAGAGACACAACAAACAGGATGGGGACACTCTGCAGAAGCAACTGGAGGGACATCATGGTGGGGCCCACATACATTATCAACCCTTATGGAGCCTCCACGACTTAAAAGGCTATTTTTAATGAAAAAAAAAGTCCCTTATTTGCATAATTGAAGGAATGGTCAAAAGGGAACCTAACTATGGTTAATTACCTACCCTAGTTAAGTTTAACCTAACCCAAGGTCTTGTACAGCTATAAAAAGGCCCTTTGGCAAGCACAAAAACACACACACCTACTCCATTGCTGCAAATAAGCTCCTCTAAGGTTAGGGAAGCCCTAATCTCTCTCTCCTCTTGTCTCCCTATCCATTTCCTAAGCTCGCTATCATAAGCGGTGCCATAGAGAGAGCATCAATATACTATTGCTACCATTCTCTTGCAAACATTTCTCTTACCATACTCATCCCTAAATAAGGATTGTAGCTTCTATATGAGAGCAAGGATATCAAGTTCAATGATCTATCTCATGGTTTGATCAACAAATTGTTGCATATGGGGTGTCGTTGTCACACTTTTGCTCTAAACGCATGTAAAATTGGTAAGCATATCTTGGCAGCTTCTCATATTTTGTGCTCATTGGGTTGCTTGTTTGTTGAGAAATTTTTTGTGCACCATGGTGTCTATTTTCTTGGCTTCTCTCCTTATGTTGTGTGTAAGTAATTCTTGGGGCTGCATAGATGGAGAAGAGCTCTATATGCATGCCGCCTTATGTGTGTAAGTAGTCTATTCTTTTGGGAAAGGAAAGGAGGTGTCAAGTATTTGTGCATTATAGTGTTGAGCTTTGCTAAGAGGTTGTGTGCTTGCTTTTTCTTAGAAGTATATGAGCACTAATATGGTGAAGGTCACTCTTTGCATGTGAGTTTGTGCAGTGCTCAAAGGGATTGCTTAAGGAGTGTGTGTTGAATGGTTGAAGGGCATTTTGTGTTGAAGCACATAAGGAAGGTGTGAGTGTGTGTGTGTGTGTATGGTTTGTTTTGGTTTCCTTCTTTCTCCATAAAAGAGGGTAGTGCCTCTAAGAAATATGCGTGTGTAGGGTCTCACGGAGTGGTTGTCTGGTGGGAGCCTTGAGTTAAGCCCCATCTCAAAACTCTACCCTCAGTATTTTTTATATTTTTCTTATATTTCTTTTTAATAGCTACTAGGAAGGAATAAAATCTTAGTGGGACACTAGCTTGCATGATTCTCAAAGATACCCTATTTTAATGCATTATTGCAAGCATGATTACAAAAATTTGTCAAGGAGCAATGTCATGCTTTCATATTTCATGAGGCGTCCATTGGGATTGAATGAACATCTAGGCTAAAGGGACCACAAGAAGACTTTTACTGCCAAAACTGTATCCTATTTTGGTGATATTTTTACACAAGGTTCCAATCCGAATTGGAAAAAGTATATAAAATGGGAGCCGTAGCAAATGAGCTAAATTTTCTTCTCCTATTTTTTGTCTTTATTTGGAGCCATGGTTGAGGAGATATGATCAAAATACTGGACCCCAGTCTGCCCACATCATGCACGGATAGCTCATTTTAAACCTTTTCAGTTTCTGTTCACACTGGCTCTTCTCTTCTTTTGTAAACCCTTGGGGGTTCCCTTCACCTATAAAAGAGGACCTCTTCTTCCTTGAAAAATATTCAAGCCATTGATGAGAGGAATTCTTGAGGGAGTGAGAGTAGTAATACCTTATTGTACTTAGCCATAAACATAAGCCTAAGCCTACACTTACTCCTAGAGGAAGACTAGCCATTCTTGTAAGCTATCCCTGGAAGATAATCTCTAATCAAAGAAGTACTTGAACTTGTTGCATCAATCAAGGCTTGAAGTATTCCCTCTTCTTCTCTCTCCATCATAATACTAATCAACTCTCGAAGAGCTTTTCAAGTAAGATGTGGTTTACTTTGATATCTTGTTGGTTTCTTGTTGTTTTCTTTTTCATCCATTAGGAAGGGAATGGGGTATAGGAGGGCCTCTTTATTTGCCAGTTTAAGAAAATGCTTAAAGCTTAAGTCAAGTTTGACCAACCTTAAAAGAGAGGGCAAAAAGGCCTATGCTGAGATTTTTAAAAATACCATTTCTATATTTTGTATTTTGAAAATAGGCTACTTTAACACAAAAGAGAGGTGGGTAATTGAATTTTAAAATGTCTTTTCCCATCTCTCTCCTCTCTCTCTCTAACATATAAAACACACTCTCTCACTTAGTTCTCATTAAAAGAAGCACTTTTCAGTCCCCCCGCCCAAAAAGCAGATTTTTTATATTCTCTCTCTACATTCTCTCTCTAAAATGTGAGCCAACTCTTTCTGTTTCCACCCCTTTTCTCTCTTGTCACTTCCACCTCCCAATCATGAAGAGGACATTCTATGCTGTCTACATCTGACAGAAAGTGCAGATCCTCCGAGGCTACATATCTACTCTCTATCTCACTCTCTTCCTTTATGTATTTCTCTCTCTCTCTCTCTCTCTCTCTCTCTCTCTCTCTCTCTCTCTCTCTCTCCTACTCCCTCCCTCTCTCTCTCTCTCTCAGGTTCTCTCTCTCTTTCTCTCTCTCTCTCTCTCTCTCTCTCTCTCTCTCTCTCTCTCTCTCTCTCTCTCTCAGGCTCTCTCTCCTCCCATTCTAGCTTCAGGTGAGAGCAATGGAGAACTCCATTACCTCTGTGTGCAGCTACATTTCTCTCTCTAAATCCCTCATGATCAATATTTTGAATTCAAAAGAGATTGAGCTACACTCCCTCTCTTTCTTCCCTCCAAAACATAATCCTTCTCTACTATCTCTGAGTAACTTCCACTTTTTCCCTCCATAGCCAGATTTTCCTGCTTGCAGCAGTCACCATTACACATTCTCTCGCTATTTTTCTTGATTAGCTAACAAACATGTCATCCAATCTCCCTCCACTGCAAGACATTACTAATCGGCCAAAAAGATATCGGTTAAACGTTGATTTGGAGCAAGAGTATGCTACTGTGCGACTTGGCACATCGAATCCCAATGCTGTAGATCAGCTACAAAGAATTGGGTGCAAGGCAATGAACTTATGGTTTGATGGCCACATTTATCACACCACTACCCTTACATAATGTCACTGAGCTTCTGCGTTTTATTGGAGATGGAAGAGGCGGACTGTTTGGTTACTGCTTGAGATTGTATTCAGCTTTTGTCAATGAAAGGAAAGCAAGTAAACATCTCTTGGCTGCCTATTCATCACTACAAGAGAAGTTTGTGAAAGATCTATAGCAAGTTAGAGAGGAAGCCAACAAGAACATGAAGCAACTAAATGATGAGATGGCGAATCTCACTGAAAAAGTACAGCAACAAAAAAGGAGCAGGAGCGTCGATTAGACAATTATGTTCAACTACAACACACTTCACGCAATATGCATTGGCGAATCGATCATCTCACACACATTACCCTCGGCTACCACATTCGTAAGCGCAAGAGACAAGCGATGTCCTTGCTATCCTCAAGTAGTGGAGCTCGAAAGAAACATGTCCGTCAAACTCGGTAAGAATACTAATGCAAGATTTTGATTTCCTATATGTTCTACAGGTTTGTGTAATGGTAATTCAATATGCAGAAACTTGGCTCGAATGATGATGGGAATTGATCCCAATGCTCAAACAACCGGACGTGCTCTGCTCTAGCATATCATCAACCAAAGGAGTTGGTTGAGCTAGATGATCCATCCAATGCTGCCAGTGCTAATGTTTTGCAGCAGAAGTATTTCAGTGAGCTAAAGGACATTGTGTCGCCTCAAGAGATGATGGAGGTGTGTGACAACGCAGGAATAAGTTTGAAGGCCTATGAAGATTTGTATAAAAGTGTCACACCCGGTCATCGGACAAAAGGTTTGTTTTGGTTTTTGCCAACGCCTTACAATGTCAATGTTGCAAAAAAGTACGCCAATAATGATGTTGCAAGCATGTTGGGTGGATTGCAGTATGTGAAGGATGACATGCCATTGGATGACAACAAAGTATTCCGCTACAATGAGTTCAACAATGTGTATGTTGACTTGTTGAATCTCCAAGAGTCAAAGATAAGATTTTATGGGTTGACACAAGAAGAAGGTGATGGGAAAGTGATATTTGTTATGAAACTTGATGAGTGCCAAGTTGTTAAAGGTCAACGCCTCGAAAGCGTAAGTGTTACGTTGATGAGCAGGGCCTTGGTGGGTGTTGATGTGGAGCTAAATGCCAATGAGAAGGGAAACACTTGTTTAGATGTTCAGTCAGACAAAAATATTTGGTGGCTGGCAGCTTTTCATCTCCCACATGAGACACATGAGACTCTCAAATGGTATTTCAATCACACAACAATCGTTGATGACATACCCTGACGTAGACCTTCGGTTGTCTAAGTCACCTGCATAATCTGAGTCTGTAAAACCCTTTACACTTAGCTCCTGACTCCCATAGCATATACGCATACTCTTTCAGGTATCTCAATATTCCTTTCACTGCCTCCCAATGTTTCTTGCCTAGGTTTGACATGTATCGACTTACTACTCCCACTGCAAATGCAATGTCTAGGAGAGTAGCAATCATTGCATACATCAAACTACCCACTGCAGACGCATATGGAATCTTATCCATTTCATCTTGTTCTTCCTCAGACACAGGACAATCTTGTTTGCTAAGTTTCACATATGGTGGCAATGGAACACTCAATGCCTTTCCCTTCTCCATATTGAAACGTTGCAAAACCTTGTCAATATACTCTGTTTGAGATAACCAAATCAACTTCTTTGATCTGTCTCTCTCAATGCGCATACCAAGGATATGACTTGCCTCACCCATGTCTTTCATGTCAAACGATTTTGCCATCTTTGACTTCAAAGCTGAAATTTCTTCCAAGTGCTTGCCAGCAATCAACATGTCATCCACATACAAAATAATGATCAGCCAACTACCATCCTTAGCCTTCTTTGTATATAGACAGTGATCGAACTCACTACGTTTGTAGCCTTGAGAAATCATAAACTTGTGGAATTTATGGTACCATGCCCTCGGTGATTGTTTTAAGCCATAAAGACTCTTTAACAACTGGCATACCCAATCTTCCTTGCCTTTCTCAACAAACCCTTCTGACTTTCTCAACAAACCCTTCTGGCTGCTGCATGTAAATTTCCACATCTAAATCACCATGCAAGAACGCTGTCTTGACATCCATTTGGTGCAACACCAAATCTAATATGGAAACCAATGCAAGAAAGCATCTCAATGTAGTCATCTTGACCACCGGAGAGAAGACTTCATCAAAGTCAATGCCTTGTTCTTGCTTAAATACCTTTTGACTCACAAAAGTCCTGAAAGGCCTTTGAAACATACTCTCCACCATTGTCAGTGCGTAAGCATTTAAGCTTCTTGCCACTCTGATTCTCCACAAGTGTCACAAATGTTTTGAAAACACTAAACGCTTCATCCTTGTGCTTGAGAAAGTAAACCCATACTTTCCTCGAGTAATCATCTATAAATGTCATAAAGTAAGAAGCTCCCCCTAGAGATAGGTTAGGCATAGGTCCACACAAATCACTATGAACAAGTGCCAACTATGTATCTCTTCTACTGCTTCTATGCTTATGTGGCTGCTGTGTTTGCTTACCATACAGACAATGTTCACATAATTCAAAATCATTAAATGAAAAGCCAGGGAAATAACCAGAACGAGACAAGATTTCCATTCCCTTCTTGGACATATGTCCTAACCGGCTATGCCACAAAGAAACGTTCGGCTGCTCGGTTACATTGATTACATTTTTAGAGACATTTGATACATAAATCATGTAAAGTCCTCCAGACTTTACTCCATGTGCTACTGTCATAGAACCCTTGGATATCTTCCACATGTTCTATCCAAAAATGGTGACGTAGCCAACATCATCAAGTAAACCTGTGCTGATCAAGCTCTTTGTAATTGCGGGAACATGTCTCACATTCTTCCGCGTGAAAGAAGAGCCATTCTGAAACTTCAATTGAACATCTCCAACACCTAAGATCTCACATGTCTGCCCATTGCCTAGCCGAACATGATCTTTAGTGGTCACATAAGAGGTAAAGCACTTCTTGTTTGGAGACACATGAAGTGATTCCCCTGAGTCTATAATCCAGTCACTCAGTGCATTTCCATCAGATGCTGTAAGAAGAACTGAGTCCATTGTATTCTTCAAGAAGTAGATGTCTCCTGACACTAGACTATCATCCACTACAACAGTGTTTGTCACATTTATTTCTTGAATCTTCACTGAGGACTTGTTCTTCTCACCATGGTCTTCTGCTTTCTCTTTGCCTTTTTCTGCTTTCCATTCTCTGCAGTCTCTTTTCATGTGACCCTTCTTGCCACAATGGTAGCATTCTATGTCACTCTTGCCTTTAGCACTGTGGGACTTGCTACGAGACTGATTCCTCTTTCCACCTTTGTACTTTTCTTTGGTCCTTCCCCTGACAACTAAGGCTGTTCCTTTGCCTTTGTACATTGTCTTTCTATTGTTTTCTTCAGTAAGCAGACTTCCTTCTACACCTGCTATGTTCAAACCATCTGGAGGTGCATAATTACTCAAAGCTGTGCGAAAAGTGTCCCAACTTTCCGGCAATGTGATCAACAGGAACATAGCTCTAACAGGTTCATCAAACTTGACTATAGATTGTGTTGAATTCATTCAGATGATTGGAAATAGGGGTCCGTTCTTTCATCTTCAAGTCAACAAGCTTCTTAAGCCAGTATACCTGTGAAGCTGCACTCTGCTTCTCATAAAGATCACTCAGCTTTAACCATGCTTGATAAGCCGACATCTCGTCTGCTACATTGAAGTAAACGCTTTCTGCCAAAGTCAGCATAATGGTAGAAAGTGCCAATTCATCCATTTCGCTCCATTCATCTTCGTCCATATCTTCTGGTTTTATCCCCTTGAGCTTTATAGGTTTTATCTGCTTCTTTTGTATCAACACGTGCCAAATCTGCTTCTTCCACAATGGGAAATTGGTTCCATCCAGTTTCTTGATATTGTAAAGTGCAGTGTCCTATGATCCAGCCATAGCTACGCTTAACAGTAGTTTACTTTCCTGTGAAAAATTCGGCAGAGTTTCCCCTGTAAATTGACCTCTGAACCAATATCAACTTGTCAAATGAACCAAAAAAGCTTCAGATTTTGCAGAAATTTTGGCAGAGTCTCCTTTGTAAAATGGCTCTGGTGTACTAAAAACAGACCAAAAAACAGCTCAAAAAACACTGTCTCTCTAACACTGTAAGCTGTGGGTAAACCTGTCCTGCACCTGTACTGTCTCTGACTGTCCTGTCACTGTCCTGTAAGCATAGACTGCGACAATGCCTCAACGGCAGTAAAGCAAAGATGCAATCCCAACTGTCTAACTCACAGTCAATACATCCTAGCTGCCTATCTAAGGGTGCTCGAGGGATCGCTCCAAGACCTGTATCACCGAAAGGATCTCAACATTCGAGAATCCCCTAGCTCAATAAAACCTCACTCGACCCTCAACAAAGGCTGTAGTAAATCTGACAGTACATAGACTTCCCACAAAGTCATACATCCACAAATTTTCCACTATATGTTGTAATCGCTGCGGCGGTTGTTTGCTGCGTGACTCACAGCCAGCAAACCCTCAACAAACATACATCATCTCTGACAATACATCCCATGTGGAAGTACCTCCAATGTCAGGATGAAATCTGGAATATCAAGCAGCAAACACAAGCTACCTGATGAACTAGTGGATGTCGCCTACAGTTTGTGTGTAGATGCGCCCGTGTCGTATGTGACACGCCTCCAAGAACTGTGAGCCGTCCTTCGATGTGTAGACAGCCACAAATCAACACTCTGGGAGTGTCGATATCCTCAACACCTGCAGTCGTAGGCCGAAAACCCCAAATTTGTAGAGTCAGATCTGCACCCGCCGAGACCACGTAGTCAAAAATGGCCTGCGTAGACCTTTGTCGAAGCTGAACGGTGGCCGAGATGACCTCAGAATGGCCGTGTCTTCGCCTGTCGAATTTCACTCCAATCTGAGCTAGTGACTCTAGCCTCTTGCAGTGCTGCCCCGAGCCTCGATCTGAGCTCTGATACCATTTGAAGGAGTACGAGCGGAAGTGCGACGCGAGAGAGAGCGCGAGAAGAAGAGCACGACGATATGGTGAACTTGCTCTACTGTAA
This sequence comes from Adiantum capillus-veneris, assembly GCF_014529385.1. Classification (NCBI taxonomy): domain Eukaryota; kingdom Viridiplantae; phylum Streptophyta; class Polypodiopsida; order Polypodiales; family Pteridaceae; genus Adiantum; species Adiantum capillus-veneris. The sequence continues at coordinate 140,750,291 of NC_140936.1, forward strand.
TGTGTAGAGCATAGTGAGTTCTTATTAGGTTTTTACAAAAGAATATGTGTACATACCTGGCGGCCCGCCCACTTACCTGGGCGACCACATTGGGCGTTATACCCCAACAAAATTTTTTGGCCATTGAAAGCTATGAGCAAGCTTCCTAAAGATGTGGATTCGGCAAGTTCTAGGGCATGGGAAATCTTTGCCTAGAATATTGAAACGGCAGTCAAAATTGCAGGCCCTAGAAGGAAGAAATATCCCAACGATCACCTGAAGTAGTTTGCTGTCAAAGTGAAGCTCTTAACTACTCAATAACATGAAAGGTCAGCTTCTAAAGCTGAGCATAAAAAGTGGCTTGAAGCTAAGTGTGAATAGACCAAACAACAACTTGAGGAGGTGAGGAAGTCCAGAATTTGATCTAGAGAAACCTTCCTCCAGTTGAAGGAGGAAAGTCAAGCTCTCTTTTTAGGGCCCTCAAAATCAAGAGAAATTGGGGTCTTGTCCACCCCCTAAACCAATGGTAGAGAAAATGGTATTAAGGACCCAAACAAGACATTGACTCAATTGATGCTCGATCACCTATGATAGATCATAGGCTAGTCTAAGTTCCACTCCTTGAAGGTGGATGAAGCCATAGCTACTATTCTTACAAGTGTAAAAGAACGGTTTCCCACTTAGATGCTAACATTTAGGAGAGGTAGTTCATCAAGGAGAAATGCTCTCAGGCATTACAAGATCTAGGTAAAGAGAACTCCTTGGGGTGGGACGCTTTGAGTATTGATTTTTTCAAAGAATTTTGAGATGATCTTAAGTCGCGTATCATGAGATTGGCTAACCAATCATTGGTGAAGGGAGACCTGGACTTCAGCATTAAAAGGGGTCGCATCAAACCTATCCCCAAACAAATTTTCTTCTCCCAATGTAAACATTGGTGCCCCATTACTATGATGTCAGTGGCCTATAAAATTATTTCCAAAACCCTGGCCCTTAGGCTCTCTCCCTTGGACAAAGCGATCACTCCCCACTAGCATGGATTTATCAAGGGAAGATTAATCTATGATAACATCCTAGTAGCAACAGGCAGCACATAGTATATAGCATTCACTAAATGAGAGTGTACTCTAATGTACCTGGATTTAGGTAAAATTTTTGACAGGATCACATGGTTGTCCATTGGAAGATATCACAAAAGTGTTGGGATTTGGGTTGCGGATGTGTCAGTTGGTGAACACCCTTGGTGTCGGTAGTCAATCATACTCTTGTATGTCCACTTTCATGGTAGGCCAATAAAAGTACGTCTTTATTCCTCGGAGACTAGGTTGAATGCCTCTATGCCCCACATAGGGAGGAGCATGGGATTCATAAATAATTTTCTCACAAAGGGAGTAACACATAGCCTATTGCGATGGAGAAGATAACCATCCTTCAAGGTGAATGGTTCCTCTTTCTTCCCCAAAGCAAGGGCTAACATTATGTCTTTATAGTCAGAGCTAGTAGCATAGTCATCTATCATAGAAGATAGATCATCATGAGTTGCTATAGACACTGCCTTCACTTTTGTTCATCGTGAAAGTGCATGAGCCCCACTTGATTGTGCTTACCAGAAATGTGAGAAATATGAAAATAAAATTGCGAAAGAAAAATTTTCCACCTCATTTGTTTGTCAGAAAGCTTTGTTTGTTTCATGAAGTACTTGAGACTTTGGTGATCAATTCAGAATGGAGTTTCCAATAAGTAGTGCTTCCATGTGTCTAGGGCTGTAGACTAGCTAAAATCTCTTTTCTATAAATGCCTAAGACTCCTTCATTCATATTGAGCCTTCGGCTCTCATATGCTATGGCATGCCCTTCTTGAAGCAAGACTGCTCCAAGGCAATTACCACAAGCATCACATTGGACCTCAAATGGCTTTGAGAGATCCAGAAGCATGAGGACTAGTTGGGAGGTAAGCTTTTCTTTGAGGTTGTCAAAAGAATTTTTCTCCTTAGCAGTCCATAAATACTTAATGTTCTTCTTTGTTAAGTCCTGATATTCGAGAAAACTTTTCTATGAAGCGTCTATAGTATGCACACATACCAATAAGATTCCTAGCTCATGGAGATTCCTTGGATTAGGCCATGCTTTTATTACTTCTAACTTTGATGGATCCATATGGCTACCATCTTGAGAGAGAAGATGACCTAAGTGTTGAATCTCTTGAAGGAAAAAATCACTTTTCTTTTGGTTGAGAAAAAGCTTGTTCTCCCTCAATGCCTAAAAAATTACTTGGAGATGTTTCTTATGTTCCTCCAAGGACTTGAGTAGATGATGATATCATCAAAGAAAACTCTAGTGAATAAGTTTTCTCCATTAGACAATTGAACATGGCTGGTGTATTGGTCAAGCCAGAAGGTATGACTAGATATTGATAAAGACCAAATGGTTGTATGAAACACAATCGTTAGGATATCTTCATCTACGATCCTTATTTGATGATAGTCACTTTTAAGGTCAATCCTACTGAAGTCGGTAGAGCCTTGTAGGTTATCAAACATATTTTCTACCCGAGGCACAAGAAATCTGTCTTTGATAGTGATATGGTTTAGTGCTCGATAGTCCACACGCATACGGTTTGTACCAACTTTCTTTTGTACTAAAAGGACTGGATAACAAAAGAGGGACGATCTAGGCCTCACCATCCCTTTGTCTACCAATTCTTGTACTAGCCTCATGATCTCCTCTTGTGATCTTGGGAAACTCAATAAGGAGGCTTGTTAGGCAGTGAGCTTCTTGGAAGGAGCTCAATTTGATGGTCAACATTCCCTCCTTTTGGAGGTAAGTCCATAGATATATCATCAAAGAACACATCTTGGAATCCTTTTAGAAAATTAGACAAGTCTAACTCTTCTTGAAATTTCCTACCATTTACATTTGATGAAACATTAGGACCTTTTAGGGACTCTTTGACAAAAATCATGTACACAAAAATTGAGCTCTTTATTGATTTATCAAAAGCAGGTGAATTTACAAGTGGTATAGTACGACCATACTTACTAGCATCTATATAAATTCTCTTTCCCCTGTAGGTGAAGTAGATTCTCCTTTCAGGGAACTTCATGGTGGCAGCAGCCATACAATTGAACCATGGTGTCCCTAGGATAGCATCCTCATGTTGGAGAGGAGAGATAAAGAAGTTTTCTTTGTTGACATAGCTTTGGACATGAAGTGTCAAATTCCCAATCAAGGGAGTAACGGAGACTTGTTGTCCCTTGAAAGTTGTGTCGATCGTTACAATATCTCCTATCTCAAAAGCTTGAATGCCCAGCTTGGTGGCCAACTCCATTGATATAAAGTTGTGAGTAGAGCCAGGGTCAAACAAGATGAAGGCATCATTCTCCCTTATCTTTCTCCAAGCATAGGAGAGAGGCGATCCTTTGCAATGAGCATCCTCTTTTGGAGCCTCGATGGTGGAAGCTCTAGGAGTCTCATTGTGAGCATTTTTCTTGGGGCAAGAATGATAGCATGTCCTTGCTCCCTACACTTAAAACATTTATGGTCCTTGCAAAAAGCTTCAAGCTCTTCAGGAGAGAGTTTGTTTTTACCTTTGTAAACTCCCTTCTCCTTGGACCAATTGCTATTGTTGTTGTTGTTAGAATTGCCTTGGGAAGAATTTTGGGAATAGGTTTTCCCCTTTGCATCATTTTTGTCTTTGTTTTCCATAGGCTTGACAGTCTGTCTAGCCCCTTGTTGGAAATTGATGCACGAAGCAGCCATGGTGTGGTGGATTACTTTGGTTGTAGAACCAATCTGTTGAGAGTTGACGCACTCGGCCATCTCTTCAGGTAATCCAAGACAGAATTGTTGATTTTGTTCGGCAAATTCTATATTCTGAAAGACAGTAGCCTTGAGATGTAGATCCCAAAACTTGTCTAATATTTGTGGATAGACTCATGGCAGAGAAGCCTTAACTGAACCATTTTGTAAGCACTTTGTGCTTTGAATCGCTTGCAAGGAATTGCTTCATGATAGAAACTCATAGAGTTTTCCATGTCTTTGGGGCTTTGCATTGCCACAAAGGCTAGCCCACCATTGACAAGCCAATTTTTGGAAGTGCATAGCTACATGGTGTATCTTGGAGGACTCCGTGAAGCCCTCGTCGTCAAAGGCCGCATCAAATTGTTGGATGAAGACCAATACGTTGTCGGTAGCACCAAAGGTGCCATCTTAGGTGAGAAAAGAGACACTCTTTCCTCCCTCTTTGAACTTCTTGAGCTTTTGTGACCTTTTCCATGCAAGGTATGATTTGCGATGTCCTCCCCTCTTGTATCTCTAGGAGAATATTCATATCTTTTTCCAAAAGACGAGGAAGGTGAAGAAGAAGGAGAAGAGGGTGACCTCTTTCTTGCCCTTTTCTTTCTTTGTTTCCTCTCTTCCTTTCGGAGTATTGAGGAGAAGGACTATGGGTTGAACATTTTCTCTTGGGAGGAGTTGGCAACCATCTAGAGCGCAGTCTTCATTGAGCCACATCTTCAGAGGAACTTAAAGATTTATTACTTTCTTGCTCTTTTGTATCCTCCTCTCGTATGGGAGAGAGTCTTCTTTTGGGGGAGAGACCTCCTAAAGCTCTCTTTCAAGCAACTTTGGCTTGCAAAGTAGGGTTTCCCATAGCTTGTTGCAACCTAGTAACAATACAATCGACAAACATGGGGGCATCATCATGAGCACCTTCATGTGCAAAATCAAAGTTATCAATGTTCATTCTACTCTCTCAGTTATTTTCAGCCATGTTAACAAAATTTTTGTGCTTACTTAGTGTAGTCTTTGCCAAATTCAAAACCTTAGTTTCCACTCCTCTTAGCCTTTGAAAATCAGCACTTAAGTATCTACACCCATGCCTCCAATTGGTTAATTATAGCTAATTATAGAGAGTAGTGGAGTGTATCTAATACTGCAGAGTTGTCGAGGCATAGCTCCTTTTAGACTTCTTATGGCTCAATAATGATAAAGCCATGGGCAAGTCTAAAAAGACTCCATTATTAAGACTAAATCTCCCAAGGTGTGCACCATATTCCACATAGTGGGCTCAACAAAACCGCTAATAGATCCCAGTCTCACTTACCTTACTATAATTAACAAAATCAACCATTAACAGGCTACTTAAGGACCTCTATTCTTAAGAAAGAAAAGAGAAACCAAATGCTCTGATACCATTGTAATGGAAATGGCCTATGAACTTTGAGAGTAGCAGAATTAGGAAATTAGATAAAGCACTTTTGTGAGATTACTTGGTGAGCATAGAGGGTGAACTTAATTGATGGTAGCAACATAAATATAGTACTTAGCTAACTTGGCATGAACAATACATTTTGCAAGATAGTGAGTTTAGAGAACATGACAACAGTTGACCAGATTTATGTGGAGCCGGTCCCCCCTCCAATAGGCATTTGTATTGTAGATTCTCCACAAGAGAAACTTGGTACAATACAATCTTTGTGTTCCTTTGGACCTAGGTGATGCTATGAATATTGAAAGCTTCATCCATCACGAGCATAACATAAACTTTGCAAAAAGCAGTAACTATCCCAAGCCTCAATCCCAAGGCCTCAAACACCTTCGAAGGTGGAGAGACCTAGCGGGGAATGAGGGTAGGGAAGAGGAAGAAGAAATATTCCATAGGAAAAATAAATAGTTCCTCACTTATCATCACTCTTCTTGCTAGCATACGTAATAGCATAGTAATAAAGATGAGAAGATGAGAAAGTTGTTAACTAAGCAGACGTCAATTAACAGGAGCTGCTAAAGATCGAAGCCTTATGAATGCACATCAAAGACAAATATGAAGAAGCAGTGAAGATTGGAGTTACACACTTTTCACATTTCTCCAAAATGGCCATGTATTGTAATTTGCTGAGTTATTTAGCCATTGTGATAATTGTAACATATTATGGGCTCAATAAGAGTTCCAAGATGTAAAGCATAGGCCACTTAATGTATCTGGGTTGCAGATACAATAAGTGTGGAGCTTCAAAGGTCTTGGGCGTCAGACATTACACATTTTAGACCTTGGCTAAAGTATAAAATCCAGCTTTGTAAAGATTTTATTAAGTTTTGGATAATGAAATACACAACGTCAGCTAACGCCGCTCACCTCTCTCCTTCTCGTGCTTCCTACTCCCTCCCCGGTTGTCACATTGCAGTCGTGTTTGTTGCATTGCAACCGCAGGTAAGAGCTCTACGCATTGACGTAAACACATCATGGTATTTTGTAGCTTTTGGCATCACCGACCCCCGGCCTTGTTTCATTATAACTAGGAATCTATACTTTCAAATAAAAAACTAAGCATAGGCGGGGTATTGGAGCATCATTGCTTAGCATTTAGATGCATTCTGGGTCAAAAACGATTAGGTCAAAAATCCACTGCTGTTAATAATCGCGATTTTGGCACTTGACCTAAAGTGAGATTTGAGACCATAAGCATGTGTGCTCAAGTCTTATAAACATGTCCTAGAAGTTTCATTACATTTGGATGTCATTTGATGCTGCAACGGATGTGATTTGTTTGTGGATAAGCGATTGGCTTTTAGTGATTTCTATCACTTGAGTGTAGCATGAGTTAGATGCGAGTTGTTAGTTGTTTTCCAAGAGATTGACACCCTTTTGTAGCCTCTATGCACTAGTCGAGTCAGCTTCATCCCATGGATTGATAATTTAATCGTGGTTCTTGCTAATACTGTAATAAGATAGGATAGTGAGGTTAGACACCCGTCCCATATTTGGCGCCGTTGCCGGGGACCGAAGAGACCTAAACTAGGAAAAAACACGAGCATCTTGTGTAGTTGTCCATTAGCTTCCTCTAGGTGTACATGGAGTTAAACTTTCTTGTAAAAGCCACATAGCTTAAGAGTGTCGTCCTTTGCTGTGTAGAGGTAGCTTGGAAGTAATCGTACTTGCTGAGTGCCTTTAGGATTGTAGGACTGTATTAGGATTTTGAGGAGAATTGATAGACGAGACAAGTCTCAAGATCAATGCTCGAAAAACCATAAAATACAAGAAAACGAGTGTTTGTGGGCACTTTCCACAACCCCATTGCATGAGAACCTAGGAGTAGGGTTAGTAAGATCCGAGGTTCATTTCAGAACATTTATCTCTGCAAAAGAATCATTATGAGTTGTTATTGGAAGTTGCAGAATTTAAGGTCTACGGCTAGAAATAGCGCGAAAAGATTCCAAACCACTCAATCCGACTGGAGAGTAAGCTTCGAAACTGTATGAACCAGTGGATAAGTTCAAGGACACATTGAAGTAAAAATTTCAAGGGTTTGCAAAAGCTCAGATTATTTACTTTTTCTTGACATTTTAGGCCAAATTAAGTATTCACTTGATTCATAGGCCTAAAATAGATCATAAAAAGACTGTCCATTGAAAAACTTGAAAAAAGTGTTCATTTTGGGCCCAAAATAAATAATCGTGATTATTTACTTTCAGCTCAAATTTGACCAAGGTTCATACCAGTGACTCATTGCATGTGTACAAACAACTTTTGTAAAGGCATAGAAGATTTGGATCACCAAACTGACAAAAAATTGGGTAAAAACTAAAGTTTGTACTGACTTTTTGAAACTTGAGTGTAAATTGGAAAAAAAATTGTTCAAACTTGATGAAATTTGATTCATAGGCTTACATTGATGTGATAAACATGTGTACATGATCACTTGACCAAAAAGATGCAAAAACATGCAGGTTGTAAATAATCGCGATTATTTACATCTGTCCCATTTTTCAACTTTTTTGACCAAGTTAGCATACCACTAGTTTTAGCATGTTATAATAAGCCCACAAACCAAATTTGGTAAGATTTGGATCATTGGATTGAAAATTGTGACCAAATTTGCAAAGTTTATATGTAGACAGAAAATTGATGACCATTTGACAAAAAATAGTCCAAACTTGATGAAACTTGGGTAGAGACCTTAAGTTGAGGTGCTTAACACATATGTGTCAAGATTGGTACAAAAAATTACAAAAATTTAGCTGAAGTAAATAATCGTAATTATTTACATCTGCTTCAAAAATTGACAATTTTGCATATTTGAGTATACCACAAGGCCAAGCATACCAAGTAGAGCACACATATCAATTTTAATGAAATTTGGATCGCAAAATTTAGACTTAAGCTAGATTCTTAAAAACTAAGTCTACGGACATAAAACTATTGATAACTTGAACAAATTTTGTTCAAATTTGGTGAAACTTGACTCAGAGGCTTAAAACATGTCACTAAAAAACTGAGTATTGAAAAAAGTACAAAAAATATTCATTTTAGGTCAAAAGTAAATAATCATGATTATTTACTTCTAGCTCAAAAATGACCAAGGTTGATACCAGAGTCTCTTAAGCATGATTGCAAACATCTTTTGTAAAGGCTCATAGGGTTTGGATCAAAAAACAGACCAAAACCTTGATAAAAATTGAAATCTGTACTAAATGTCGAGAACTTGAGTGTGACTTGGTAAATCTTGTTCAAATTCAGTGAAACTTGGCTCATAGGCTTATATTGATATGTTAAACAAGTGTACATGCTCAATTGACCAAAAATATGTAAAAAATTACCAAAAGTAAATAATCGCGATTATTTACTTTTGCCATATTCTTCAATTTTTTTGACCAAGCATACCACCATTTTTGTCATGTTATATTGATCACTCATATCAAATTTGGTAAGATTTGGATCTCTTAAGCGAAAATTATGGCCAGATTTATAAAGTCAGTCTGCGGACAGAAACTGTTGACAAATTGAGCAGTAACTATCCAAACTTGGTGAACCTTGGCTAGGGAGCTTAAGTTTAGTTGCTTAACCAATTGGTATCAACATTTTGGTAAAAAAAATAAAAATAAAAAATCCCATTAGTAAATAATCGCGATTATTTACATTTGCTCTAGAATTGAGAAATTTGGTACAGATGAGTATACCATAGGGTCAAGCACATCAAGTAGACTCCACAAATCAAATTGGTGAAATTTGGATCACAAAATTGAGACGTAAGTCAGATTCTTGGAATCAGAGTTTGCGGACACTAAACAGTTGATAACTTGGACAAATCTTGATCAAACTCAACCAAACTTGTCCAGAGACCACACCAAGGCAATTACTTGGCCAAACAAGCTTAAAAAGTGTAGAAATTGAGAAAAGTAAATAATCGAGATTATTTACTTTTGAGGCCCAGAAACAAGATTTTGGAATTTCATTACCCAGTATGAGGTGGATTAGGCATTGGAGTGATCCATCAACATCCCTTGAGCTTTTGACGTCACATGTAAGTTTTTTTGTGGCAATCAAACATCGCGGACGAGTTCTCACAGTTTCATGGATTGCCTAATGAGAATGCATAGACTTTTATTGAAAATTTGGTAGTCAATTTCTTACTGTGAAATATACTAGACCAAGCTATATTGTTGCGGCTGCTGCAATACAGTTTATAGGATGAGGCAAAAGTTTGGTTACACAATTATGAGGAGTTGGTGCATGCACAAAGTCTAGGGGTGGTTTTGGACTATAATCGTGTGAAGCAAGATTTTTTGGCACAGTACTAATCCATTGAAGTACCTGATGAAGTTTGGCATGAAATTTTGGGGTACACTCAGAGGGCTAATCAAAGTGTTGTTGATTTTGTCATGCAGTTCACCCGTTTACGGGATAAATGGGCCCGAGATTTGGGAAATGAAATCTCTCCATCCATGTTAAAGAAGGACCGTTTTGTGGAAAACTTAAAAGAAAATTTGAAGTTCAAAGTTGAGTTGAAAGGCCCGCTACCTTTAAGGAAGCAGTCACTATTGTGAGAGTGAAAGAGTGGAAGGCTCAAAGATTTAATGAGTATGGGAAAGTGGTCCCTATGCAAAGTAATGCTGGCCAAAATGAGGAAAATCAGCCAGAGACTAGAGCCCAACCTGCTCAAAGGGTTGCTAATACTGAAGAATTATAGTGAAATATGCAAGACATGATGACCATGATGCAGGAATTGCAACTCAGTGTTCTTGGATGTGGAGGCAGTCGTGGTCGTGGACACGGTAGAGGAATGGCGTAGGCATGTGAAGCTCAGCCTAATGCTAATGTGGGTCGTAGACAAGGTGGTTTTGAGCCATATTGGAGGTTTATCCCTACCTATTATAATTGTGGTGAACTTGGTCATATCAGCACTTATTGTTCAAAGCCAGCAAGGATGGGAGGTGATATGTTTCCACTTCCGCAACAGATTCCTAACAGGGCTAATGATTATTCATTGAATATACAAGGAGATCAAGGTATTGAATAGGAAAATCAGGCCTCAACCTTTGATGGTCATGTGGGAATTGTGTGGGTTGAAAAGAAAGAAGCAGATATGTTGCCCGTAGGCAAGAGAGAGAGGGAAGGCTATGCTGCTCCAGGTCCTAGTAAAAAGAAATGGAAAGAGAAAGAGGGTGAAGATGCAAAATCCAAGAGGAAGAGAAGACCTCATACATGATTTAAAATGGTAGATTTATCTTTGGGAGAAGGCCAAAAAACTTACAATTTAAAGGAAGACCTGATTGGGAGGAAAGTAGATTGTACTTTTGAACAGTTGATGTATATGGTGCCCAAACTCAAGAGGCAGTGGAAGTCATTAATGAATCCAGAGAAATAGCCAAAGCATGGACAAGTCAGAGTGTTGGCCGTGGGAGAGTTACCTGACATTTTCCCTGTGGTGAATGCTTGGCACAAAGATGTGGGCATGGGAGAGGCCTACATTGATGGAGGTGCTTAAGTTTGAGTGATCACACAGTCATGTGTTGAGAGACTAGGTCTCATTACATGCAGAAGCTCTGGGTTTCAAATTCGCCTAGCAAACCATGCCAAAGTGAAGTGTTTGGGGATGATTAAGAATTTGGAATTTGAAGTCTTTAACGTGAAGGTTATAGTAACCTTTCATGTTATGCTAGCTCGCCTAGGAGCTTTCCCTCTCATTTTGAGACGACCTTGGTTGAGAATTGTTGGTGTTGTGCAAGATTGCGGCAAGGGCACAATCTGTGTGTATGGCAAGAAGGATGAAAAGAAGGTGTTTGATATGACTACCAAGCAACCTATGGCCCTAGAAGATGTGAGTGAGAATGATGAATCTGAAGTTAGGAGTGAAGGCAGTTCTGAAGATTCAGAAAGTAGCTCTGCTTCTAGTTCCAGTGATGAGGGTGAAGTGTCATTCTTGTTGTTGGATGAGGAGAAGAGAGAAGTTGGTGAAGTGTTGCAAGTATCAGGGAATATAAACGCTTCAAACCGTTTAGAGCAACTTGAAGAGTTGATACAACCTAAACATGAATTTCCAGTGAGAACGAGTTGATTCAAAATATGTTGAGTGCTGATTTGACACAAGGAGAAAGAAGGGTGTACTTAGTAATGTTGGACGCGTTTCCAAATCTTTTCATCACTTCATATCAAGAAATAAGGGGTTTTGTTGGAGATCCTGTGAAAAATGAACTAGTTGAAGGTGCAAAGCCAATACACCCAAAAAAAGAAGGATGGATAAACAAAAAATGAATGCTTTAAAGGAAGAAGTGGATAAGCTTTTGGATGCAAGGTTCATTGAGCCAATTGATAATGCTGAATGGGTGAGTCATGTAATGGTCACTTCAAAGGAAGATGGATGTTGGAGATTTTGTGTTGATTAGAATCCATTAAATGCAGTGACCAAGAAAGATCCTTACCCTTTGCCTTTCATTGATCAACTTTTAGATGTAGTGGCTGGCTTTGAAAGGTACACTATTTGTGATGGTTATTCAAGATATTTTTAACTTAAAGACCGGAAAAAGACTACTTTTATCACGCCATGGGGTTGTTTCTGCTTTTTGCTGCCTTCCTTTTAAATTGGGTTGACAAATGGGTCTGGAGATTTTGAACGAAAAGTTGATTGGTTGGGCCTGTTCCTTGGGAGGTTTATCAAAGGAGTAATAGATTTTTTTTGTGTATACAGTTCAAGAAAAAAGCATGTTCAAAATCTTGAAATGCCTTTTGCAAGGTATGGGGAATGTGAGGGTTATCTGAACCCCAAGAAACGTCATTTGGCACAGCCACGGGTGAAGCTTCTTGGACATGTGATTTCCGAAAATGGGATTGAAGCATATCCAAAGAAAGTGGAGGATTTGTTGTTGTTGTCATCTCCAAAAGATACCACATAGTTTGCCACTTTCATACAGAAGGTTAAAATATCTGTCTCCTTTCGTACCTTTGGCATCAGAACTACTGTATCCATTGTAGAAAGCAATTAAAAATGATACCTTGGAGTGGTCTCGTGACTGTGACGATGTTTTTGACACAGTCAAAGAAGTTTTGAGTACACTACCTATTATGCAAGATCATGAATGGGAAAAAGAGTTTTATGTTAACCCATCAATGGGAGATGATGCTACCAGGGCCAAGTTGTTGCAAAAGGGGAAGGAATCTTAGTATATGAAGCCTGTTCATTATCCTAACAGAGTGAAGAGTTGGTGATGACTAGTATTGTTTATGCTTGCAGACGATTGGTGATGACTAGTATTGTTTATGCTTGCAGACGATTCATGCATTACTTGTTGCAAAAGTCGTTGATTTTTCTCACCAGTTATTAATTACTTCCTCAGGTGTTCAATAATTCAACTATATCAAAACAGTGATGAAATGGGTTATTGAACTTAAAGAGTTTTAGTTCACCTTTTTAGTAGAAGATCTTACTCCGGTTACCCTAGCAGATTTACTCACTTATAGTATCTTTATAAGTTCAAATATTATCCTTTTGAAGATGCTAGATGGATGCAAGAAATCCAGCTTAATGATAGTATGAACCTTATCAATGCATAGAATGCTACATTAGAGTAGAAAATGTACATGTTTCTTTTAAATGATCAATGTTTTAGTCTTATAAGACTAGTTCTCTCTTTATTGTGCACAAATTTAAGTAGTATGCATACTAAGAATCATGTTTGTGATGACGACGTCTCTCAAACACCATGTAGAATTTGTCACTCTACTTGGGAGGTTGAAATGGACTAAAGAGCAGACATGCTTGCAGCAGCTATGTCTCCCAAGCACCTGTTGAGATGTAGAGAGAAAGAGAGAGAGACAAGACAAGACACACACCATGTACGCTCCAAAAGAGTGATTCATATTGAGGACAAGATACAAATATATAGGTGAGACCAAGTTGAGAAGAGTGATCCATATATAGCTCCAACACCCCCACTCAAACAAAGGTCTCTAGCTTTGGATAAAAAAATGCTTAGGGAGTTAAAGGAAAAAACCCAAGCCCCTATACAATGTGAAAATATGAACCAGCAATGATGATGTGAAAGTGAGTTGTGTATCTATGTACAAATATACAAGTGACTCAGAGATCACAATGTGCGAATGTGGAGTGTGCATAGTGCATGGTACCTAAAGGATTACAATCTCATATATACAAAGCTACCACAATAGCAGAGAAGCTAATCTAGAAAGAGTGAGGCCGAAGAAACTCCAAGCTCCAAGTGCAAGAGGATGAAACATGACTCATTGAGGCCTTGGTAAGAATTTCTGCAATCATCTGGTCACTTGGGCAGTGTTCAACCATAATGGTTCCTTTGCATACTTCATACCTCACATAATGATAATGGACGGCAATGTGCTTTGACTTATTATGTTGAACGTAGTCTTTTGCAAGACTCATAGAACTTTGGTTGTCACACCTCAAGGGTGTGCTAGAAAGAGGAGAGTGACCAATATCAACTAGCATTTGTCGAAGCCAGATCAGCTCACGAGCTGCAAGTGATGCCGCGACATATTCTGACTCAATTGTAGAAACCGCAACACAACGTTGTTTCTTGCTGGTCCAAGAAACAAGATAACCATTTATAAAGAAGCAATTTCCACTAGTAGATCACATAGATAAATGTGAGCTTGCCCAATCTGCATCTGTGTAACCCAAAAGAGAAAGAGATTGCATGGAATCCAATGTGAGTTGTCGTTGATAAACCAAACCAAAATCTATATTGCCTTTTAAGTATTTCAATACACGCTTTGCTACAGACCAATGCTGAAGAGAAGGACGTGCAAGATGTTGTCCAAGATAATTAGCAACAAACCTTATTTCAGGACGAGTATTCATGCCAAGAAACTGAAGATATCCAATCAAGTCAGCATAAGGTTGATTCATGACAAGTTGATCTACATTGTTAGAAGTGTTCTTCGTAGAGCTCACAAGACAAGGTGTGTTGGCCGAATGTGTAGATTCCATACCAAATTCTTGAATAATATCTACAATAACCTTTGATTGTCGAAGGAATAAAATACCTCTTGTACGGTTTCATTGGATCTGAATGCTAATACACGAGTGAATCTCTTCAAGATCCACCATATCAAATGCAGAGCACAATATATTTTTCACTTGCTGAAGAAATATCAAATCATTGGAAACAAGGATGGTATCATCCACATAAAGATCAAGAATAAAAAATCTGCTACCTTGGTATTTTATGTATAAGTTGGGGTCTGAAGAGCAAGAGATGAATCCTTTAGAGGTGAGAAAAGGAGAGAATTTTGTATACCATGCTCACGAAGCTTGTTTGAGACCATATAGTGCCTTATGGAGTTGAGCAACAAGGCCTTCTTTACGTGGAATAAAAAACCCTTCTGGTTGTTCCATATAAATTTCCTCTTCCAAGCCACCATTAAGAAACTCGGCTCGCACATCCATTTGATGAGCTTCTAAATCAAATTGAATAGCAAATGCCAATAAAACTCAAACACTTGTAATGTGAACAACTGGTGAAAAGGTCTCTTGATAATCAACACCAGCTACTTGGGAGTAACCTTTTGCAACTAGACGTGCCTTGAACTTGTCAAAAGATCCATCTACTTTTGCTTTTGTCTTATACACCCACTTACACTTAATAGTTGTACGACCAGGAGGTAGTTCAGTTAGTATCCATGTACCTTTAGAGATAAGAGAATCCATGTAGCTTTAGAGATAATAGAATCGTACTCTGCTTCCATAGACTCTTGCCATTGATCCTTTTGTGGTGAAGAGATAGATTCATCATAAGTAACGGGATCTTCAAAAGTAGAGCAAGCATTATCAACAATATCGTCATCATAAACATGACATGAGCTATGTTTAAAATCAATAGGCAAATCAACAAAA
The DNA here is from genome assembly GCF_014529385.1 of Adiantum capillus-veneris. Taxonomy (NCBI): domain Eukaryota; kingdom Viridiplantae; phylum Streptophyta; class Polypodiopsida; order Polypodiales; family Pteridaceae; genus Adiantum; species Adiantum capillus-veneris. The sequence continues at coordinate 140,765,412 of NC_140936.1, forward strand.
ATATCAATATCATCATTGGCAACATTCAGAATGGATGGTTGTGAAGAGGAAAGCTTCTCTATAGGAAGAGTTTCATTATCTGAAAGAAATGGAAAAGCCTGAAGCAATGATTTAGTATCATCACAATTATCCATGGACCATAAAACTCCCATAAGTTGTTCGTTAAAAGTGGCATCATGATTCACAATTAGTTTCTTGGAGGAAGGTTCACAGAATTTGTAGCCTTTGGAAGTGTCATAATATCCAATAAAAATAACTTTAACACGAGGAGCATCAAGATTTGTTCGTGTTTCTTTGGGAATATGAATATAAACAATGCATTCAAAGGTTCAAAAATGAGATACAGAAGGAATGTCACACGTCCATGATGTAATGGGTATCTTACCACAGGGTGCAGTAGTAGGAAGATGATTCTAAATAAATACTTCCGTCAAAGTACCTTCAGCCCAGAAAACACGAGATAAACCAGAATAAATGAGCATATATCTTATCGCATTGAGAATAATGTGATTCTTTCCTTCAACAATGCCGTTCTGTTGAGGTGAATATGGAATAGTGTGTTCATGATGAATTCCATTGTCATCACAATAACTCACAAACTCTCGAGAAACATATTTTCCTCCATTGTCACTACGAAGCTTCTTAAGGTGACGACCGGTTTGAAGTTCCGCAGCGTTGTGAAATTGTTTGAAAATAGATAAGGCCTCGGATTTCTGTCTAAGTAGAAATACAGTCGTATACCGTGAGAAATCATCAATGAAAGTAATGAAGTAGCAAATTGTGATCTCGAAGAAGGTAATTAGCATGAACAAGATCCAATATGTCATGATAATGAGTTGTATTTGAAAGAGGAAAGGGTTTACGATTGTGTTTCCCAAGAGCACAAAACTCACAAATTCCCATATAGGAATGGACTTTAAGATCCATGCCATGAACAAGCTCATGACGTTGAAGATCAAGGAGTTTTGAGAAATCAGCATGAACAAAATGGTGATGCCATACTTTGCAATCATGATCACCTGGAGCACTGACAACATTTGCTACAGCATCGTTGAGAGAGAGTTCAAACAACTTACCGTTTTGAGGAGCAGTGGCTATAGTCTATCCATCTTTCTCAATTCAGCATTTGGTATGATCAAATTCAACAAGTCTAGCAACTGAAAGAAGAAAATGTTGAAGATCTGGTACATGTAATACTCCTCGCAAAATTCGAGTGGAAGAAGAAAAGGTATCAAGATATAAGTCTCCAATACCCTTTACTTGATAAGTAGTATCATCAGCAAGATAAACAACACGTTGAAATTGCAGTGGATGATAGTTATGAAGCCACTTAGACTGATATGTCATATTTCCTGTAGCACCAAAATTGACAATAAAAAGTGATCCATCACGTACATGAAGTACTCTGTCTGGAGTAGCTGAACATAGGACGTAGCTTGTTTTTGGTACACTATTATTTCGATATTCAGTAGCATATTCTCTATTACAATTTGTCTCGAATCTACGCTTATAGCACATATGAGTGGGATGATCAGATCGTCCACAATATTCATAAGAAGAAGAAGAAGAATATTATCTAGATAAACGTGGTTATTTCGTGGTAATATTGTGTTCTTCATCATATTGACGTGCCCAACAATCATCTTTGGTATGCCCATTTGTGTTGCAGTAAGAACATTGCTTATTGGGAAATTTGAGACGAGAGAAAACATTACCACGACGGCCACCTCTGTGGTTTCCTCGTTGAAATGGATGCCTTCGAGCATAAAAAGCACGTTCCATCTGTTGTGACTCAGTTTCCTCTTCTGAAATCATAGCTATATCATGACCAGCATTACTACGCTCTTGACGTGGAGAGTATTCAATTAAAGAATTAGGCAAAATTTGGACTCACAAAGGGGCCTTATAAGGAGTTTAACTTCCTCTCTCATGTCCAAAACGGATGTGCGGTAAAATTTTTGCAAATCAACTCTTAACTTGGCGGAGATTCGTGTTGGAGCTATATATGGCTCACTCTACTCAACTTGGTCTCACCTATATATTTGTATCTTGTCCTCAATATGAATCAATCTTTGGGAGCGTATATGGTGTGTCTCTTGTCTCGTCTCTCTCTCTTTCTCTTTACATATCAACATGGTATCAGGGCAGTAACGAACACGCGCCGATTCAATTCATGGTGACAAAACAGTATGTGTATATGATTTGCATGTAAGATTCAAAAATTGCTACAAATTTTATTTTTGAGCATTGATTCTTGTTAACTGTGGTTGTTTTGTGTTAAGAAGAATATGATTAGTGTTTTGTGTGGCGTTTATTGCTAATCAATCTAATTGTTGATTACGTTTTCTTGTTGATGACACCCTGAACTTCATCTCAAATTTTCTTGCTGTTCTGCTCAAAATTTGGAGAAACGGGAAAAGCGCAATGGAGCATAGCGCAATGACATGTTTCATCCAAAACTTGTTCGTCTCCTCGAGCTCTTCGATTTGAGTTCTAGGTTTGCGTCAATCGTAGTTCGCAGCAGAAAGTTATGCTGTTTTTACTGCAATTGAGCTTGACGCAGCTTTCTTTGTCCTACTTCTTCGTGAAGCGTCCGCGATCGTTTTTCTTATTTTGGCGTTAACTTTTTTGAGAAGATTTAGCTTTTTCCTATTCGTATTGTGGTGGTCAATCTTGCGTCTCACGCCACTCTATTTTGAGGACTCTTTTATTATTAACGTCTCCTTTCCCTGCCTTTTTTGGGTGACGTCTCTTACATCTTTGGAGGTTCCTTGAGCATCCTTCTTACGTTTATCATTGACAGAACGCAGTCCTCATATCTCTCTCATTCTCAATTGCGGCCTTCACCATATAGGGTGTGCAAATTCTGCGATCTTATCTTATACGTCTTCTCGCAACAAGATATGGCTATGAATATTCTCGTCAACGGCTTTCCTTCTGGCCAGCGTTCTGTTCCTCCTTTCCAAGGTCAAGGTTTTCCAGGCTAGAAAGCAAAGATGTTGTTAATTCTTGAAGGCGGTGAACTCTCCGATGTTGTTCTTGGAAATCGTGTTTTTTCGTCTCAGCCTGTTGATACGGATAATGATAACGTGCTTATCACTGAAGGACCTATATTTGAAGATTGGAATGTTGCCTATACGGATTGGCAACGACGTGATAAAGCAGCTCGTCGGTATATTCTTTCTGCTCTTACTGATTCCCAAGTTTTGCTTGATATGTATGAACTGCCTACTTCCCACGACGTATGGAAGTACCTTATTGCAAATTTTCAGAAGAAATCTATCACAGAAATACTTTATTTGAGAGGGTTGCTTAACAAGTTACAATATGAAGTTGGTACTGCCATGACGGGACATATTGAATCTTTCAAATCTATTAGTAATCAACTTGCTGTTGCCGGTGATCCTGTTCCACAAAAGCAACTGATTACACTTCTCCTTGATACGGTGAAGGGCTCTTCTTATGATAACATGGTTACTATTCTCTCTAATAAAGATGGTCTTGATCTCGACCAAGCCTGCATGTCTTTAATTGAATACTTTCAACGTCAAGAACGTCGTAATGTTGGTCATGATACAGCTATGATTTCACAAGAGGAGACTGAGTCACAACAGATGGAACGGGATTTTTATGCTCGAAGGCGTCCATTTCAACGAGGAAACCGCAGAGGTGGCCGTCGCAATAATATTTTCTCTTGTCTCAAATTTCCTAATAAGCAATGTTCTTACTGTAGCAGAAATGGTCATACTGAAGATGATTTTTGGCCACGTCAATATGATGAAGAACACAATATTACCACAAAACAACCACGTTTATCTAGAGACTCTTCTTCTTCTTCTTGTGAATATTGTGGACGATCTGATCATCCCACTCATATGTGCTATAAGTGTCGATTCGACACAGATCAAAATAGAGCATATGCTACTGAACATCGAAAAAACATTGTACCAGAAACAAGCTGCGTCCTATGTTCAGTTGCTCCAGACAGAATACTTCATGTATGCGATGGATCACTTTTTATTGTCGATTCTAGTGCTACAGGAAATATGATATATCAGTCTAAGTGGATCCATAACTATCATCCACTGCCAGTTCAACGTGTTGTTTATCTTGTTGATGATACTACTTGTCAAGTAAAGGGTATTGGAGACTTATATCTTGGTACCTTATCTTCTTCCACTCGATTTTTGCGAGGAGTATTACATGTACCAGATCTTCAACGTAATCTTCTTTCAGTTGCTAGACTTGTTGATTTTGGTTTGTTTGTTGGATTTGATCATACCAAATGCCGAATTGAGAAAGATGGACAGACTATAGCCACTGCTCCTTGAAATGATAATTTGTTTAAACTCTCTCTCAACGATGCTGTAGCAAATGTTGTCACTACTCCAGGTGATCATGATTACAAAGTATGGCATCACCGTTTTGTTCATGCTGATTTCTCAAAACTCCTTGATCTTCAACGTCATAATCTTGTTCATGGCATGGATCTTAAAGCCCATCCCCATATGGGAATTTGTGAATTTTGTGCTCTTGGGAAACACAATCGCAAACCCTTTCCTCTTTCAAATACAACTCATTCTCGTGACATATTGGATCTTGTTCATACTGATATATGTGGACCTCTACCTTCTTCGAGATCACAATATCGCTACTTCATTACTTTCATTGATGATTTCTCAAGGTATACGATGGTATTTCTACTTAGACAAAAATCTGAAGCCTTATCTGTTTTCAAACAATTCCACAAGGCTGCGGAACTTCAAATTGGTTGTCGCCTTAAGAAGCTTCGTAGTGACAATGGAGGCAAATATGTTTCTCGAGAGTTCGTGAGTTACTGTGCTGACAGTGGAATTCATCATGAACACACTATTCCATATTCGCCTCAACAGAACGGTGTTGCTGAACGAAAGAATCGCACTATTCTCCATGTTGTAAGATGTATGTTGATTCATTCTGGCTTATCTCGTGTTTTTTGGGCTGAAGCTACTTTGACAGCAGTATTTATTCAGAATCATCTTTCTACTACTGAACCCTCTGGTAAGATACCCATCACAGCATGGACAGGTGACATTCCTTATGTATCTCATTTTCGAACCTTTGGATGTATTGCTTATATTCATGTTCCCAAAGAAACACGAACAAAGCTTGATGCTCCTGGTCTTAAAGTTATTTTTATTGGATATTCTGACACTTCCAAAGGCTACAAATTCTATGACCCTTCCTCCAAGAAAGTAATTGTGAATCGTGATACTACTTTTAACGAACAGCTTATGGGAGGCTCATGGTCCATGGATGATTCTGATGATACTAAATCATTGCTTCAGGCTTTTCCACTTCTTTCAGAAAATGAAACTCTTCCTATAGAGCAACTTTCCTCTTCACAACCATCCATTCCGAATGTTGTCAATGATGATATTGATATTTTTGTTGATTTGCCTATTGATTTTGAACATGGCTCATGTCATGTTTATGATGACGATATTGCTGATAATGCTTTTTCTACTTCCGAAGATCCCATTACTTATGATGAATCTATCTCTTCACCACAAAAGGATCAATGGCAAGAGTCTATGGAAGCAGAGTACGATTCTCTTATCTCTAAAGGTACATGGATACTAACTGAATTACCTCCTGGTCGTACATCTATTAAATGTAAGTGGGTGTATAAGACAAAAGTAAAAGCAGATGGATCTTTTGACAAGTTCAAGGCGCGTTTAGTTGCAAAAGGTTACTCCCAAGTAGCTGGTGTTGATTATCAAGAGACTTTTTCACCAGTTGTTCGCATTACAAGCGTTCGTGTTTTATTGGCATTTGCAGTTCAATTTGATTTAGAAGCTCATCAAATGGATGTGCGAACTGGTTTTCTTAATGGTGACTTGGAAGAGGAAATTTATATGGAACAACCAGAAGGGTTTGTTATTCCAGGTAAAGAAGACCTTGTTGCTCAACTCCATAAGGCACTATATGGTCTCAAACAAGCTTCGCGAGCCTGGTATACAAAATTTGATCTTTTTCTCACCTCTAAAGGATTCATCTCTTGCTCGTCAGACCCCAACTTATACATAAAACGCCAAGGTAGTAGTTTTGTGATTCTTGCTCTTTATGTGGATGATACCATCCTTGTTTCCAATGATTTGGGATTTCTTCCGCAAGTGAAAAAGTTATTGTCTTCTTCATTTGATATGGTGGATCTTGGAGGGATTCACTAGTGTCTTGGCATTCAAATCCAACGGAACCATACAAAAGGTATTTTATTCCTTCGACAGTCAAAGTTTATTGCAGATACTATTCAAAAATTTTGTATGGAATCTACACATTCAGCCAACACACCTTGTCTTGCGAGCTCTACGAAGAACACTTCTGACAACGGCGGTCAACTTGTCACAAATCAACCTTATGCTAACTTGATTGGATGTCTTTAGTTTGTTGGCATGAACACTCGTCCTGATATTCTGTTTGCTGCTAATTATCTTGGACAACATCTTGCATGTCCTTCTCTTAAGCATTGGTCTACTGCAAAGCGTGTGTTGAAATACTTGAAAGGCACTACAGATTTTGGTTTAGTCTATCAACTACAACTCACATCGGATTCTATGCAATCTCTTTCTCTTTTGGGTTACATAGATGCAGACTGGGCAAGCTCACATTTATCTATGCGATCTACTAGTGGAAATTGCTTCTTTATAAATGGTTGTCTTGTTTCTTGGACCAGCAAGAAACAACGTTGTGTTGCAGTTTCTACGACTGAGTCAGAATATGTTGCGGCATCACTTGCAGCTCGTGAGTTGATTTGGCTTTGACAAATGCTGGTTGATATTGGTCACTCTCCTCTTTCTAGCACACCCTTGCGGTGTGACAACCAAAGTGCTATTAGTCTTGCAAAAGACTATGTTCAACATAATAAGTCAAAGCACATTGCTGTCCATTATCATTATGTCAGGTATGAAGTACGCATAGGAACCATTATGGTTGAACACTGTCCAAGTGACCAGATGATTGCAGACATTTTGATCAAAGGCTTGGGTTTTTCCCTTGAACTCCCCAAGGGTTTTTTCATCCAAAGCTAGAGACCTTTGTTTGAGTGGGGGTGCTGGAGCTATATATGGCTCACTCTACTCAACTTGGTTTCACCTATATATTTGTATCTTGTCCTCAATATGAATCAGTCTTTGGGAGCGTATATGGTGTGTCTCTTGTCTCGTCTCTCTCTCTCTCTCTCTCTCTCTCTCTCTCTCTCTCTCTCTCTCTCTCTCTCTCTTTCTCTCTACATCTCAACAATTCGATAGTTAGAATCTACTCTTCAAGATCTTTCTATTGATATATAGTATGCCATGACATTCCTCGTATTTTGAAAGATTTTATTTTTTATTCTCTAGATTCTAGACGGAGTTGTCACATCACAAGAGAATAAAAAATAGAATCTTTCAAAATATGAGGAATTTCGTGGCGTGCTATATATCAATAGAAAGAGCTTGAAGAGTAGATTCTAACTGCCAAATCTCCGCCAAGTTTAGAGTTGATTTGCAAAAAATTTACTGCACGCCCGTTTTGGACATGAGAGAGGAAGTCAAACTCCTTATAAGGCCCCTTTGTGAGTCCAAATTTTGCCTAATGACATGCAGGCTTGGTCAAAATCCAGACCATCTTTATTGGAGAGAATAGTAAGAATGTTATCATAAGAGGAGTCCTTCACCATATCAATGTAATCAGTTGTATTTGTGGAACAGGATCACCGACAGCAACAAGTTGGTTAATAATAGATTTGAAAGATTCAATATGTCCTGTCATGGCAGTAACAACTTCATATTGTAACTTGTTAAGCAACCCTCTCAAATAAAGTATTTCTGAAAAGATTTCTTTTGAAAGTTTGTAATAAGGTACTTCCATATGTCATGGGAATTAGGCAGTTCATACATATCAAGCAAAAGGGAATCAATAAGAGCAAAAAGAACATACCAACAAGCTGCTTTATCACGTCGTTTCCAATCCATATAGGCAACATTCCAATCTTAAATACAGGTCCTTCAGTGATAAACACATTATCATGATCCGTATCAATAGGCTGAGGCAGACAAACACGATTTCCAAGAACAACATCAGAGAGTTCATCACCTTCAATAATTAACAACATCTTTGCTTTCCAGCTTGGAAATCCTTGGCCTTGGAAAGGAGGAACAGAACGCTGGCCAGAAGGAAAGCTGCTGATGAGAATACTCATAGCCATATCTTGTTGCGAGAAGACGTATAAGAAAAGATCGCAGAATCTGCACACCATATATGGTGAAGGCCGCAATTAAGAACGAGAGAAATATGATAACTGTGTTCTATCAATGATAAATGCAGGAAGGATGCTCAATGAACGTCTGAAAATGTGAGAGACGTCACCCCAAAAAACAGGGAAAAGGACACGTTAATAATAAAAGAGTCCTCAAAATAGAGTGGTGTGAGATGCAAGATTGACAGCCACAATATGAATAGCAAAAGGCTAAATTTGCTTGAAAACGTCATTTGCGTCTTCACACACACTGTACCTCTCATAACCTGCCACTGAATCCAAGATCTGATCGATGAATGGAAGAGGATATGGGTTCTTCTTAGTGGCTGCATTTAAGGGTTTAAAATCTACACAATTCCTCCACTTCCCATCCTTCTTTTGGCTACTGGACTCACCCATTCTGTGGTCTCCACTGAGATTATGAAACCTGCCTTCAATAACTTTTCCACCTCTTCCCGCAAGGCTTCCATCTGCTCTTGACCCATCCTTCTTAGCCTTTGCCACACTGGCTTAGCACCTTCTTTCAGCTCGATATGCCTCTCTTCTCCTTTGAACCCTCTAATCTCTTCATATGAAGTAATGAACAAATCAAGAAAATTAGCCAGCGTGTGCAAATATCTCCTTCTCTATACATGAGAGGTCTCCACTGATCATTTGTGTCATCAATTCCTTCTTCTTTGACAGTTCAACCTTGGTTTGCATCAGCCCTTCAATCACTTCATAAGGCCTTTCACTTTCATCTTCAATCTCATTTGCAAATGCAGCTAAACCAGACTCCTAGATATCTTTGTCCATCAAAAGAAATGCAACATCAACATCCTCATCACTGTCGGTCGTACTATTGATAGCCATTTTTTCGGCTCTCTGTAATTGCCATAGTGAGTTATCTCACCCTATCAAATCACTCAAACACTGTGGTTACCCTCACCCTTTCACTGTATATAGGTGCGTGTGAGTTAGGGGACTTTTCCCATATTTCCTTACTGAAATAAAAAACCCTCAATTAGCTAGTCATTGGGCTAGTTGAGCCAAATATATATATATATATATATATATATATATATATATAAAATATAAGTATATTATGGCCCATGCGTATGTAAATATCTCTTTGTATATAGGGCCTAAATAAAAGATTTTTTCATAATTATTTTGGTATTTATTTAAATATTTCTACCTAGGTGTGTGTTATTTATGCTCTGTACATTGCCTCACCATTACCACAATTTTTCTTACCATTTTTCATACTCTTTATTCCATATAGAAATATTTTCATGTAAGCTTCTCTTATATTTGGTGTAACTCCACCCCAACAAAAATCCAAAAAAACTAGTTTTATTTATGTGTATATTTTTTTCACTATGTGATTTTTCTCTTCCTACATCTATTTTGTTTTTTTTCTAAAAAATTAGAACACCAAAAATATTTATCTTTTTATGGTAGCCTCATAATGAGAGAGATTTCTTTTGACCCCTTTACATTTTTTCCACTTATATTATTTATATTTGACATGTACATATTTTTTAGACCCCTCAATATTTGATTTTCTTAGTTGTACTATTCACTTATATCATGATCTCAACAATATCTTCAATTATAGACCTACCAAATAAGGTCAAGGGTAGGTGGCATGCATACATGCACTATGGAGGGCTCACTCTTGGAGGTATTCAAAAGAATCATCCAAAGAAGGACCCCACAAGGACCTTGTGCAGTGGAAAAAAACTGTCGGTTTTGCTGAATTTTTAAAGCTCACTTGCTCTCCGAATTTGAAAAGGTGATACAAACAAAAGTTGTAGCTCGTGGACTGAACTTTTGCCTCAAATTTTTTCATATTTTTTTGAGCTACGAGCTGTGAGCTATGATTTTATTAGTGGACCGCAGTTTTCCCATGCTATGCAGCCACACTCTCTCTTCCACTTTATCATTTTCCTCTTTCACACACACTTCTTTTCTCATCATCCCCACCTCTCTCACCACTACTCTCTGCACCCTACTCACCTTCTCCTCAACCTTGAAGAATAAGAGAAACCATGGTGAACTCATACCTCCCACACACAATTCCATTCCAAAATTGACCACCTAGTCTCATTTTTCCTCCTCCAAATTACCCATATCTATCAAAAAAACCACAAAATTCAGCCTCTTCTCTTAAAAGACAGCATCATGGTGGTTGATTACTCAGCTTCAATTACCTTGTCTCTCAAGGAAGGTCAAGAGTGGAGAAAAAATGTACCGTCAAAGCTTGTGGACCGTCAACAAGCGTCAAAATTCGCTCTACTCAAGACACTTGGGAGCATCAACCTTGTAAGAAATCCACCTTTTCTTACCTCTTAAGAGTTTTTCTTCCTTATTTGTATCCTACATGGATACTCCCATTGTAAATATCCAATTCCATTTGTAAATTAATACTAACTCTACTAACACTAACCCACTATGAAAAGTCCTATCACCTCCATTTCTCTCCTCTCTCTTTCCCCACCAACTTCTTGATAATTCCAAGAAAAAGAAATTAGATAAATTGCTGAAAATATAACCCAACCATGGTTAGAGGAGTAACCCTAGCCTTCAAAATTGCTATAAAAGGAGGGTGTAGCTAGCACAAAAAAGGGGGAGAAGAAAGAGCACTATGCTATAGCTTGAGAAGCCAAGCTCAACCTCTTGAGAAGGAGCTCCTGAGTGGAATCTCATTGGCATTAGGCATATGTATGTGTTGTATTGGGGGTGATTAGCAAGGGAACTCTATGCCCTTGTAAGAGAGAGTGATCGTTAAATTGAGAGTAGGAAATCTATCATTTCTCCTACTAGTGTAAGCCCAACATTTGCTGAATCAAGGAGGGTGAATTTGGACTAAGCATGGATACCTTGTCTCCCTTCCAACGTGAAGTCATGGACAATAATGTTGTGTAAGTGTCTTGGTGTTTTATTTAAGTTCTTGATAGCTTGTCTCAGGGTATTGTTATCAATTTAGCCATAAATCCCACATGCTGTAAGAGGGCGAGAGGGTGGAGAGGACTCCCCTGGCCTTAAGACAGTGATTGGGGTGGCTTTTTTCTTGTGATGTGTTGTGGTGTAATTTACTCAGGCTATGTTGAACAAATACTAATCTCACTTTGATTGGTCATGACAGATTTGTAAGAAGGCATTAGTGCAACAAGCACCCCCTTCCCCCTTCTCTCTCTTTCTTACATATATATATTTATGTTTGCTTGATCATTAACGATACACTTCAAAGCAGCCCAAGCACCATCTCTCTCTCTCTCTCTCTCTCTCTCTCTCTCTCTCTCTCTCTCTCTCTCCCTCGTGTTTTAGTGTGTGAGAGTGTTCCATTGGTGTTAGGGTTAGTGTAAATTCCTTGCTTGTTTGTGGGTTGCTCTAACGATTCTCCTCTTTTGCGTCCTACTTCGCTCTTAAACTAGGTGGTGCCCCTTGTGTAGTTGGGATTTGGATGGGGGTTTGTTGTTTTGGTTTGTGTTGTGTTGTGCCCCAGCCCCATTGAGCAGCACGGGAGCCTTGAAGGGTGTCTAGAGGTTGCTCTTCTTGTTGCCCGCCCCGGACCGCTTCAAATTGGTGCCCCCACGGAGGAAAACAACTTGTGTATATTTTTGTGTAGGATCAACTTTTAGCATAGTCAAGTAGTTTGCATGAATCACGAGAGTTTGTATGATCCTTTCATTCCTATTGCAAGGCAAAAGATACACATAATTGTTAGTACTAAGTTGCAATTTCAACGGGTAATTCGTAGGATTTTAGGTCCTCTTAGGTTAGCCGAGATAAACACTTCGGTAAATCCTTTTATTTTGCCTCTCATTAGGTACAATATTAGCTTGGACGTCTATATTTTTGTGTTATTTTAAGCATTAGGACATGCATAGGCCATGGATAATGGCCCAGGAATAGAGGTTTTTCCCTTTCATTTTACTCCACACATTAGAATAAACGTTGCAATTAGTAGAAAGATCCATTTTCAACAACGAATGGTGTTCATGTTTGGTGCCCAAAGAGTAGGAGAAATTCTTGCATCACCAAACCCTGTCATTCTACCTCTCATCAACTACCACACTTCTTTTGATGTACATGTGTTCATTTTATTTTAAAATGAAGTGCAGCCCGGCAAAATAGTGTGTATGTTTGTTTTTTCTTTGTCCAAGTTGTTACAAGAAACAAAAAACGATCATTTGTTCTAACAGGGAATGTATGTGCAGTGAAAGTTCAATCCTTAGAGATCTAGCTCTATTACCAATTGAGGTGCAGGAGCAAGTAGTAAGGCGTCTCCCTCATAACAAGAGGGTGGTGAAGTTAAGACGAAAGGTCCTACGCATGGATTCCATTTTCCTCTTGTTGTTGGGCACTAAGGAAGACCGCACATTCATCCAACTAGTGTGTGCCCTAAGATTGGTAAATAGAGTGAAATTTGGCGTTTGGCGAGTGCATTTCACCATTGAGGAAGACTCTTCAGGAAACTTGCGGCCAGAGTTCATGCTTCATAGACTCACATTTGGAATTTTGTAGCACAAGTGGAGTCTTTAAATCTTGCAAACTTGATTGGACTTGATGAGGATGTTCTTTATGAAATTGTGAGAAGGTTGCCTCACTCCGACTGTGTGGAACTCGAAGGAAAGGAGCTCCTAGTCAATTGCTACTTTCTCACGGCCTTCGACGAGCATGAAGATCTAGTTTTTATACAAACTGCTTGTGCGTTGGGAATTGTAGAGCAAGTGCAATTTATCACTTGGGACGTGGTTGCTCTTTTGGATCCAGAAAATGAAGCTCTAGAGATTTCTGTTTATCGCCTTAGCTTTGAAGAATTTCAACCCTTCTTAGAGCTCATCAATAGTCTACCTTTTTGTTTTGATCAAACAAATCGAGACCTCATTGAAGCTTGGATAGCTGAAGAAGAAAACCTAGAGTGGTATTTTCTTACTTCTTCATTTGCAGGCGAGTGGTTCTAAATCTCTATTGTATCCCTTATTGTAACTCGTGTTGTAATCTTTCATAATAATGGAGAGCCAAAGCCAAATGTCTGGATATCCTCTTTTCTTTGGAGAGCCTGGAGAGGATGCAGAATTATTTTTAGCAAATTTCAAGATGTCTTGCCGTATCAAGAGGATAGTAACCGATCAAGAACGTGTAGAAATGTTTGAGGTGGTCCTTAGGAAAGATGCTAGTACTTGGTTTGACTCTTTGCCTGAGGAAGTTAAGGGGAATTACACAGAAGTTTTGAATCGTTTTAAGAGATACTTCTTTGATCCCCAAAACACTCAAAAACTATGGCAAGACATTGTTTCTCATAAGCAAAAAGACTTAGATGACTACTACTTGTACAAGCAAGAGTTTCTACGTCTTTGGGCACTATGGATACGAAATGTTGCTAACCCTGGTGATGGTGCATAATTTTTAAAGAAGGAGAGGTTCATAGCTTGACTCTTTCCTGACCTTAAGGTAAAAGTTGAGGCGGGTGCTCCTGCTACTTTTGATGCAGCTGAAACTAGGGCTGCTGAGAAGTATAGGAAACTCAAGTGCTTAAGGGGAGAGGTTCCAATAGAAAGTCTTAGACCCAAAGGTAAGTCACAAGCATCAACATCTAGGGAGCTTCCCGAGGTAACGGCTGAAGTGATTGAGAAGGTAAATGAATCTTTAAGCAGCCTGTCAATTCACCTTGCACAAGCTGTAGGTCCAAAGGGACAACCAAAGAAGTCAGAAGAGAGAGAGCCACGAACTAGGAGAGTCTTGCAATGTTGGAATTGCGGAGAGTCTGGACATGGGATGTATAATTGTCCTTCGCCCCGTGGAGAGACAGGGAGACCTAACTTGAATTACCCAGTGATGAATGCAGGAGAAGGAGCTGGTCAACAACCAAGGCTTCTACAAAGGCCAAATGGACCAAGACCACCTCCACAAGGGGTAGAAGGAGTTCCATCTTTGCCAGATCCAAATGTGCATGTGGTAGAGGTGACAAATTCAAATGAGGTTGACATGGAAGCCAATGGCATTAAGCGTGGCCGAGGAAAAGGTAAAGAGAAAGAAGGACTCACATCACAGAGTGACCATGGACAAGGCAAGAAAGCAAAGGAAACCAAGGAAACCAAGAGGACTCAACGTCGTATCAACCTCCAAGACTTCCCTCTTGGACATGGTATGGCTCCGTACAACTTGTTGGAAGACATGAGAGGTAAGGGTCCTGATATTTCATGGCCTCAATTTCTTGCATTATGTCCACAAGTTAGGAGGGATTTAACAAGGGCAATTAGCACTAGGAGAAAGGTGAAAGAGAGTGTGCCTGTTGTAAAAATTGCACAACCTGAAATGAATGAGGATATTACACCTGTGCTAGATTGTTACATAAAAGGGAGATTGGTTAGGAAAGGTCTAGTGGATGGGGGTGCACAAATTTGCATCATGATAGAGGGACTCATGCAAAGACTAGGCATGCACATCCATGAGACACCTGAAATCAAAGTCAAGATGGCAAACAATAGCAAGGCTAGGTGTGTAGGCATTTGTAAAAATGTCTTTGTAGAGGCCTTTGGCATTAAGAAAGCGGTGGATTTTTATGTTATGTCGACCAAGGGAAGTGGTTATCCATTTATCCTAAGAAGACCATGGCTAATGAAAATGCGAGCTTTGCAGGATTGGGAGAGTGGGAAATTAATTTGCAGGAATGACAATCATAAGAAGGTTGTCTTTGACATGAAGGAGAAACGCCAAGAGGAGCTCCATGAAGAATCATCTCAAAGTGAGACGGAAGAAGGTTGGACCGATAGCACTTCAGAAGAAGAAAGTAGCGGCAGCATTACTGAAGAGGAGTCTTCCATCGAAGTCATGGGGGTAAGGTTTAAGCCAAGCAACCAAGAGACCTCTTGTCAAGGCTTGGAGGACGTAGGTCCTCAAGAGAACGAAGGTGTTCAAGATGAAGGGACGCTGGAAGGTATGCTATCAACAACACTTACAAAGGATGAAAGAGAGGAGTTCAAATGTGTGCTAAGGAAGTTTCCTAGGCTTTTTGCTAAAGACTACACCGACGTGCGTGGGGTAGATGTTGTTCAACACAAGATTGAGTTAAAGCCTGAGGCCACACCTAAAGATCAGAAGCTACGAAGGCTAGGAGTTATAAAGGAACAGGCTCTACTCAAGGAGGTAAGAAAGCTTCTAGCAGCAGGTTTCATTTATCCAGTGGAGAATTCAGAGTGGGTCTCTCCTGTTGTTGTCACTCCTAAGAAAAATGTCAAGTGGAGGGTGTGTGTGGATTACCGTCCCCTCAATGAGGCAACAAAAAGATATCACTTTCCCCTCCCATTCCAGGATGAGATACTAAATGAGGTAGCTGGTCATGAGAAGTACATTGTGTGCGATGGTTACTCAGGTTACTTTCAAATAGGGATTGCATTGGAGGATCAATTGAAAACAACCCTTATCACTCCTTGGGGTTGTTATGCTTTTAGAGTCATGCCATTTGGTATGACAAATGCTCCTGCAACATTCCAACGTTTCATGAATATGGTGTTTCAAGCATTCTTTGGAAAGTCAATTAGGGTGTTCATTGATGATTTCTGTATTTATAGCTCAAAATCATTGCATCTACAAAGGGTAGAAGAAGGTTTAAAGAAGCTCTACGACATGGGAGGTCAACTCAACCCCGACAAGTGCCATATAGGTGAGGATGAAGTAATCTTGCTTGGTCATAAAGTTTCTTACAAAGGCATTGAAGTGGATCCTTCAAAGGCAAAGGCTCTTATTGAGCTACCAACACCCAAGAGTCTTCAGGAGGTCATCTCATTCATTCAGAAGGTGAAGTATATGTCACGCTTCATTCACTTAGCCTCGGAGTTGCTTCATCCTTTGCAAAAGTTGACACAACAAGTAGAATTTGCATGGTCTGATGAGCTTGAAGAGTATTTTTGTAACATTAAAGTCATTTTGTCAGAGCTACCAACACTCATGCCTCCTTGTTGGGAGTACACATTCTTTGTTAGCTCTAGTGTTGGAAGGGAAACAATTGGTGCTGTGTTGCTACAACAAGATCCCTATAGTACCAGGATGCGACCCATCTACTTTGCTAGTAGGGTCATGAATGCTTTAGAGAGAGGCTACACGGAGGCGGAACTCATGATGCTTTCTCTCATGTTTGCGATAAGGAAGTTTAGATCCTACTTGCTCCCAAAACCTTTTGTAATCCTCACCGCAGAGAATTTGTTCCCTTGGGTGTCATCTCAAATGAATCTTAGTACTAGGACCTCAAAGTGGATTATGGAGTTGCAAGAGTTTCAATACTCTTTCAAGGTAGAATATAGTGTGCGTGCACAATTGGCAGGGATTCTCACTTATAGGGTGCATGAAAAGGAGATTAAGGTGCCTGAAGTAAAGACCCTACCATTGCCACCACCAAAAAGTATTCCTAATGCTTTTACCTTGTTCTTTGATGGAGCTTTTCGTCGAGCCACAGGAAAAGCAGGGGGAGGGCTAGTGTTACTCAACCCAAGTGGAGAGGTGGTCATGAAAGAGAAGTTCAATCTACCAAGTTCAGCTAGAAACAATGAAGCAGAATATGACACACTACTTCATGGTTTAAAAATATGCATTGGCCATGGTATACAACGTCTCATGGTAAAAGGGGATGCACTTCTCATTGTGAAGCAGATTTTAGGCATTTGGGCATGCAAAAATGAAAGACTAAGGGCCAAAGTTCATACCATCCGTAGGCTATTTAATCAATTTGAGGAGGTGCAATTATATCATATTCCTAGGAAACAAAATGAAGATGCTGATTTACTTGCACAACAAGCCGTTGCATGTGTAAAGAAAGAAGTGCAGGTCATCATGGTGGCGGCTGCTGTGAAGCAATCGAGGTACCAGGGATTGGAGTCATTGGCTCCCATCATTGGCTACATTTTGGAGGGTGATTTTCCACCAGACTTCACAAAAGCTCAGAAGAGGAGACTCATGAAGAAGGCAAGCATGTATCTCTTCCTAGAAGGCTCCGTCTATCAAAGAGGGAAGGATAAAGTGTGCAGAAGAGTACCAACTATCGCGGAAATTCCAGCCATTCTAAAAGGTTTGCATGAAGAGGCATGTGGTGGTCATTTTTCCCAAGAATTAACTGTGAAGAAGATTTTGCTTGCGGGGTATGTTTGGCCAAGTCTGCATGTGGATGTCCAACATTGGTGTAAAAGTTGTCACAATTGTCAGGTAAATGGGAATAGAAGATTGATTTATGGTCCAAGGCAAATCGTGCTTGCAAATGGACCCTTTGAAAAGTGGGGCATTGATGCTATGGGTCCTCTGCCTAGGACAAAAAATGGTAAACTCTACATTCTAGTGGCTGTAGACTATATGACTAGGTGGGTGGAAGCACAAAGTGTGGCAAAGGTAAATGAGAGGACAGTGAGCAAATTCGTCTACACTCACATTTGTTGTAGATTTGACACACCTTTGGAGATCGTTTCTGATAATGGTCCAGGGTTTAGAAAGGGATTGCTCACAGAAGTCTGTGAAGAACTTCACATTCTACATCGTCACAGTACACCCTACTATCCCCAATCAAATGGTTTGGTAGAAAAAGCTAATGGCGTCATTGCAGGCATCATTAGAAAGATGGTGAAAAACAAGACAAAGTTGTGGGATGACTTCTTGGATGGTGCCTTGTGGGCGTATCGAACCACATATAGGGAAGCCACGGAGTTCACACCATTTCACTTGGTCTATGGTCAAGAGGCTTTACAGCCAATTGAACTAAGCACAAGATGATCAAGAAGCATGGATGGATCGACTTCTTACCTTAGCTGAGCTTGAGTGGAAAAGAGAAGCAGCATACAAGTGCTATAAGAGGAAAGCCACACAGACAAAGGAGAAGCTTGACAAGAAACTGAAGGACAAAGGCATCAATGAAGGAGATCTTGTGCTAAGGTATGACAATCGACTCGATAATCGTTTTGATGCCAAATTTGAAACAAGATGGCAGGGGCCATACATAGTCAAGAAGGCTTTCAATTCAAGTTACTATCAACTTATGGACTTGAATGGGAAAGAGCACTCCAGGAAGGTAAATGGCTATCGCTTGAAGCCTTACTTGAGTCGCCTTCTACCAAAGGATCTACCAGAGCAAAAGCAAACTATCCCATGTAAGTATTGTTCCATGAAGCATGAGTGTAACACAAACCAAAATTCCAAGGGGCCAAACAATGAAGATCTTGTCAAGGACTCTGAAGCACTCTTTTTGGAAAAGATTCTTTATGATGGTACATGAATATACCATCATCTTGGGGGAGGGCTAATGATAACCGTTTTTTCGGCTCTCTGTAATTGCCATAGTGATTTATCTCACCCTATCAAATCACTCAAACACTGTGGTTACCCTCACCCTTTCACTGTATATAGGTGCGTGTGAGTTAGGGGACTTTTCCCATATTTCCTTACTGAAATAAAAAACCCTCAATTAGTTAGTCATTGGGCTAGTTGAGCCAAATATATATATATATATATATATATAAAATATAAGTATATTATGGCCCATGCGTATGTAAATATTTCTTTGTATATAGGGCCTAAATAAAAGATTTTTTCATAATTATTTTGGTATTTATTTAAATATTTCTACCTAGGTGTGTGTTATTTATGCTCTGTACATTGCCTCACCATTACCACAATTTTTCTTACCATTTTTCATACTCTTTATTCCATATAGAAATATTTTCATGTAAGCTTCTCTTATATTTGGTGTAACTCCACCCCAACAAAAATCCAAAAAAACTAGTTTTATTTATGTGTATATTTTTTTCACTATTGTGATTTTTTCCTTCCTACATCTATTTTGTTTTTTCTCTAAAAAATTAGAACACCAAAAATATTTATCTTTTTATGGTAGCCTCATAATGAGAGATATTTCTTTTGATCCCTTTATATTTTTTCCACTTATATTATTTATATTTGACATGTACATATTTTTTAGACCCCTCAATATTTGATTTTCTTAGTTTTACTATTCACTTATATCATGATCTCAACAATATCTTCAATTATAGACCTACCAAATAAGGTCAAGGGTAGGTGGCATGCATACATGCACTATCGAGGGCTCACTCTTGGAGGTATTTAAAAGAATCATCCAAAGAAGGACCCCACAAGTACCTTGTGCAGTGGAAAAACACGGTCGGTTTTGCTGAATTTTTGAAGTTCACTTTCTCTCCGAATTTGAAAAGGTGATACAAACAAAAGTTGTAGCTCGTGGGCTGAACTTTTGCCTCAACTTTTTTCATATTTTTTTGAGCTACGAGCTGTGAGCTATGATTTTATTAGTGGACCCCAGTTTTCCCATGCTATGCAGCCACACTCTCTCTTCCACTTTATCATTTTCCTCTTTCACACACACTTCTCTACTCATCATCCCCACCTCTCTCACCACTCCTCTCTGCACCCTACTCACCTTCTCCTCAACCTTGAAGAATAAGAGAAACCATGGTGAACTCATACCTCCCACACACAATTCCATTCCAAAATTGACCACCTAGTCTCATTTTTCCTCCTCCAAATTACCCATATCTATCAAAAAAACCACAAAATTCAGCCTCTTCTCTTAAAAGACAGCATCATGGTGGTTGATTACTCAGCTTCAATTACCTTGTCTCTCAAGGAAGGTCAAGAGTGGAGAAAAAATGTACCGTCAAAGCTAGTGGACCGTCAAAAAGCGTCAAAATTGGCCCTACTCAAGACACTTGGAGCATCAACCTTGTAAGAAATCCACCTTTTCTTACCTCTTAAGAGTTTTTCTTCCTTATTTGTATCCTACATGGATACTCCCATTGTAAATATCCAATTCCATTTGTAAATTAATACTAACTCTACTAACACTAACCCACTATGAAAAGTCCTATCACCTCCATTTCTCTCCTCTCTCTTTCCCCACCAACTTCTTGATAATTCCAAGAAAAAGAAATTAGATAAATTGCTGAAAATATAACCCAACCATGGTTAGAGGAGTAACCCTAGCCTTCAAAATTGCTATAAAAGGAGGGTGTAGCTAGCACAAAAAAGGGGGAGAAGAAAGAGCACTATGCTATAGCTTGAGAAGCCAAGCTCAACCTCTTGAGAAGGAGCTCTTGAGTGGAATCTCATTGGCATTAGGCATATGTATGTGTTGTATTAGGGGTGATTAGCAAGGGAGCTCTATGCCCTTGTAAGAGAGAGTGATCATTAAATTGAGAGTAGGAAATCTATCATTTCTCCTAC
Organism: Adiantum capillus-veneris; assembly: GCF_014529385.1. Taxonomy (NCBI): domain Eukaryota; kingdom Viridiplantae; phylum Streptophyta; class Polypodiopsida; order Polypodiales; family Pteridaceae; genus Adiantum; species Adiantum capillus-veneris. Next base: position 140,785,912 of record NC_140936.1, read on the forward strand.
TAGTGTAAGCCCAACATTTGCTGAATCAAGGAGGGTGAATTTGGACTAAGCATGGATACCTTGTCTCCCTTCCAACGTGAAGTCATGGACAATAATGATGTGTAAGTGTCTTGGTGTTTTATTTAAGTTCTTGATAGCTTGTCTCCGGGTATTGTTATCAATTTAGCCATAAATCCCACATGCTGTAAGAGGGCGACAGGGTGGAGAGGACTCCCCTGGCCTTAAGACAGTGATTGGGGTGGCTTTTTTCTTGTGATGTGTTGTGGTGTAATTTACTCAGGCTATGTTGAACAAATACTAATCTCACTTTGATTGGTCATGACAAATTTATAAGAAGGCATTAGTGCAACAAGCACCCCCTTCCCTCTTCTCTCTCTTTCTTACATATATATATTTATGTTTGCTTGATCATTAACAATACACTTCAAAGCAGCCCAAGCACCATCTCTCTCTCTCTCTCTCTCTCTCTCTGTCTCTCTCTCTCCCTCGTGTTTTAGTGTGTGAGAGTGTTCCATTGGTCTTAGGGTTAGTGTAAATTCCTTGCTTGTTTGTGGGTTGCTCTAATGATTCTCCTCTTTTGCGTCCTACTTTGCTCTTAAACTAGGTGGTGCCCCTTGTGTAGTTGGGATTTGGATGGGGGTTTGTTGTTTTGGTTTGTGTTGTGTTGTGCCCCAGCCCCATTGAGCAGCACGGGAGCCTTGAAGGGTGTCTAGAGGTTGCTCTTCTTGTCGCCCGTCCCGGACCGCTTCACTATCACTGTCCTCGTGAGTCACTGTGGAATATTCTTCATCACTAGACTCATCCTCATCATCATAAAGGTCCTCCAATACTTTCCTTGTGTCCATATTATATAGTATCTTGGCACCTGTCTTTCCATAGAGGCTAATCGTACCACGTCCCCAATCTTGAACAGCTCCCACTGTACGTAACCATGGTCTGCCCAATATAATAGAATATGCTCCCAACCCCGCTGGCATCACATGAAAATCAACCACCACCTTTACATCATACCCGTCCACTTCTAAGCTCTTTACAACACCCAAACATTTTAATTTGTGATGGTTTGCCAATCTAATCCAAAACCCTCACACCCCAGTCACTGTAAGACCCATCTTCTCAACGCATGAGTGTGTTATGACACATATTTGGGCTCCACCATCAACATAAACTTGTCCCAAATTTCTTCTTTTGTGCAACACATCTACTATTTGGCAAATATCTCGTAGTTCATCCATCACCACCACCTTCATTGAGCCTCTCTCTTGTTCTTTCTCCATTGGGTTAACCATCCTCTTCCATTGTCGCTTTAGCTTAAGCACCATATCTATAAGCTTCCCAAAAGTAACATCTTCTTTCTTGCTTGTTAGATCCTCCTTCAAGTCATAGATTAATTGCCCATCCCCAGTGGAAAATCTAAAACATGAAACTTGCAATGAGTTCTTCTTTTCCTCTTGGCCTAGAGATCCTCACCTTCATGGCTCTTTCCGTTCTTCTTGTTAGGACCTGGGGCATTTCTTCCTTCTTTATCTTGTGTGGTCCTCTTCCCAATAGGCATCACCAATGTATCCTCCAGCTTTGGTGCCTTCTCCAAGGTGATCACACTTATCACTTTTGTCTTTCCCTTTTCTTCTTGGGTTAATCCACTGGTTCCTTCTTCTCCCTTAATCTCAATGCCATAATCATTTGACCTAGTTAGCACTTGTCTTGGCAATGGATACATGTCTCTCCCCATCCTTGGTGTCTTATCACATTGCAGGAAATTATAACATGTGGGCGTCTGCCTCTAGACTCTACCATTGCTTTGTCCAACACCATTCCTTGGTCTTTCTTCACATCCTGGCTGATTTGCAAACCTCCCCCGACCTCCATTATTTTCCACATTACCTAGCATGTTTAGGTTGAGATTCTTCATTAAATCTACCACTTGCCTCATGTCTTTTCTTAGCCCATCATCTTGCACTGTTGTAATGACCACTATTGGCATAACCTGAGGAGTAACAAAAACCACTGGTTCATGATGAATCCCTAGCATGCAACGTTGAATCCATAGGCTGAAATTCAAACCTCCTGGGCAAAGACTCTACTCCTAGCTGACTCATTCTTCTTAGCTTCCAATCTTTGTTCCTCGCTACCTCTAGTGCATCTTCATATGTCCTAGGCTTCTTTAGCTCCACTCTCCAACGTATATTCTCCCAAAGACCAGCCAAGAACCTGTCCTTCTTCATCATGTCAGGTGGGGGTATCTATGGTGCTAAGGCCTTGCACATCCTCTCCCATGCCATTGAAAACTTACGTATGTATGCATATACTAGCTCACCTTCCCTTTGCACCAAACCCTGTACTTCTTGCCACACTTTGTCAGGATCTTCTGTCTTCACAAACTCCACTTCCAATCCATGCCTTAGATTGTACCAACTCAATCTCACAAGTGGATCATCCGCACGCAACTCCTCTTCAAATGCCTTCGACCAAACTCGTGCATCACTCTTCAAAAAAATTTGGAGAAGACATAACATCTGTGTAGAATCGTCAATCTGATGGCTAATGTAGGCAACCTCCATATTTTCCAAAAATTCTTCCATATCTTCATCACTTCTTCCATGAAATTTCGGATAAGAGAAAGCCATGGCTACCCAAGTTTTGATGCTTTGACAACCCCTTCTAACACACGCGGAAGAACCCAAAAAAATTTACTCACTCAATCCCTAGAAACTTCAATGGAGCTCGTCTTTAGATAAGGACAAACACATGCACATCAAATGAGTTTTCATAGTTAATCATTGAAATTACAACAGGCAAATGGGGATTCCAGTGTCTCTCTTAATCTTCTTGGCCCAAACATAAAGACTATGCGCTACTGGAAAAAAATCTTCCTAGACACATGAACATTTATCTGGATTCTTTATGTTAAATGAAAAGGAGTGAATTGAGGTCCGTTTTGATCATCCATTAAAGCCAACCATGCAGCTCCCAAGAAGGCACACCTGACTTATCCTCTGATTTTGCCAAAATTTTAGCAACATAACAGCATAAATGTCTCGAAAGACAAAAAATGAGCCATCACAACTTGAAAAATTTTAAGCAGAATTTCCCAGAAGTAGAGTAGTAAGAACCCAAAATATAGACTGTATATGTATGCATAACCTGTCAACAATAGAACTCGAGCATCAAGTAGGAATCACTAGTACATAGCCTATAGTAAGGTCATGAAAAGGGTTCTTCAGCCACCTGTATCACCGAAAGGATCTCACATTTGAGAATCCCTCAGCTCAATGAAACCTCACGCTATTGACCCTCTCACGAAATCTTATGTGAATCTCGTATAGTCAAGTCTCAGAAATGACTATCTTCCAGACCAAGTCTCAAAAATGGATGGGATTGCCAAATAAAACCAAGTATGGCTCCACAAAGGTGTACTATGGCAGTTCCACAAGTAACGTACAATAGAAGACAATGCGTTTAAATAGGCGCCAAATGATGCATACCCACAGCAACTGCAAGTGACTTCCACTTGCCAGTATATCACTCTACTCTGGCTACCTGTACCTGTGTGAATCACCTATACCTGTACCTGCATCCTGTAACCTGTAATCTATAGCTTGTAGTCTGCAATCTATCATTTGTAATCCCAAATTTGAAGGTAGTCAAAGAAGATTCTCAATGGGGACACCAAAAGAATGTGAGCGGGATGGAAACACACACAATGTCTCTATAATGGCCCGACACACACTCTTAAGATGATACAGACACACACTATGGGGCATCACTCGGCTTACACAACCCACTTGGCCGAGACAAGGAACACACCGATGGAGTGAGAGGAGAGAAACTATCCATTTTCCCACTCAACACAGAGCGACACACACACACACACACACCCCAAACACTCAGCTCAAAAGAGGAATATTTCTTATGTTTAGATACAATTAAGCTTGGTCCAACACCAACGGGGTAAATAGCTCACACAATATGAATGAAGTTTACGAGATACAATCACAAATTTGAACAGAGGCTTCGCTCATTGGAGAAACCTACACAACCAAAAATAGCAGGAAAAAGTGAGGAATTCAGCAAAACAAATAGTGCCATTGTGTCCGGAATGGCCCAAACCCCACTCTACAATATCAAATTACTCAAATCCGACCTCGAATGAGCAGTTTATGGCCAAAACAGGCTCCAAAAACAGCAAAAATTGAGTTACGATTGTTCCTCCTCTTCTCTTTTTCTCCGTTTTTTCAGTGTTACACTTTAGTTTATCCCTTGGGTACATTTGGCCTTTTAGTTGACCTCAAACGGACCCAGAACAGGCCAAAAATTGGCCACGCAGTGCATTTTTGTCATTTCTATATCCATCCGTACACCTGATACTCAACTTTTTCCAATAATGCATCCCGCAACCATGTGAAGTGGCCGCCAAATATAGTCCTCCTAATGACCTTTTTGCATAATCATCACAAGAAAACACCCACGTTGTGTCCTCGCTTACCCACGTGCAAGTATTGACCTCCTGACGCCACTAGATGCCATCTAAGGCACCTGCTTACCCCATACATCGGCCCACTAATAGCATCCTCAAGAAGTTTAACATGCTATCAACTCCTCATTATTATAGAAAAAACCCACTGGTAGTGGTGATAATGAAAATTTTTGTACTATGTACACGTTGTCCTACCTGTACACATATGGGCCCCACTCAACCACCTAGCTCTGGAAAATGGGAAATCCTTTATTTGATGCACCATGCATGTGTATGTACATATGCGCAATCACTTCTTCCAAAAAACTCCTAACACCGCCACGCCTCTGCCAAGATTTCTCGGTGTGGAGAGCAAAACGGAAAATTTATTGGCTTAAGTGAAGAGGTGGAAGGATGGTGCCAAGAGACAATGGAGTAATCCCACATGGGGGGGAACAAGTGGAAATTGAAGGGTATAAGGGGCAGAGTGGGTATCCTGTAAGGGTGTATCAAAGGAGCAAATGAAGCCTCCTTGCCTTGCTAACGAGGGCTCGTCGGTGTTGGGGAAGAGAGGAGGTGCCCTTTTTTAGTTCCCACTACTGCCCAAGTGTCTGGCCACCTTTTTGGTCCACTTGACATCTCCCTTCCCCACTTGCCTTGGTCAAAATGTGGCCGACAGCTCAGTTTTCACCCAAAAAAGGCCTAAAATGGACCAATTAAAAGGTGCCCAAAGTGGAAAATGATATCGGCTTAGAGGAGAGAGAAAATCCCTTGGGATAAGAGCCAAAAAAATCCCCTTTTAATAGCTGCAATTTCTTGCAGACCCCTTTTTCCTAATAGAGACTAGATTTTTTGGAGCTTTTGAGAGATACCCCAACTTCAAAAGCTTGTAACTCTCTCATCTGCAATTCCTTGCACACCCTTTTTTCCTAATAGAGACTAGCTTTTTTGGAGCTTTTGAGAGATACCCCAACTTTAAAAGCTTGTAACTCTCTCATCTGTTGTCAGAATGAAGCATATGGATACTCTACAGAGGTCTACATGCCACGAGCTTCATCTTTTTGGCCTTGGTTTTGATCAATTTTGATCATGGTTTGCATTAGGACTGTTTCCCGCCCGACTTTACAGGTGTTCGACATAGGTGTTTTCCAGAGCTTTATGGTGTTTCCTTCAGACGATCTGGTGTGTGTAAGGCTATAGAGGTTCTTGTTTTCCTTCTAGTTTTCACGCTATCAGCATCTCAAGGCTACTGCCTTTCAAAAGATAGACTTTGCCGAGCAAAAGCAACAATTTTGTACAGAAATGGTCGAGTATGTCAACTCCCAACGGTCCTCTATCACCGAAGTAATCCACCACACCATGGTTGTTTCCCGCATAAATTTCCAACAAGGAGCTAGAAGGAATGTCAAACCCATGAAAAATGGCAAAGACAAAAATGATGCAAAGGGAAAAACCAATGCCCAAAATTCTTCCTAAGGCACTTCCTACAACAAGAGCAATAGGTCCATGGAGAAGGGAATTTACAAAGATTGAAAAAAAATCTCTCATGAAGATGTTGAAGCTTTTTGCAAGTAACATAAGTGTTTTAAGTGTGGGGAGCAAGGACATGGCTTTCGTTCTTGCCCCAAGAAAAATTCTTGCAATGAGACTCGTAGGGCTTCCACCATCAAAGCTCCAAAAGAGTATGCTCATTGCAAAGGATCATCTCTCCTCTATGATAAGGGAAAGGTAAGGGAGCATGATGCCTTCATCTTGTTTGACCCTGGCTCTACTCACAACTTCATATCAATGGAGTTGGCCACCAAGTTGGGCATTCAAGATTTTGATATGGGAGATATTGTAATGGTTGACACAACTTTCAAGGGATAGCAAGCCTCCGTTACTCCCCTGATTGGGAATTTGAGGCTTCATGTCCAAAGCTATGTCGACAAATAAGACTTTTTCATCTCTCCTCTCCAACATGAGGATGCTATCCTAGGGGCGCCATGGTTTGATCGCATGGCTACCAACATGAAGTTCCGTGGGAGGAGAACATACTTCACCCACAGGGGAAAGAACATGTATATAGATGCTAGTGAGTTTGGTTGTACTATACCACTTGTAAATCCTCTTGCCCTTGATAAATCAATGAAGAGCTCAGTTTTTACGTACATGATTTTTGTCAAAGAGTCCCTAAAAGGTTCTTATGTTCCATCAAAGGTGAATGGTAGGAATCAAGAAGAGTTAGACTTTTCTAACTTTCTAAAAGGATTCCAAGATGTGCTTATCAATAATATCCCTATGGACTTACCTCCAAAACAAGGGGATGATGACCATCGAATTGAGCTCCTATCAGGAATCTCACCGCCTAACAAACCTCCTAATCGAGTTTCCTAGGCTCAACAAGAGGAGATCATGAGGCAAGTACAAGAATTGGTAGACAAAGAGATGGTGAGGCCTAGCTCCTCTCCCTTTTGTTCTCCAGTCCTTTTAGTGAAAAAGAAAGATGGGACATACCGCATGTGTGTGGAGTATCACGCACTAAACCAGATCACTATCAAAAACCAATTTCCCGTACCTCAGGTACAAGATCTGTTTGATAAACTACAAGGCTCTACCTACTTCAGTAGGATTGACCTGAAAAGTGGCTATCATCAAATAAGGATAGTGGAGGAAAGTATCCTACAGACCGCGTTTTGTACAACAGTTGATCTTTATGAATATCTAGTCATGCCTTTTGGTTTGACCAATGCACCTACCACATTCAATCGTTTGATGGAGAAAATATTTAGACCCCACCGCAAGTTCACTGGAGTGTTCTTTGATGATATCATCATCTACTCCAAGTCCTTGGAGGAAATCAAGAAACATATCCAAGTGATTTTTCAAGCATTGAGGGAGGACAAGCTTTTGAGGGAGAACAAGCTTTTTCTGAACCAAAAGAAAAACAAGTTTTTCCTTCAAGAGATGCAATACTTAGGTCATATGATCTCTCAAGATGGCATCCGTATGGATCTATCAAAGTTAGAGGTAATAAAAGCATGTCCTAATCCAAGGAAGCTACATGAGCTAAGAAGCTTTATTGGTATGTGTGCATACTATAGACGCTTCATAGAAAAATTTTCTCAAATAGTAGAACCATTACATGACTTAACAAAGAAGAACGCTAATTATTCATGGACTGCTAAGGAGAAAAAAGCTTTTGACAAGCTCAAAGAGAAGCCTATCTCTCAACCAGTCCTCATGCTTTTGGATCTCTCAAAGCCATTTGAGGTCCAATGTGATGCTTGTGGTGATTGCCTTGGAGCAGTCTTGCTTCAAGAAGGGCATGCCATAGCATATGAGAGCCGAAGTCTCAATACGGATGAGCAGGTCTTGGGCATTTATGAGAAAGAGCTTTTAGTTGTTCTTCATGCCCTAGACACATGGAAGCACTATTTATTGGGGACTCCATTCATTCTACAAACATACCATCAAAGTCTCAATTACTTTATGACGCAAACAAAGCTTTCTGGCAAACAAATTTGGTGGGCAAATTTTCTTTTGCAATTTAATTTTCATATTGCTCATATTGCTGATAAGCACAATCAAGTGGATGATGCACTTTAATGACGACCAAAAGTCAATACAGTGTCTATAGCAACTCACAGTGAACTATCTTCCATGATAGATGAGTATGATATTGACCCTGACTTCAAAGATGTTGATGGGGGCTTTTCACAAGCCAAGCTCCCATACCCCTCTTCTCTCGTCCCCACCCCATGGAAACCTCCTCTTAGGGAGGGAGTGATAAAAGGCATTGGAAAAGTAAGAAAAAAATATAGTATGATTATGTAAATATATGAGAAAGGTAAAATAGGCCACCTCATGCCTGCGGGGCACCCCATCCCCACCTTGCCTCCTTTTTCTTCACTGTTGCCCCGCCGTGTGTCCCTTTTCCTCTCCTCCACTCAAAAGGTCAACCCCCTCTCTCTTCCTCTTGTCCTTTCTCCTTTCTCTCTCCCCTCAAGCTACCCCACCTCTCACCAATAATGCATTCTAACTCACCAATAATGCACCGTAACTCAAATGCAACTTATCCTATCCTCCAAAATAGTATACCCCACCCCCCCTTTCTCTCTCCTATCATATCCCATGACCAAAATACCCCCCTCTCTCTCTAAAGGGAGCCATGTCTCTTGTCTTGTAGCTAAATAACCTCCCCCACACTCACACACACTCAGTTTCACTGAAAAAGGTGCCCACAGACCCATCCCCACCCGGTGGTTACCTGATTTTTCTTGTGTTCACACACATCTGCACACAGATTCACCTCTGAACACACTCCCCTCTCTCCCCTCTTGTAATTACTTTATTCTCCATGTCACCTCTCACTTTTTTTCATCAACCCATCTCTCTCTCTTAGTCTCTCTCATGAGACTACTGTTTTGGCACATATACACACAGCCAGACAAGTGGGGCCCACAGTCACATGGCCTATGTAGATAATGATTTCTTCATTTCTAAATTCTAGAATTTCTCCCCCCTCCTCCCCTATATAAAGAGGGGTCACCATCACACTTAATACACACACCATCACCAAAGAGTACACTATGCACTGTGTGTGCCTAGTGCACACACACACACCCACACCATCACCATCACCATCACCGCAATCACCATGCTTGTCTTGAGCATGACCTCTACACCCTTGGCCATGGAAGATGAAAGGCAACTAAATGAAGGATGATGGCCATAACCCTCGTGCGAGTCTTCGCCATCAACTCTCACCTATCAGCCATGTGCTCTACCACTCTCTCCCTTCTCATTCCCCTACCCTATGCTCCCCATTTCATCGCCTTATTCTCTAAATAAAGCTTGAGGTTTTGTGAGTATGTTTTCTTGCAATGTTTTGCCCATGTCAGGTGTGCGGAATCGCCACCTAGTCTTGTGTTTGGAGTGAGCTTGTGTATGTGTGAAGGGTGTGCGGATTCGTCATCCTTTTGTGGTGCCTAAGTACTAAGCCGCTATACCCCCTCCCTCTCTCTCTCTCTCTCTCTCTCTCTCTCTCTCTCTTGATCTCATTCCCTTTCCTCTTCGTCATTACTCCCAAGCATCCATCTCTCTTGAATGAAAACTTTGTTATGGTGGTGTGTTGTTTGTGTCGTAGCCGCTGAAGCTAGTGATGGGGGCTTTTCACAAGCCAAGCTCCCATACCCCTCTTCTCTTGTCCCCACCCCATGAAAACCCCCTCTTAGGGAGGGAGTGATAAAAGACATTAGAAAAAGTAAGAAAAAAATAAAGTATAATTATATAAATATATGAGAAAGGTAAAATAGGCCACCTCATGCCTGCGGGGCAGCCCATCCCCACCTTGCCTCCTTTTTCTTCACTGTTGCCCCGCCGTGTGTCCCTTTTCCTCTCCTCCACTCAAAAGGTCAACCCCCTCTCTCTTCCCCTTGTCCTTTCTCCTTTCTCTCTCCCCTCAAGCTACCCCACCTCTCACCAATAATGCATTCTAACTCACCAATAATGCACCCTAACTCACATGCAACTTACCCTATCTTCCAAAATAGTATACCCCACCCCCCCTTTCTCTCTCCTATCATATCCCATGACCCAAATACCCCCCCTCTCTCTAAAGGGCGCGATGTCTCTTGTCTTGTAGCTAAATAACCTCCCCCACTCTCACACACACTCAGCTTCACTAAAAAAAGGTGCCCACAGACCCATCCCCACCCGGTGGTTACCTGATTTTTCTTGTGTTCACACACATCTACACACAGATTCACCTCTGAACACACTCCTCTCTCTCCCCTCTTGTATTTACTATATTCTCCATGTCACCTCTCAGTTTTTTTGATGAACCCATCTCTCTCTCTTAGTCTCTCTCTCATGAGAATGCTGTTCTGGCACATATACACACAGCCAAACAAGTGGGGCCCACAGTCACATGGCCTATGTAGATAATGATTTCTTCATTTCTAAATTCTAGAATTTCTCTCCCCCCTCCTCCCCTATATAAAGAGGGGTCACCATCACACAAAAATCACCCACACACACACCATCACCATCACCGCAATCACCATGCTTGTCTTGAGCATGACATGGCCATGATCCTTGTGCGAGTCTTCGCCATCAACTCCCACCTATCCACCATGTGCTCTACCACTCTCTCCATTCTCATTACCCTACCCTATGCTCCCCTTTTCATCGCCTAATTCTTTAAATAAAGCTTGAGGTTTTGTGAGTATGTTTTCTTGCAATGTTTTGCCCATGTGAGGTGTGCGGAATCGCCACCCAGTCTTGTGTTTTGGAGTGAGCTTGTGTATGTGTGAAGGGTGTGTGGATTCGCCATCCTTTTGTGATGCCTAAGTACTAAGCCGCTATACCCCCTCCCTCACTCTCTCTCTCTCTCTCTCTCTCTCTCTCTCTCTCTCTCTCTCTCTCTCACTTAATCTCATTCCCTTTCCTTTTCATCATTACTCCCAAGCATCCATCTCTCTTGGATGAAAACTTTGTTATGGTGGTGTGTTGTTTGCGTCCTAGCCGCTGAAGCTAGGTGGTGCCCCCTGTTTGCTTTACCATGACAGGCTCGAGGCGCGCCAGTCGGTCCCCGGTGTTTTAGAGGCCGTCGGGGTTCGGGGTTCGCTTTGCTCCCGTCACTAGGTGGTGCCCCCTGTTTGCTTTACCATGATAGGATCGAGGCGCGTCATTTGATCCCCGGTGTTTTAGAGGCCGTCGGGGTTCGGGGTTCGCTTTGATCCCGTCATTTGGTGCCCCCACTGAGGATCTTTTCATGAAACCCTCCAGTTTACAAGACTGAAACCCCTAAACTATTTTGAATGGATGAATGGCTAGCAGGATTTGCTAACTGGACGACAAAAGAAGAAGAGCTCCAAGCACAACTAGACGAACTCCGCATCTCCATCGAAGCTCGAGTGCTAGGCGTAACGGTAATCGATTTGCACTGGGAGAGTCAACCAACACGCCAAACCCAGTGGATATACATAGGCCAAGTGCCAAGAAGAAGAAGGAGAAGGTCGAAACCATGTCCGCAACCTACAGCCAACCCAAAACAACAAAATGGAAGGAGCTCTGCACAATAGAGAATCAACACTATTCTACTTTGAGAATCGGGTAACTCAAGTCACCGAGGTAATTATCACAGTCAGTTTTCAAGTCGCACCTGATGCTACAACACAGATAACGGAAGCATTGGCTCACACTCTCACTAGAGAAACTAGGGATCTACTGAGTTTGTTTCAGGAAGGAACAACCACCCTCTCCCACAAGCTTGGACAGTGACTAAGCACCTCTAAGCTTCACATGAATCAGTACAACCTACCTCAAGACAGATCAGACATACCAACAAGTGTACGCTCAATCAAGGTAATACTGGACTTGAAGGCTCACTACCAGCACGTCATTGACACCATGTCGGGTGAGGAGAGGTTTTTGGAGGTTCTGGCATCAGATCAACCATTTGTCTTACCTTTGGTACAAGGCAATGTACCGTTTCAAGTTTTAATCTATGTCCTAGTATAAGAGGGTATACACGCCTCCTTGTAAATAAGAAAAAAACTTTTGCAAGCTAAGTAGTGTGTCTTTCTAGCTCTCTCTCGGTAATCATGGCAAGTCTAGCATTTCCAACATTTAAAGGAAAGAAGGGGGAGGATTTGGTAACAGACTTCCTAGATGACTTTGAAGTAGCATGTGTAGTGAGCAACAAAGATACGGATGAATCCCGGGTTAGAATCTTTAAGCATCTCATGAAGCTAGAAGCTAGATCATGGTACAATGCACTTCCACAAGCAACCAAGGATGACTGGGAACCCTTTAAAACCGCTTTTAAGAGGCGCTTTGGGGGAGGTACCACTTCAGAAAAGTTGTGGGACAAGTTGAGAGACTTGAAGCAGGAGGGTCTTTTAGAATATGCCACCTATGAGTCCAAATTTGTGGATTTGTGGGAACGGTGGGTTGAGTCACTGGCAAGGGGGGAAGCTGCACCCGATTTCCTAAAAAAATATCGGTTCAAGCATGGCTTATGGCCGCTTCTCAAGGAGAAGGTGAAAGGTAGATTCCCGGCTACGTACGAGTTAGCCGTTGAGATTGCTCGCCTTAAGGACAAGAAGCTGCGAATGAAAGCCAAAGAAACCGATTCAATAGAAGCAGGAACATCGCGTCGACCAGCAACTATGACAACCACCATTCCACCACCACCACCGGCTCATGGGGTAAGAGATGACCAACAAGATATGTTGGCCCATATTACTGACCAACTGCAGAGTTTGTCTGTCCACTTAATACAGCAAGGGAGGAGTCAAGAAAGAGATCAAGACCCTGGAAGAGCACGACGACAAAACAGAGAGTATCACTGCTACAACTGCAGAGAAGACGGTCACGGTATGTACTACTGTCCCAAACCACGACAAAACTATAATAGAGAAGGTAGGAGGAACCAATTGTCACCCCCTAGAGAAAGAACACCCCCACCCCGAGTACCAGCCCCACCAACACAAATTCTACGTCCGCCACAATCACCACTTACAATCATCCTACGCCCACCATCAATTGGTACCCGCACACCAAGTATCATTGGTCTTGCAGAAGAGGTCAAGATGAAGGTAACAGAAGAAGGATCAAGCGAGAAGTTTATTCAAAAAACTGAAGCAGTGGAACAAGAGGTTAAAGAATCAAAAGATGCTACCCAGGTGGGGGAGGTAAGTCAAGAAAATTGTGTTACAAATGTGAGTACATCTTTAACCTTGAATGAAATAGGCACCAAAGCGATCAATTGAGAGCATTGGGCAGTAAGGGTAAGAAGGTGTAAAGTGTTGATTAGGCCTCGTCAGAGTAAGAGGAATCCAAAGGGCATGAAAGATACAAGAGAAGAGGAAGACCAGCCTGCTAGCAAGGCTTTGCAGAAGGTGGACAACATATGAGGCAAAGGGGAGGGCTTTGAAAACGGAAGCCTATGCACCAGCATGGACCTAGGACAGTGTAGCAAGGTAAAGGAATCTTGCATCAAGGCAGTTTTACTTGAGGACCATAACGAAGAGGTAAGTATGACTGAAGGTTTGGAGTTGGATATTGCTCCAGAGGCTTGGCAGTCGAGCAAGACTTTATTGTGTAGTGTTATAGACTTAGAGATGGGTAATGCCTCTAGTCTACTGAAGGGTGTTATAAACTTGGAGATGGGTAATGCCTCCAGTTTATGTGAGGGTTTTCAGAGTAAGTTTGATGATCAATATTCTGCCAACCTTTTAAGGATGTTCCAAACTCCTCCACAACACAGCATTGTGTTTGCATGGGATGCATCAGACCTATCCCTATGGCTAGCCTCTATAACATATAGAGAGAATATCAGCATGGAGATAAGAGCAAAGGAGCCATGGATAGACAAAAGCCTGATAGAATGCAAGAACGAAGACCTTATTCGCAATTTGGTACAATTTTTTAAAAATAGTGCATCCTCTCTTTGGAGAAAGGTAAGTGGATTACGCTTGTATTTAAGCCGCAAGGTAGGTGGCTTGCTATTAGCATCAGTAAAGGAAGCTGACATGTTTGAGCACACCCAAAAGAAGCATGATATGCTTGCAGTTTTTTCTAGTCATGGCAGTAAGCAGGATTCTGAAGACAACTTGAGCTCACCACACCAACAAGGCGGCCATATATGGTGGATTCTTGGTACACTCTTGGGAATCATAAATTTCAGTTCTGTCTTTGCAGGAGCCAAGATGCTCATTTCCCCTCTCGCTACTGGTGGTTAAAAATTTGGTCCAATTTGGCATGCAAATATTATTGTTCGGACACTGCAGACAATGATCCTATTTTTCACTTGGGATCCAGGAGGACACTGGCACAAAGTTCTGGAAGCCATGGGCTTCCCCTTTAATCAACCGACACTATTCCAAGGAACAATCCATCACCCGGACATGTTACAGCTTCATGAATATCCCAAAAATCTCACCAATGGCCAAATGGAATGGCTAGTTCAGAAGGAAACTCGATATCGGATCCTACAGCTAAGCGGAAGAAGAAACAGAGCTAGAGACATGAATGCCTCTAGCCAAAAGGGGAGGGCTAATGATGGGGGCTTTTCACAAGCCAAGCTCCCATACCCCTCTTCTCTCGTCCCCACCCCATGGAAACCTCCTCTTATGGAGGGAGTGATAAAAGGCATTGGAAAAGTAAGAAAAAAATATAGTATGATTATGTAAATATATGAGAAAGGTAAAATAGGCCACCTCATGCCTGCGGGGCACCCCATCCCCACCTTGCCTCCTTTTTCTTCACTGTTGCCCCGCCGTGTGTCCCTTTTCCTCTCCTCCACTCAAAAGGTCAACCCCCTCTCTCTTCCTCTTGTCCTTTCTCCTTTCTCTCTCCCCTCAAGCTACCCCACCTCTCACCAATAATGCACCGTAACTCAAATGCAACTTATCCTATCCTCCAAAATAGTATACCCCACCCCCCCTTTCTCTCTCCTATCATATCCCATGACCAAAATACCCCCCTCTCTCTCTAAAGGGAGCCATGTCTCTTGTCTTGTAGCTAAATAACCTCCCCCACACTCACACACACTCAGTTTCACTGAAAAAGGTGCCCACAGACCCATCCCCACCCGGTGGTTACCTGATTTTTCTTGTGTTCACACACATCTGCACACAGATTCACCTCTGAACACACGCCCCTCTCTCCCCTCTTGTAATTACTTTATTCTCCATGTCACCTCTCACTTTTTTTCATCAACCCATCTCTCTCTCTTAGTCTCTCTCATGAGACTGCTATTTTGGCACATATACACACAGCCAGACAAGTGGGGCCCACGGTCACATGGCCTATGCAGATAATGATTTCTTCATTTCTAAATTCTAGAATTTCTCCCCCCTCCTCCCCTATATAAAGAGGGGTCACCATCACACTAAATACACACACCATCACCAAAGAGTACACTATGCACTGTGTGTGCCTAGTGCACACACACACACCCACACCATCACCATCATCGCAATCACCATGCTTGTCTTGAGCATGACCTCTACACCCTTGGCTATGGAAGATGAAGGGCAACTAAATGAAGGATGATGGCCATAACCCTCGTGCGAGTCTTCGCCATCAACTCCCACCTATCCGCCATGTGCTCTACCACTCTCTCCATTCTCATTCCCCTACCCTATGCTCCCCATTTCATCGCCTTATTCTCTAAACAAAGCTTGAGGTTTTGTGAGTATGTTTTCTTGCAATGTTTTGCCCATGTCAGGTGTGTGGAATCGCCACCTAGTCTTGTGTTTGGAGTGAGCTTGTGTATGTGTGAAGGGTGTGCGGATTCGCCATCCTTTTGTGGTGCCTAAGTACTAAGCCGCTATACCTCCTCCCTCACTCTCTCTCTCTCTCTCTCTCTCTCTCTCTCTCTCTCACTTGATCTCATTCCCTTTCCTCTTCATCATTACTCCCAAGAATCCATCTCTCTTGGATGAAAACTTTGTTATGGTGGTGTGTTGTTTGCGTCCTAGCCGACGAAGCTAGGTGGTGCCCCCTGTTTGCTTTACCATGACAGGATCGAGGCGCGTCATTCGGTCCCCGGTGTTTTAGAGGCCGTCGGGGTTCGGGGTTCGCTTTGCTCCCATCAATGTAATGTCATCCCTTGCTTTGGGGAATAAAGAGGAACCATTCACCTTGTAGGATGGTTATCTTCTCCATGGCAATAGGCTATGTGTTACCCACTCCCTTCGTGAGAAAGTCATGTATGAATCCCATGATCCTCCCTATGCAGGGTATAGAGGCATTCAACCTACTCTTCGAGGAGTAGAGACATACTTCTATTGGCCTACCATGAAAGTTGACATACAAGGGTATATTTCAAAATGTGTGGTATGCCAACAGACTAAGTATGATAAGAGGGAAGAAACCTTGATTACTCCAGCCATTGTCAATCCCTAATTTACCATGGGAGAGTATATCCATGGATTTTATCTTTGGATTACCCAAGTCTATCCATGGGAATATGGGAATATGGACAATAGTCGATAGGTTTAGCAAGCTAGTTGAACATGAGACTGAGAGTGAGGTAAAGCAAACATCAATGAGTTTCAACCATCTAGCATTCTCATTGACTATCCACACTCTCGTTTGCTCTCTCTAAGTGTGTGTTTGTGTGTGTGTGTGTGCATGAGAGAGAGAGAGAGAGAGAGAGAGAAAGCTAATCAAATTTCAAAAAATTTGAAGCTTCTCTTAAGAAGGTAATTGAAGCGGTACCATCATCATCTTATTGACCCAGCACATTGTATGAAGTAGGAGACCCATGTCTTTGGAGCATAAATTTTCATACCAAGAAATAATTCTTTAAAAGTAACATCCCACACTTCATCATCATGACCATACACTAACTAATGCTTTGATAATGAATGATGGTATGAGAGAGTGACATTGAATCATGATAACCTTGATCATACTATGGTGATAGATGAAAACTTGAAACATCAAATTATATAGTGAACTTGTAATAATTTAAAACAATCCAAATTACTATATGTCCATCAATTGCTAAATCATGTTAATCTTTGAGAGATGATCTATGGAAGTCACCTTTAAATTATTGAGCCTATCTTATCATCTGCACTTTGCACCTAAGCAGTGGTCCAATTTAGCTCACACTCCCTTTGATATGAAACATGGTATTCTCCATTCTTGCGCATATACTACACATCTTGCAGGTTTAGTAGGCTTAGCTTCTTAGCAAGCTTGAGTGCTCGATTTTTACCCCCTAATCTCCATAATCCTCAAGCATTGATATGTTTGATCTGTCCCCATAGGTCATATTATCACCTTTGATCACAATACTACTCTCTCTCTCTCTCTCTCTAACTCTGTGTGTGTGTGTGTGTGTGTGTGTGTGTGTGTGTGTGTATGTGTGCATGTTTGTCTGCGAATATATGGGAGATAGGAGTAACCCTATATATTTATATATGTTTGTCTTTATATGGCTATATGGGAGAATGCTCTCTCTCTCTCTCTCTCTCTCTCTCTCTCTCTCACACACACACACACACACACACACACACACACACACACACACACACACACACACACACACACACACACACACACACACACACACACACATTCTTTGGCTCGATGGGAGCTCTAAGCATCTCTCCCTCCCTCATCCCCCCCACCTCTCTCTCTCTCTCTCACACACACACACACACACACACACACACACACACACACACACACATATGTATGCATGTATGTACGTGTGTGTGTGTGTGTGTGTGTGTGTGTGTGTGTGTATAGATATATATATGTGTATGTATGTGCGTGCCTATGTCGACATGGAAGATGGAAGCAAACATATATATATATATTATATTATATATTTTATATATATATATTATAAATATTATATATATATATATATATATATATTTCACTTTAGTTGGCTATAAATGAGCATGCTCTCTCTCTCTCTCTCTCTCTCTCTCTCTCTCTCTCTCTCTCTCAAACACACACGCATACCTTACACACAATTCTTCGGGTCTATGGGACTCGGAGGGTGCACTATGTAGTCATGTTAATGTATAACGTGAGGTCAAAAGGAGGCATTTTGAAATGCAAAATTTTATTAACAGAGATACATTAAAATAAGGGGTTTTAATATTGAATTTTGAATAAAATCATAAAGTAAGGGGTCTTTTTATTCATTCATACATGATAAAAGAGGTTTTTTTTAATACCTTGCGAATGCACGTTATATAGGGGGGTACTAAAGGGTGAATCCCATGAGCTATGGGTTCTTGGAGCAGCCTTCCCTCTCTCATTCTCCCTCCCCCCCCCCTCTCTCTCTCTCTCTCCCCCCCTCTTTGAGTAACAAATCTTAATTTTGACTTGTCAGATTGATCTCTAGGACCCCATGGTTACTTCCTACATTATATTCTTCTCATGTGTGTGTGAGTGTATACATATCGCTTTTTCTCTGTCCCTCTCTCTCTCTCGCTCTCTCTCTCTTTGTCTCTCTCTCTCTCTCTCTCTCTCTCTCTCTCTCTCTCTCTTTCACACACACACACACACACACACACACACACATACATATATGTATGCATGTAAGTATGTGTGGGCATGTGTGCATAGGTATGTATATGTATATGTGTGTGTGTGTGTTTGTGTAGATATATATATACGTGTGTGTATGTGCGTGCCTATGTGGATATGGAAGATGGTATATATATATATATATATATATATATATAGCCAACTAAAGTGAAATATATATATATATATAATGTTGCTTCCATCTTCCAGCATGCTCTCTCTATCTCTCTCTCTCTCTAACACACATGCATACCTTACACACAATTCTTTGGGTCTATGGGACTTGGGGGGGTGCACTATGTACTCATGTTAATGTATAACATGAGTTCAAAAGGAAGGGTTTTGAGATGCAGAATTTTATTAACACATATACATTAAAATAAGGGGTTTTAATATTGAAATTTGAAAAAATTTCATAAAATAACGGCTCTTTTTATTCATTCGGGCAAGATAAAAGAGGGGATTTTTTTAATACCTTACGAATGCACGTTATATAGGGGGGTACTAAACGGTGAACCCCATGACCTATGGGTTCTTGGAGCAACCCTCCCTCTCTCATTCTCCCTGCCCCCCCCCCCCTCTCTCTCTCTCTCTCTCTCTCTCTCTCTCTCTCTCTCTATCTCTCTCTCTCTCTCTCTCTCTCTCTCTCTCTCTCTCTCTCTCTCTCTCTCAAAACGCAGCCGTTTTTTGACCTAGTAGACAACAGTCCACTCTTTTGATTATAACTTCTTCATCCAAACTCCGATTTGGGTGATCTATAGCCTCAATCGAAGAGCACAAAGTCCTCTACGCATTGATGTAAAGACAAAAATTTTCAGAGTTATGGGAGGCATTTCTGTAGCAGCATTTCTGAAGTGAACAGGTTCAACAAAATTGATTCTCATCTCCTATTTTACATACAATGTCTTCCGGCACTCGCAAGGGTTCTTCTTGTTCAACAAGGTCCACATCCATTGTGGAAAATGATCCAAAATCTCCTAAGTGTGGAGATAGCAACACAACCACCCAACCAACGACATCGGAAACCATGATCATGGCGTACTTGGTATCATTGCAAGAGACCGTAATCAAACAAGGTGAAGACTTACGAGCACTTGCAATGGAGAATGTCACACTAAGGGTACTTGTGGTTGAGAATGAGAATCTCAAGAGGACACTTGAGATGCAAACAACACGTTTGATGCAACTTGAAGAGGAAGTCAAGGAATGTAAACGCTCTCTTGTGGACTTGAATGCTTTGAAGGAGCGGATGAGCAAAGTAGAGCATGACCATGTATTGAAAGAGGAGAAATTTGACACTATGAGCCGGGATGTATGCGACATGAAAAATGTATGCACAAACAAGTCTTGAGCTGATGTATGTGGTAGCAATGTGGTTTCTAATTCCTCACTCATGCAAGCTATGGTTCAAACAAAGAATGTTGAGAATGTGGATGTGGAGGAGTTGAAGGAATGGGAGCGACGTTCCAAGAACATTGTTATTCGTGGAATTCCCGAAGAGAAGTTAGAGACACCTCCTTCTCTTACCATTGTTAGTGAAGATTTCTTCAAAACCCACTTTGGCATGTCCGGAGTTATGGTCTATGGAGCACATGGAGTGGGGAAGCAAGGAGCTCCTCGCTCGGGAGAACGGCCAATTGTATGCACCATGCCGGATGAGACCAAGCGAAAGATTATCCTTGATAATAGTTGGATCTATTTGAGGGATACAAAATGTTTTGTATGTGAAGATTGCACTATTAAGCAACAAAATATGCGTCGCAAGGCATATGAGGAAAAGAATAATAAAAACAAGGAGATCTCTCATGAAGAAAATGTGCCCAAGGAGGAGGAAAGTCTCTCAAGCAAATAGGGATGCGTGACCTATGAGACCGAGTTACAATTGAAAATATGCTTTTGGAATTGTAATGGATACCCATGGAATGCGGGGGTTGGCATTGATGAACTAACAAGCAACGCAAATGTTGTACTTCTTGTTGAAACTTGGGAGCATGATACACAAAGGATTAACAGCTTGGAGGATTACAATGTACATTCATTGATGTGGTCAAAGAATCTCAAGCAACGAAGAGGACAAGGAGGGTTGGCATGTATGGTTAAGAAAGGATTGGAATATTTTGTATCAATTGTGAAAGATGACAAGTACAAACTTTATGTATGGCTGAAAATTATGACACCAAAAAGAGCACCCATTTTTGTAGCCGGTTGCTACATTCCTCATCATGATTCTCCCTTTTATGCTTGCATGGATAGAGATCAACCATTTTCTGATTTGGAAGAGGACATTGCTTATTTCGAAGGTGAAGGTGATGTTATTGTATTTGGGGATATGAATGCTCACACAAAAACATTGCAACATGATATTCAACAATTTGATATGCCATACATTTCAAGGGAGTTGGAGGAAGTTCACTTGTATGATCGTACTTCAATGGATGAGAAAGAGCCGGATCACTATGGAAAGTTACTTTTACACATGTGTAATAGCACGGGTATGCTCATTGCCAATGGTGTATCTTTGTGGAGTGGAACCAATGGATTTACATGTAGGAGACATAATGGGGATAGTGTGATTGACTATATGCTACTCTCTGAAGCCATCATGTATCGCATAAAGAGTTTTTTGTTTGGTCAATGGACCGCGGAATCCGACCATCGCACCTTATGTATTGACCTTTCATGTGGAGAAGCAACTAAGCATGATAATCTCAGCCAAAGGAAAGAGAAGTTATCACTATGTATAGATTTCAAACGGGCACCAATGTACATTGAAATGGTTGAGCAAAAATTATGGATGACAAAGCTTCAATGTGATGCACCATTGGAAACTAAATGGGAAGCTTTCAAGAAAGCTATTTGTTCTTGTGCGGAAGAATGCTTTGCCATAAAGCATCTCCATGGTATCAAAAAAGATAGATCACGCAAAAGGTGGTTTGATAAAGAATGTCAAGATGCTCGAAAGTCCTTAATAAAGCTTGATGCAACTATGGACAAAGACAACTATCAAAGTCATTTGCATACATACAAGGCATTGATTCAAAAGAAGAGAAGAAGATGGAAAGTAAAGCAACAAGAATTTCAAGTCCAAGAAAAGGCACATGCATGTGGAAGATTTTGGAGAAACTTGAGAGACAAGCGGGTTGAGAATTTTGGTAACTTGAGTCTAGTGGATATGTACACACATTGTAGGCAATTATATGAGCAAGAAAATACTGAAAAAATGCCATTTTATGGTTCACTCCCATGTATGCTGTCTTTTTTTACTATTGAGGATGTATGCGGTGGGCTTGAAAAGTTGGCCACTCGCAAAGCAGGAGATCTTCAAGGTATCAAGCCGGAGATGATCAAATGGACGGGAGATTTTACCCATGAGTGGATGTGTGATATGTTCAACCTTGCACTTCAACATGGTATGCTTTATGATTGGAGTACTAATTGGGTTAAGCCTTTGCATAAAGGAGGGGATGTAAAGAATGTAAGCAACTACCGGAGTATAATGATTGGGTCTCTTATGGCAAAGTTGTTTAATTTGGGTGCATAATGGAGATGAAATTGAGTGATTGGGCTGAAGAGAATGACAAGCCTGCAAAGGGACAAGCGGGTTTTCGTCGATGCCATAGCACCATTGATCATCTTGTCACTCTTCGTGTTCTCATGGAGGAAAGTCGGTTGAAAGGCAAGCGATTGTATTGTTGTTTTGTGGACATTAAGAAAGCCTTTGATACGATTCCACGTAACAATTTGTGGAGAAGGATGGAAGAACTCCAAGTGCCAAGTGAGTTTATGCTTGCGGTTTCTCGAATCTATGAGAAGGTGATTTGTCAATTGCGCATGGGAAGAGAAATTTCAGAAATTTTTGTAAGCACTATTGGGGTTAAACAAGGATGTCCATTGTCACCAACTCTCTTTGGTCTATGCATCGATCAATTGGAACAAATGGTACTTGACTTTATGCAAGAAAAAGGCATTGAAGAGGTCACTATTTGCAATGCGGTAATCATGCTTTTGTTGTATGTGGATGATGTAGTGCTTCTAGCACACACTTTAGAAGATGCACAAAAGCTTATGGTTGTCCTTGAGAACTTTTGCTTGCATAGTGGGCTGATTGTAAATGAATCCAAAACAAAGGTTATGCTTGTGAAAACCAACCATAAGGAGAAGCCATGCATTGTGTACAACAACGAGACACTTGAAGTTGTTGAGAGCTTTAAGTACCTTGGCCTTGAGGTTCCATCCAATCACAAGTGGCATAAATGTGCTATGCGTCGTTTGGAAGCGGGAAAGAGAGCATATTATGCATTTGAGAACATGTGTAATGCGGGAAACATCAAGTGTTGGGTTCTCAAGAAGTATCTTTTTGATGCATTGGTGACACCGGTTCTTCTTTATGGAGTTGAAGTGTGGGGCGGGAGCATCTCAAAGTCTACTTGGAAAGAGTTTGAGAATGTCCAAAAGCGTTTTCTTACAAACTTTCTCCAAGTTAAGACACAAACACCATATATGCTCCTACTTCTTAAGTCGGGATCTCTTCCAATTGAGGTTATGGGCATGGAAAGGGTTGTGGAGTACATGATAAAGATGCGTCAAAACCCCTCACATCGACTTGCATGGGAAGCAAGCAAAAAAGTTCAAAAGACACATAAAAGCAAGATCTTGAGCACGGGATGGATGCAAGACATAAAGAAGTGGTTTGAGAGATGGGATGCATTACACTTGCTACATGATGCTTCAATTGACTCTCAAGTGAATGAAGCTTTTCTACAATGCCAATGTATTACGGCTTGGGAGAAATCCGGTGGGTCACGCTTCATACATTACACCACCTATATTGCCCCCAACTACAAAACCATGTTCTTCGCTGAGAGAGGAAACCGTACTCACACTTACATGCTTGAGCCTATTCCCTTGTCCACGATACGCACTATCGCAGCAATTCGGCTTAGCTCCCATTTCCTTCGATGCGAGATAGGGCGTTGGGGCAATGGAGAAGAGTCAAATCGATTTTGCACATTATGCTCACTGCAAGTTCGAGAGTCTGAGTACCACACACTACTAGAGTGCTCAGCTTTTGATCACATCCGAACTTGCTTCTCTCACATTTTCAGCCATAACTTAGACCTACACACTTTCCTCTCCCAGCCAAAGTGTGA